>NC_137815.1:50749055-50886555 GCF_963921795.1 Nannobrachium achirus
CTATACGGACACTACTACACTACGGAACTGGTGTTTATACAGTGTAGTGAGTGTAAAAAATAACTCTCACAGTTAAATTAACTCTTTTATACAAGTAAATTTTTTACACCCTCACATTTAAATGAATACAACAGATTTGACCATGTACAGTACATAATATACTGTAGGGCAGGGGTCTTCAACCATTTTCAGGCCAAACTGAGAGAGATGAAGCAGGGACCCACACTACGTATTGTATAAAATTGCGTTGCAGATTAATATTTTTCATATACAGTATATTTCATAGACTTGTTTGACAGTAGACTCATCAGCGCATGCTGGATTCATGTTCAAAGTGTATTTTAAGACATTTAACCATTTAAATCGTCTCTAATAAACTTGACCTTTCACTCTGTACTACTGTAGGTCGTCTCTTTTTTCCATCTACACCAAACCTCTTTGCCGAAAATAGCCGATGGCGTTGAGCTTATAGATCTGTTATCCTCGGAATAGGATGCTAGGGTTCAAGTGGGTAATGTCAAATAAAATCCTAACACACAAAGATTTGACGGCCCCGCTGTAGTAACTCTCAGGACTCCCTAGGGGTCCCGGACCCCCTGTTGAAGCCCCATGCTGTACTTGGGCATTTTCCTTCAGACAGATGCACATTAGGTTACAGGCTGAGGCTTTAGTCAGTGATAGACAGACAGCCATTGGTCAGTAGACTGAAAGCGACAAAAGACTAAACTGGATAACTGGCGTCTGAGTCCAAGCTCGTTTAGTTCGGTCACCAGGAGGACATTTGCTGTGTATATATCCCTTCCGTTTTGACGAGCAAAGGGTTTCATTACCTCCCTCTCTCTCTCTCTCTCTCTCTCTCTCTCTCTCTCTCTGTCGGCTTTGACATGGGGATGTCAGAACGTCAACAGAGCTGATTATTAACATACAATATAGTCTATAATCTTTGTTGGGCCATTCCTGTGTTTATGTCTACATGTTTTTGATCTCGCTGCCCACACAGTAGCCGGCCCAGATAAGGTATCTCCGGTATCTGACGAGATAAGTTAACGCTATCAGTCACGGCTCATTAGCTTTTAAGTCGCATTCATCCTATCCTGCATCCGAGTGGGGACACTCTAGCAGTAGGCTATATGAACATCAATATTTCAATAGAGAATACTATCAAATAACAACTAACGTGTTTTGTCAGTTGTAAGGCCAGGCAACAAAATATAACGCGACTGTGGTGCAATGTCTAAAGTGCAACTCTGCCAGAAGAGATGACACGGTAAGTTATCCAGAGGTTGTAGATGGGGCAGGCTGGGAGAATATCAAGCCGTAAAAAGAGGGAGATAACAGCTGATAGTCGCTCATTATATTGTGTGTTTGGCAAGCGACCGCTCAGGTGTGACATTATGGTGTTATCTCGTGCTATCTGACTTTTTTTACAGACTCGGACTCCTGGCTTTTAAAAAAGGTAGCGAACCGGGGTTACGCAGGCTGCGAAGTCATAAACCAGCAAAAGGAGAGGAAAGATAAAGTTTTGAAGTGAAGTTCCAACCGCTGAGGTTTGACAGGTTTATAGAGGCGCAGCTTTGCTGGTCTTGTACTTGTTGTTGCATTTCTCTTGGCCTCACTGTATTATATGTTTCGTATGTTGAAGTCTTGCATTGGTTATGTTCACTACTGTGAGGTTTTCAAAGGCGTGACAATTTAAATGGTCAAAACGAAAATGTAATCTCATTCAAGATGAAGTTTTTTACAGCAAGGGTTCATATTTTAGATTGTAATGAAATAATATAAAAGATGAGTGTTAAAATTATTTCATTTACTTCTTTCTATTGTTTTAGAGATTCTTATTTCAGTGGTTGGGGCATGCGTACAAGTAGCTAAATATGTCATTTTACACAGAATAAGCCCGTTCCCAAGATACAACGCAACCTTTCATGGTTGGATGTGACTTATGGGGGCTAGAAGTGTTACTGTAAATAGCAATAAAGAAAGTGCTGGCTTATTGTGTCTAAAAATACATATTTGCCACTTGTATGCATGCCCCCATGCGTACGCATGCCCCACATTTTAGCCCGGTAAACGCGATAAAACAATAGAACGAAACAAATGAAAACATTTTAACACTCACTTTTTCTTTTCTCTAATTACAATCTAAAATATGAACCCTTGTTGTAAAAAAACAAAGTTGTCCTTTAAACATAATAAGCACACTAAAATATGTATCTGAAAATATTTTAGGTTAGAAATTAGCAATGTACTGTAGTAACATAAACACGTTTCACACTGGCCCTCTCTTTCTCCCTCAGCCTGCATGAGCTGCATGCTACACACATAGCCTTCTCTGGCTAATGCCTTTCCCATAGCCCAAGGGGATGGGACCTTGTGATTGGTTCAGAAACATGCGGTCTAACTTTTCAGACTGAAACTTCAAAATAGAATGACAGAAAAGGCCATTTCACCAGGCATCCTTCAGCTTGCATTGTGTTATGAGGACACTGTGATTGGCTGCTTCTGCATAATGCAGGTTACTGTGTAAGAGTGTATACGCTTGTATACTATCGTTCATCTTTGTTGATGGTATTGTGATGTTTGTTCTTCCTTTGTACTCCTGCTTTCGTATCGCTACCCTTGGTGCATCTATTTAGCATCTTTGCTAAATCCGATGCATTGCTAATGTATGCTCATTTTGTGTGCTCATTCCTCCAGCTCCCACTGTCCAGCAGTCACCTGGATGTGTACACAGGTCCTGGGATGACCGGTCCAGCAATTGCCATGACCAGTAACTCCTGTCCTGCCAATCTGGCCGTCAAGAGAGAGTTCACAGGTATAGTAAGAGACCTATTACAGCCATACAGTACATTGTGACACTATATTGGACCTTGAGTTTACACAGATGGGGTACCCCAGAAGTCAGGAAACTCCATAAATAGTTTTACATGAATAGTTTTGATGCAATAATACTTGGTCGTATATGGTTTATTGATCACGCGATCAATAAACCATATACGACCAAGTATTTTTGCATCAAAACTATTCATGTAAAACTATTTATGGAGTTTCCTGACTTCTGGGGTCTAAGAAGCTATAGGTCACAATGAGGCCATCAGCTGTTTGGAGATGGTATAACATTCTAAAAGTGTGGCACAAAATCATAACTTGCTTTTTTTGGGGTGAATATATTTTAAAAAGATATTCCAAATAAATTCAAGATTTAAATTTAAAAGGAAAAGCTAAATTAGCAGCTCTACAAGCTCACACGCAACGGGTCTACAAGTTAAAAAGGTTGGGAACTACTGCAATCAACTATAATCAACAACAATCACCGGCGACTATCAAAACTATTCATATTTCATATATGCCCCATTGGTTCTGATGCCTTTATTTGTGGTGGAAAATGTTACTTCGTTCCTCGAATGAAGAATATTGTGGCTTTATTGCTATGTAGTATTCATGTTTGCAAAAAAAAGGAAAAAAAATAAATCATGTTTGCAAAAAAATAAAGAAAAAATAAAGTTTTCGCGAATTAAAAAAATAAATGGTCAGGACCTTGAATAGGCTTACTGATTAATGTCATTACAATGTATTTTTCACTTGCCTTACTTTGTATGTTTGATGCTGTGGTTATGCATTAACAGTGTTTATATGATGCATCGTGCCGTGCACCGTGCCATCGTGCAGACTTAGCCAACAACAACATAGTGACTCTTGAATAGCTGCCAAGCTTGTTGCAATGCATTTTTAACTTCGTTTTTTATGTTCTCTTTTTATCACTTTTCGTCTCTGTTGGGTGGAAACCTCATAACCTCAGTTTTAGACATATGTCCAAAACTGTTACTTTTCTGGGTTCAAATTCAAAAACAGTAAAAGTAGCAGATCTCAATATTAAAACGAGTCGCTTCGCACTGCGTTTCAAGCTTGCTGATACTCCTATTTTGATGCGTTTGTGTGGCGCTGTAGTATGATCCAGAGTCGTCTAATCAGAGAGTTCTGCCACTGCGGGGTCAGAAACAGCGCTGGTCACGTGGTTCATTGTCACTTTACACCTCATAGACTTCAATGCATTCTGGAAACTTCCGGTTCGCGGTTTGTCACTATGCACCAATAGATGTTTGCGTAGAAGACCTGGCCCCATGAAGTGAATGGGAGTGACGCCACTCTCTCCATACAACGCTCTGGTATGATCGAGTGGGATGTTCATTTACGAAAAAACACAAAAAGTTAGAATAATTGAGATACCGTAAGAGGTTTCTGCCCGACAACAACATTTTTTTAATGTTGTTCTGTGTGGAGTCTAGGAAGAGTACCTGTTGCAGCGTGTAACAACTAATGAGGATCCTAAGTAAACTAAACTAAACTGTAAAAGACCTTAAACTGAGGTTAGGGGTAAGAGGACATTCTATCCTTGGGTTTAGTCATTGACTGAAAACCGGTTGTCTTCTTTAATAGCCTGCCCTCTGTCCTGCTATACCCCCACAAATATCTCTTGCTTGTTTTTTTGCACAATTGACCCTTTCTTTACACGCTCTGTAATCCTGAGCGTTAATGTCAGTAGGGCTTAAATTCAACCCCCCTGAGTTTCAGAGCAGAGTTTTCTGACAGCAAAATGTTATTTAGTTCATCGTCTTTTCTCTACAAAAATGTATTTTGTCGGGCCTTGATGGTGTCGTAATGGCAGGTTTTTCACTTGGTTGCATGCTGAAAACAGCCGATCTACAAGCACACAGCGCGACACGTTGTGAGCATAGATTTGCTATTTTCAGAATGCAACACCCGAGCACAATCAATCATAAAATGACTTCTCCACTAGTCCCTCCATAACATTTTTGGTTTTTATTTATTGTCATAGTGTTATGAGGACATTAACACTGGTTTCAGAGTGTGTTTTCACTGTCCACTGACGAGGTTTTGTTCTTGTCCTGATGCAGAACAACGTGCAATGGCCAAGGAGAGGCAGAAGAAAGACAACCACAATCTGAGTAAGATGCCCTTCTGTCTGTCTGTCTGTCTGTCTGTCTCACAGTGGTGGAAAAAGTACTCACATTTTATACTTACAGTATGTAAAAGTATCAATGCTGCAATGTAGAAATACTCTGTTACAGGTGAAAGTCCGGAATTCAAAATGTACTTGAGTAAAAGTACAAAAGTATTGGCATCAAAATGTACTTACAGTACCAAAAGTAAAAGTACAAGATGTTTGAAAATAGCAGATCTACAAGCTACAAGTTTGTAGGTATAAAATATGGCCAAAGTCGTTAATGTATGTTTTATAATATTATAATTTATGTCTGCAAAGTAACTAGTAACTAAAGCTTTCAAATAATTGTATTGGAGTAAAAGTACAATATTTGTGAAAGTACGTATTGGAAATCAGAAATACTCATGTAAAGTACAAATACCAAAAATTGTACTTGAGTACAGTACTTAAAGGAGCTATAGTCAACTTTTTCATTGTAGGGCCGACACTTTGTTTACATCCTAGTCTACAGACTAGGATGTAAACAAAGTGTCGGCCCTACAATGGCCAAAATGATTATTTTATCATTATTTCACGCTTTTTGTGTTCATTTTTTAATTGAAACACATATATGAAGCTTATTTCTTTATAAAATATTTTCGAAACATTATTTTTATTTTAGCATCCGTTTTTCAAGAAAAAGTTGACTATAGCTCCTTTAAGTAAATGTACTTAGTTACTTTACACCCCTGCCCCCTCCCCACATTTCTTCCTCTGGTTTTCGGCTCTCTTCTGTTTTGCCTATTTTCCTCTTTTGTGTGTTTTTGTGCATACAACACTTCCTGTACACATCCGCACATTGATAGATGCACACATGCATGGCTACGCTTGCACACACACACATACACACACACATACACACACACGTGTGCACACACACACACACACACACACACACACACACAACACACAACACACATGCGCACGCACAAAGTAATATGCCTCTTTCACAAACTTGTTTTATGCACTTTTCTGTCGATTTTGCTGACAGAGTGCAACTAGTTGTGGATGGTTAACTTGCTAATTTCTGCTGTCCTGGCACTAAAGTCTAATTGCCCGTGACTTTGGTGTTTCTGTGTGTGTGCCTGTACAGTATGCGCGTGTGTGTGCGTGCGCGCCTGCGCGTGCATTCGGTTTTACTGTCCATGGCAGCCAGTGATTGGCTGGTTTTTATGACATGTATTATGATAGTGTTTTCCATATAAAACACCCACAGTGAGATGTGTCAACACAGCTTTTGAAGGTCAATCAGGGTCGACTTTTGTAATTCCAAAGGTCACTGTGTAAACTGACTTTCTTTCTACTCTCTACTCTTTTATACCCTCTTCTCTTCTCTTCTCTTCTCTTCTCTTCTCTTCTCTTCTCCTCCAGTCGAGAGAAGGAGGAGGTTCAACATCAACGACCGTATCAAGGAGCTCGGGACGATGATCCCCAAAACCAACGACCTGTGAGTCTCCTTTTTTGCTCCTTCAATGCAAAACGTACAGAGAGCAAGTATTATAGTTGCACTAGAAATTCAACTGAAGTCTAAGACTATTGGTGTGAGAAAACGATTGATTGTGGGGTCATGTGATCAGTGACATCATGAAGATGTACTCTGCAAGCTTCATGATGTAAAATTGGATTAAGAAAGAAAAATAGAAATCCTAAAACTAACGGAAACTATAAAACTATCAAATTTCATAAAGTGTTTGTATTGTCATATCATCTCTGTCAGGGGGCAACTCCCAAACTATTACTTTTCAGGTTTCAAATTCAAAAGTATCAAAAGTAGCAGATTTGCTGCGCGTTTCGAGATTGTACATCTGTTACTTTTGATGCATTTCAATAAAAAAATACAAATGTAATAAAAGTTTGCTCTGTGTGTGTGTGAATGTGGGTGTGTGTCCAGTGACGTGCGTTGGAACAAGGGCACCATCCTCAGAGCGTCGGTGGAGTACATCAAACGCATGCAGAAGGACGTGCAGAGGACGCGGGAGGTGGAGACCAACTTCAAGAGGATGGAGATGGCCAACAAGCAGCTGTGGCTCCGCATCCAGGTGACTCACGCACACACACAGAAGGAGGTTTTCTCTGAAAACACCAAGTTGACGTACTGTAGATCTACCGGCAGTCAAGCGTTGGATTTGGAATTGCGTAGATTGACACCAATTGCAGTCAGTGTGTTAATTGATCGATTATCGATTACTCTTTATATTGGATTAAATTGATTAGTTCCATTAGAGAGCTATTTAACACTGTTAAGGCCTGTCCATAGTCTCTCCGAAACCGAACTTCTCGTCGGAAAAGTCCGCTTCGACTCAAAATGACGTCGCTCGCGACTTCTGAAAAGCATTACACGGAATTCTAAATCTGCACGTCAAAAAGTCACAACTGGCCGAAGAAAAGTTCGATTTCGGAGAGACTATGGACAGGCCTTTACTGAACAAACACTCTAGTCTATAGCAATGACTAGTATCACAATATAGAGCATTAATTTTGCTTTTTTCCAGTGCCAATTGATTCCTCCCAACACACATTTACGTGTTGTCACTGCTCTTGTATCCTACTGAGGAGCCCCCACCGGGAGGACGTCGTAGAGCCATCGTCCTACTCCTCCCGCCCAATACTCCTTGCTGACAGGCTCCGTTGCCGTTGCAGTGACAACTATCACCCTCCCCGCACGGCTTCCCCCAAGCACGGGTCGATGTGGATTTGGTAGTGGGGAGGCGCCTGACTTAACCTACCTTTAACTGTAGTGTGTTTGTTTTGTGTGTGTGTGCGTGTGTGCATGCGTGCAGGAGCTGGAGATGCAGGCTCACATGCACGGCCTGCCCAGCAACTCCCCGTCGGGCCTGAACCCGGCCGACATGATGTCTCCGTACGTGAAGCAGGAGACCAGCCCTGAGGACCGGCTGTCCCACCCGCAGGGCCCTGCTCCGCCCCAGCAGCAGCAGCAGCAGCAGCACCAAACCCAGCAGCAGCAGCAGCAGCAGCAGCAGCAGCAGCAGCACCTCCATGCCCAGCAGTCCCACCTCCACGGCCAGCAGGGGGTCCACGGGCAGCAGCAGGGCCAGCCCAGGCAGCTGCCCCCTCTGCCCCCGCACCTGCAGCCCCAGCCCCCCATCCAGTACCCGGCGGTGGGCAGCACCCAGCCCTTTGACTTTACCCAGGCACTGGACTTGTGCGACGGCGTGGCGGGCTTCGGCGGCCCGGACGGCGGCATGCTGGGCGTGGGGGACCTGGGCATGGTGGGCATGCAGGGCGGCCGGAGGGGCGAGCTGGGCTTCCTGATGATGGACGAGCCCCTGTCCCCGTTGGGCGGAGACCCCCTGCTCTCCGCCATGTCCCCCGAGGCCTCGCTCGACTCCAGCCGCCGCTCCAGTTTCAGCATAGATGATGACATACTTTAGAGCGCCCCCTATACTCCCCCCCCGACCCAACACACACACACACACACACACACTCACACACACTCACACGAGTAGAGGTTGTCACGTCGTAGTACAAACACACGCACGTACAAACGGAGGTAAACGACAAGGGATGGCAGGCAGACAAATATATCACTCACAGACACACACACACACACACACACACACACACACACACACACACACACACACACACACACACTAGGGCATTCACGAATAGTGATTTTTTTAGTATTCTAATTATTCGACCTAAAAGTATTCAAATATTCGACAGGACAGGCCAAACTGTCAAATATTAAGTAAGCAAGAGGCGAACATTGTGAAAATAGCCGATCTACATGCTATTTTCACAATATTTATCTGCGGAACTGAGTCACATTAAATGTAATACCTACAATTCCAAGTGCTTGTCAGGGTGGGGGTCCCCAGTTAAAATATGTTTATTTTGGGGGTCACAGCCTAAAAAGGTTTGAGAACCATTGACAACTCATTCTTATGCCAAGCTTTATAAACTATATATATTTTTAACGAGGAAAAAAAAAAAGCGAATATTCGACTTCGGTGAACAACGTCAAATAGTGACTTTGATATTCGAATATTCTAATAGTTGGTGAATGCCCTAACACACACGTACGTATGGTAGGAGAACACTGATAGCATATATAGTACAGCAGAATCAATCACGTTCATCGTTCATCTTATGACGCACACTGAAGGTACAGCACATACTATAGGCCCTGTCTTGCGCCACTCATGCCTAAACCTTTTGGGTATAGTAGGACACTGTAGGTGAAAACACTGACTTTGCAACGAACGCACTCACTCCACTCAGCGGCCATTAATTACACCCTCACAGATGGTAGTACTCTGGTCAATACATGTACATAGAAATTGTATAGGTGCGCGCGCACACACGCACGCACACACGCACACACGCACGCACACACACACACACACACACACACACACACACATACACGTCTACGTACTGTATGCTTGCATGCATAGATGTATGTACACACACACACACATACACGCACGCAAACACGCGTGCACACACACACACATCAGTAGGCTGCACAATTTGAAGGTTCACTCCACACTCAGGTAGCTGCGTGCCCCACTCTTTGTTTCTATAAATCCAGCTTTGGGTCATTAATTAATTGAACATCGGAAACAAACCTAAAAGAAAGCACTGGTTCATAGTTAACGGCAATAGTGACACATGCAAGCACGCACGCACACACACACGTGCACTCATGCACAGAGAATAACACATTTTGAGCACTTCACTTGAGCACAAATTGGCTATCCTGAATATCTGAATACCTGTGAGGTTATGATACCAAATATGAAAATATGTATGCTCTCTCTCTCTCTCACGCACACACGCATGCACACACGCACGCGCGCGCACACACACATACACACAGACACACACACACACACACACACACACACACACACACACACACACACACACACACACACACACACACACAGCATAACACACATAACTTCATAACTTCTTTAGAAGTTACATGTATGATGATAATGATAAAGTAAGGCCTTCTAATTATAATGCTATATCTCCCTACCGGTCCCATACACTCAGGTACCACAGACTACAGAGTCATTCTTTATAATTGCATTGGTTCTCAAAGTGGGGTCCGGGGACCCCCATAGGATAGTTGAGGTGGGTTCCAGGGGACCCCTTGCAAAATTAGTTCAAAAATCACTTTAACCACTTTAAACATATCGCCTAGTTGAAAATAGCCTATCGGTAAGCTGTGAGCTTGTAGATAAAAAAAACAACCCAAAATATTTTATAATGAATAAACACAAATCTTCTATGGGGATCCTTGGCACTAAATATTTTCAGATCCGCGGCAAAATACATATTTATTTGGGGGTCCTTGACGTGAAAATGTTTGATTTAGAGGAGTAGAACGGAGACATGGTGAAAGACATTAATATTGTTAAGCCAATGTGCCTCTATACTGTATACTGTACTGTATTACTGGGCCAGGTGTAGTGGAACCATGGAGCATTTAAGCCCTGTTTCAACCACACGCTTAAGCCCTATTTTGTAGTAAGCCGTACGATGGCTTTGCATCAAACGTTGGTGTTTTTGGAATATTTTAGAAAACTTTTAAAGTCTTTGGCATCTTTTTTTTTTTTTTTTAAGAAAAAAAAAAGACAATTTATTATTACATCTTTATTTATTTTTTACTTTATGAAAATCGTCGAAAATTGACATAATGCCCAAATTAGGCCTGCCAGGTTTAAAGTGGTTAATAGTGGAGGGGAGGGAGAGAGAATAATGTTATTATTATTATTGTTAACTTGGCTCGGCTCACCCAGCGGTAGTAGTTTCTTCACTGTAATAAACACAGCATCAGCACGCACGCACACACACACACACACACACACACACTCTCCCCAGAGGGCATACAGTTTGGCACAACACGTATATACACACACACAACACACAGACACACACACCCGTTGTGCAAAAATAGCAGATATACAAGCTCACAGCGCGGCACCGAGTGCCGCGCTGTGAGCTTGTAGATCTGCCATTTTTGAAAAGTCGTAGTGTGCCTTGAGGCTGTGCTCAAATCACCACATTTAAACAAGCCCCCCCGGTGCTCGCCCGCCCGCACACACCCCGTTGTGGGCGGGGCGTCTTCGACCGTTGTGTACAGACTGCAACCGCCAGAGAGCAGCCGATCCGTACCAAGCTCACGACGCCTGGCGGGGCCGCGACTTGGTCGCGAGCTACGACGAGTAAGATCGGCCGTTTCCGTCGTCTCGCGACGAAACGCGAATTAGGCATTTTATTGTTGTCGTCGGGCAGAACACCTCTTATCTCCATGTTTTGACTCTTTTTTTTTTTTTGGTTGTAAATTTACGCCAGTACTTGATCATACTACAGCGTCACGCGAAAAGTAGCAGATCTGCACGCTCGTGTGTCAAGCTTGTAGAACTGCTACTTTTGATGCTTTTTTTTCTCGAAATTTCGAATCCCGAAACGTAACCGTTTTGGACATATGAGGTTTCCACCCCGACGGAGACGATATCACGTAGCCAGGCGACGGCCGCCACGCCTGCGGGGGAGGTGGGCGGAGCAGGCCAAGGACTCTTCCATCATGGACATAAAACCTGGGGTTTGGTTTTTATGATTTGATAATAGCTTATGATCAGTACTGAAAAAGGAAGGAAAAAAATTATGTTGACGAATTGATTTTTTCCTTTTTTCTTTTCTTTTTTTTTTTAATTCAAGAAAGTGTTTGTATTCTTCATTATTATTATTATTATTATTATTATAGTTTGTTGTTTTTGTTTTATCTCCCAACGCACTGGAAACTATATTATTGTATTGACTTTGTATATGAAAGAATTATGAAATTATTGGAATAAGATTTATTTCAGATGTTTTATGCCACTAAGCCACTTAAATGTATTTTATTTGTATTTGTCCTTTCTTTTCTTCTTTTTTTGGTTTCTTTTTATTCCTACACCCCCACCTCCTCCAAAACTTTTTTTTTTTTTTTTTTTTTTTTTTCTCAGAGCCAATTGCAGTAAATATACAGTAAAAGTAAATCCACTGGTTCTTCTTTTTGGGGTTGCCATTGCCCTGGATAACCTGTAGATGTCACTGTTATTCATTTGTACTGAGCTCAACATTAATGTCATCGGCAGGTTCTGCTCTCAGGTAGGGCTGCAACAGTTTGTCCCAATGGTCCCACCAATCAATTTAATTGATAAGTAAATACGCTTTTGAAATAAATAAATAGTAAATATAGCAAAACTAGCAGATCTACAAGCCCACAAACCGCAGCACAGTGAGGTGGCGGCTTATTTATATAGGATATTCTTAGGGTTTAAGTGGCTAATCAGACTATTCGATTCAGTCCATCATTTAACATGGAAATTTACAGAATATACATGTATATATTTTTTAAAACGTGCTAATTCATTATTTGATTATTTGGGAAAGTGATTGATAAAATAATCGCTAATAAAATAATTTCAGCCCTTCTACCAGGCCTGTTTATGTGAAGAAAGACCACTCGCTCACACAGGCAAAACTCAACTTCCGTCATTCTGGTAGTTCAGCTTCTGTAGTCCAGAATCTCCCCCAGAAGTGCTGTTGTTTCATTTATGCACGGACCTTGAAACATGAATACAAATGTATAATAGTGACACTGTTCGTCCCTTTGGGCTACACGGTGAGCCATATATAAATATATATATATATTCTTTATGTGTAAAGAAATGTTTCAGATTTCTCCAGAAATGTCCCATTTCTGATGACCGTTTGTTTTGTATAGAGCGGGAGTTTTTATTTTTGTCTCATTTTTAAACCCTGACATTTTAGAGCCACGTACACTACGTTTATGCTCCGTCGCACGAAGGCTTCACCGCGCCGACAGTAGCAGACCTAACAGCATCTGGTGGAGTACATGTACTCGAGTACTGTACTTAAGTTACTTTACTTGGGAATATTTCCATGTTTCAGTACTATACAGTACCAGCGCTACATCTCAAACTCAATTTGTTTGAATGAACTTTCGTCAAAAGTTACTTTGTAGACTTATTGCTACAAAGATACGTGAATCACTTATAAGCCCTCTTTTATCGTTTTTATTTCTTTTTTTACTTTGGTATACTGTGAGTATATTTTGATGCCAATATTTTTGTAATATATATATTGAAAAGAGCCCTTTTACTTGAAACATAGTATTTCTATATTGTGGTGTTTCCTACTTTTCATCGAGTCCAAAATCTGACTACTTCCTCCACCACTTGTTTTGAGCTTGTAGGTCGGCTGTTTTTTTTAGAGGTGCGCGACGCCATCTCGCAACGAAGTATGAATGGGGCTTTGAAACCACTTAAACCCCTACAATGCTTTAAAGCGGAGTACCTCTGGGCTCTGTACCAGTGTATTGTCTGTTTTCCGTTATTATTGCGGGGGAAAGCCTTCTCTTGGAAATAGCCGATCGACGACAAGCTGTCCCCACAATAATACGGAGGCTGGGGTTTAAGTGGTTCATTAAACGGAGCGGTGATCCTGTGTTTGGTTTTTAGATCCACTAGATCCAACTTGAAGTGGTTGTGATGAATGTGAACGTTTACCAGCAGCTAGCTCTGGTTTTTGCCGCCAAGTCAGACGGGGGGAGGGGGGGGTCAGCTCTTCGCGTCCAACGCTTTATACCCCCTGTTGAAGGGTCTTCAACAGGGGGTCCGGGACCCCTAGGGGGTCACAACAGGGGGTCCTCCAAATCTTTGTGTGATAGAAAAAAAAGGCTCCTTTTGTATACTTAACCACTTGAACTCTTGTGTCCTTATTCTGAAAACTTTAGCCAAAAATAGCAGATCTACAAGCTCACACCGCCTCGCAGATCGGCTATTTTTGGCAAAGAGGTTTGGTCTAGAGGGGAAAAAAAGAGCACAATAAGTACAGATTGAAAGGTCAACTTTATTAAGTATTGACGGTTCAAGTGGTTAAATATCTGAAAACACAAATTGACATGAATCCAAAATACACTGATGATTGTGCTGTCAAACAATGCAACTACATGGAATCTAACAGGTTGTGGGGGTCCCTGCTTCATCTCTCAACTAAGGGGTCCTTGTCCTTAAAACGTTGAAGACTTTTATACACCTCCTTTTTATACTTCTGGCTTTATGGTTTCCATGGAGACGACTGTCCTCCAAATGTAAACTCTGAGATGAGGACTTGTGGTTGTTGCCATGACGCTGGACACAGCTCAGCTGACTCTGTCTCTCTCTCTCTCTGTCTTTCTCTCTCTCTCTCTGCCAGACTTGTGCCTTTTCCCTAGATCAGCGATTCCCAACCTTTGCACCCCAAATATCGATTATAAAACATTAATCAAAATAGATTTTGATTAAAAGAAAGCCCTGGTATCCATCCATCCATCCATCTTCAACCGTTTATCCGGAATCGGGTCACGGGGGTAACAGTTCCAACTGAGACCTTATCCTGAGCAACTTCCTCCACACCCTCAGGGAGTATACCGAGGCGTTCCCAGGCCAGTTTGGAGATATAATCTTTCCATCTGGTCTTTGGTCTGTCACGGGGTCTCCTCCCAGTGGGACGTGCATCGAGGACCTTCCTAGGAAGGCGCTTGGGAGGCATCCATACTAGATGCCCGAACCACCTAAGCTGACTCCTTTCCAAGCCCTGGTAATTGTCTTTAAAACCTTGAAAAATTAGTTTTCCTTGCGACACAGACACATAGGAACTTAGCCAGCCCTAACACAGGCTGATTTTGGTCTAGAGAGGCGGTTTCAATTCACCGCTGAAAACAGACGGTGGATCCTATTGGTTCACCGATCTGTGCACCTGCCCCCATGGCCCGCCCCGCTCCCCATAGCACACAGCTTAGAGCCCTGACGCCACAACATTTGAAGCGAAGCCCCCCTGCACTCTGCTTGGTTGGGGAAATGGAAGGTTGACCACCCACTTACTATGCCAGACATTGCACCAGGCTTTTCTTTTTTACGCGAATTAAAATAAAAACCTGGGTACTGAGGCTATTAGGAACTTAGCATGTACTAAGTTTACTCCTATTTGATCCAAGTCAAACACACGTCGATTTTCTCCAGATTATCAAGTGGGGCCCTCACTGATCCCAGAAGAAAAACAAAAAAAAGGTTAGGAACCGCTGCCCTAGAATGTTGTTGTCGTTTTGTCCAGCCCACACTCCAAAGACCGTGTCTGTACAGGTCCTCCTTACTCCTACTGTACCAGGAGGAGAGAGGGTCCTCCTCCTAACTCCTTCTGTACCAGGAGCGAGGGAGGGTCCTCTGAAATGCAGACCACACAGGGGGAAAATTGGCATTCTGGTTTTTACTGTGGATATAAAATGTTTTACCAGAATCCAGTCAATGACTCTAGAGGTGTTTTTATTCCTTGTCTTGTGTCATTTGATTCCATGGCGAGAGAGAGGATAGTATAGCAAAGTGTAATGGCAGACTATATCTGTTAATGTTTAGTAAGTAGGAGGGGCTTATGGGTATCAGCCGAGAATGTGGGAGCTTATCCCCGTTACAATGCTCTTCTAGACCCCTGGGAGGTGGAATGCTGAGGGGGAGCGCCACACATCAAATACTTAGTGCACAACTCGCCAAGCTACTCGTGCGATGAGTTGGCCGCGCCCAGGACTGGAACCCATGACCTTGTGGTCCTAAGGCGAGAGCTCCACGAACCGAGCTACCCAGACGCTATGTGTTTTTAGAACGTCTAGGATAGATAGTGTTCCACAAACAACAACCTTTGTACCAAAAGAATTTCAGAAAATAAAAAGTTTAAGAAATAGGCCAAATGAAAATAGCAGATCTACAAGCTATTTTCACAATTTTTAAGTGGTTAATTCGTCATGTATTTTGGAAGTTTGGGTCCCGAGGTGAGACATGTACAGTACACATTGTTTCTGTTGGGCTGAAACCGCTTATCTCCTCTGTGTGTGTGTGTGTGTGTGTGTGTGTGTGTGTGTGTGTGTGTGTGTGTGTGTGTGTGTGTGTGTCTCAGGCTCTCAGTAATGCAGTACTGCACCGCATTACTGTTCCTGAATTCGGTAATCACGTTACTAATCAAACAATTACCTTGTTACTTGCATTACATAAATTATTTGGCTTTTCGTGCACGCTCTACAGTGCATTGGTTCTCAAAGTGGAGTCCTGGGGTTCCATCCATCGTCTTTAACCATATTTTATACTTTGGCTATTCAAAAATAGCAAAAATAGCAAATATACTAGCGCACGTAATGCAAGCTCATGTAAAAAAAAAATATATATATACTGTAGATACCATGCACAAAAAGTAAGTTAACTTGATTTTGGTCCACTATATCTCCCCTTGTTTTATATGATTCTTATCGTTGATTAGTCACCTTTACAACGGGGTACAGCTTGTAAGCATCGGACATTCGTGGAATGAGCAGCACAGCCAAACGTGTGGGTAGCGCCAACCAAAAGAAATTGCCAAAATGGCCTGTAATACTGTTCTGATTTTATTCACCTTTGTTGCGTGGAGCATTGAAGATTGCACTCTCACACAGTAATAAGGACAAGAAAAAAACACATATTGGCCATTTATACACTTTATTAATGTTACACTTGGTGTCAGGGACTTCAGTAGCGTGTGGAAGCAGCACTTCCTCATGCTGGTCACATTTCGCTGTGGGATGACATTCCATTCCTCAACCAGGATGTGTCACAAGTCAGCCAACATGGTTCTGTTGGTCACTCTAGCACGTACAGCTCGCCCAAGCTGATCCCACAAGTGTTCAATTGGTTTGAGGTCTGGACTCAGGGCAGGCCATTCCATCTTCTCCTCTCCCAAATTCTGGAGTATACTCTGATGATCCTGGCTCTGTGGGAGCGAGCGTTGTCATCCTGGAGGATAGCATTACGGCCCAAATTCTGTCAGAACCCATGCTCAGGTGTCATGCAACACACCTGTGACTGGCACACACACCTGCCAGTACTTGAAGCCCAAAACGAGAGTGAATGCCAGCAGAACAGTATTACAGGCCATTAAAAAAAAAAGAAAAGAAAGTTGGTGCTATCCACCTGTTTTCGCGAGAATTTACTGAAGCGTTATCTGTGGGACACTTCCGGTTAACAGGAGACATACAAGTTCACGTCGCGTCGCAGATGCAACCGTTGTGAGCTTGTAGATCACACTCGGCTGCGGCGCCGGAAGCTGCCGCACACCTTCTGCGCAATGCACGATGGGACGTTGGAAAGTTGTGGATAGAGCCAACCAAAATGTTTTTACCCACATGTTTGGCTGTGTTGCGCATTCCACGAATGCCCGATGCTTACAAGCTGTACCTCATTGTAAAGATGACTAATCAACGATAAAATGTTGCCCAAAGGTGTCTGTGCCCACTGTATCGGTTCTATTATGTACCCACATTATGCAAAAAACTAAAACAAAAAAATATGGCTATGTAATATGTAACAAATTACTTTCCACAGGGAGTAAATAAGTATAAAGTAGACACATTTGTAAAGTAATGTGCAGTGTAACATGGCATTCAGTACATTTCTTTTGGGGTATTAATGTTCACTCTGTGATCTCAGTTGTGACTGTAGTTGCAATGTATATCCACAAGGGAGCATCAGAGATCCACGTAAGGCTACAAGTTTCTTTCAACAATCAGAGAGAAAGGGAGAGGGAGATGGGGGGGATGGGATGGGATGCAATTAACCTATTTTTAAATACCATTTTATTAGGGCAGTTTATCCCAAACCAATGGGGACCTAAGAATGTGGTGTGGGGGAGGAGGAAGTAGTAATGAGTAAGCTGTATCCCTTCACTGTACCTTCCCTTTTATTTGCTTGCTCACACATAGGCTATATATCTCTGTTGTCGGGCAGAAACCTCTTATATCCATATTCTTTAACTCAGAGCCTTGTATATGAGAGTTCTGCCGATGCGGGGTCAGAAACAGCGGCGGTCATGTGGTTCATGTAACTCAAAATGTCACTATTTCCCCATAGACTCCAATGCATTCCATAAACTTCCGGTTTAGCGATTTGTCCCTATTCTCCACATAGATGTGTATATGACACAACTCTCCTTGAATGACTCTGCTTTGTTTGTGCCCTACATGATCATACTACAGTGTCACACAAGAGCATAAAAAGTAGCAGAACCAGAACAGAAAAGTTCTAAATCAAGCTTGTAGATCTTTCTACTTTTGCTGTTTTTGAATTTGAACAGTAGGCTACCGCATCATATATGTAGGCCTGGCCTACTGCATGGATTCTAAATCAACACTGACCATTGTTGGGAAATATTAGATATTACTTTGAATGAATACCTTTAGATACCATACCATGTAGTGCAGCTTTTCATGAAATGGAAACAATATCAGCCGACTCGGTTGCAGTGTAAAGCATTGTTTCTCAAAGTGGGGTCAGGGGAACCACGGGTTCACAACCTTATGAGCCCTTTCATGTTTGATAAAGGGAAATAATGCCTAGGCCGACGTCAGCAAGGGGGAGAAGACGACAGCCACCTCATGGCCTCCCCTAAGTAACAAGAAATCTTGTGAAATAAAATGTCGCCAACCAATCATCAAGGACTATGATTCATAAAATGCCTCTGAACACAGAGCCAAAAAAGAGCAGAGAGACAAAAACAACAACAGACAACACAACAAACAATGCAATATAAAACACAAACGGACAATAATCATATTGTGTTCCCACGTTACGAAACTAGTAAGACGCCCTAAGGGCGAGAAGTGACAGAGGTCGCACGTGCACATGGGTGCACGTGCACCAGCACACCAAATAAGTCCGTTTGAAATAATTGTATTAACAGGATAGTTCAGAAGTAGCAGCATACAGTACAGCAAATTCACCCATAGTGCCAGACACAATATGTCCATATATGGCCATTCGCAGATATGGGCCTAATATTAATGACATCAGATCCCTGATGTCATCAAGACATCAAGATCGCTCCTCAGCGTGACATGAGGTGCCACGATGACATGTGACGCCTCATTAACTTTTAATGACAGCGTGACATGTGATGGACGGACGGACGGACACGATAACATAATAGATCATGAACAGTCCCCAAGGTTTTGTTTTTTAATGCAAATCTTCTCTTATGGGGGTCGCCCCATAAGAGAACCATCATTCAGATCCACACGTGTCCACATCCACGTATCAATTTGGCGTTCCTTGACATGATGGTCATGTTTGAGAACTCACTGGTATAAAGAGTTGTGGTCAACCATGACATGACATATTATGTCACTCCTCTTTTCTCTCTCAGTTGGTGGTCTGTCTCTCTCTCTCTCTCTACCTCCGTTTATCCCTCATCCCTCTCTCCCCTCCCCTCCCTGTGCCATTCTCTCCATCCTTTTCTGATGTATTATTAGTCGGGGGGGAAGATGCATATCTACCCTTAAACAGCCTTTCTTAAGCTTAAATCAGGCTAATCTTATTCCTTATCCGCACACACACGCACATTTGCGAGCGCTCACACACACACACACACACACACACACACACACACACACACAGTGACACGCGGCCGTGTGCGCTGCTGCTGCAGAGCTGGTTTCAGTGTGGTACAGTAGGTAGAGTGTAGTGTAGTGCTGTGGGTGCGGGCCACCATCCACAGGCCCATTCTCCCTGCCTCTTTATGATGCTAATGTACTCCCCAAGTCTAATAAATCCCCGCAGAGCTGCACAGAGGAGATCTTATGGCTCACACACACCCATCTCCACACACACACACACACACGCGCGCGCACACACGCACATACTCATCTCCACACACACACACACACACACGCACACACACACGCACGCACGCACGCACGCACGCACGCACGCACGCGTACACCGCTGTATAACTGCTGTAGAAGTGCCTGCCTTGCACTTCTATGAATACTTGGGTGGCTGTTTAGTATGGCGAGAGAGAGAGAGAGAGAGAGAGATTGAGGTTGAGACAAATCAAACATGAAGGTGCAATTTAAGAGGTGTTGGCCATGCTGTTACTGCTGGGTTTGGCCCCGGTGCGGCGTGTTGTGCGGCGCGCGCGTGCGTGCGCGTGTGTGTGTGTGTGTGTGTGTGTGTTCATAAAACCAATGGAACTGGTGCAGAACTGAGCCCTTATTGACTGATGCAAAAGGGAGGGGAGGGGGTGGGGGGGTGATGATCATGGGCCTCCTGAACAGTGTTGCCCTGTCTGCTTATTTTAAGCGACTTGTTTGGGCTTGTTTTTTCTGTAAAGTTGCTTGTAAATATTGGCAGTTTTTGGTTGCGTTTTTGGGGCATGTTTGTCTTGTCTGTGTGGCTGTTCAGACGGGGATCTCCATGTATGGGCATAAAAGGGATTTACTATATACAGTACATGGATCTCCATATATGGGTAACTGGTCCGATATACATCACTGGCCATATGGCCAAGAATTGGTGCGACCTCGCCCTGAGGCATCTTACTAGTACATTTTTATTTATTTATTTGGGCTTCTCTCCTGTTGTTTAAATCAGTAGTTCTCAAACATTGTCATGTCGAGGAGGACCGCCAAATTAATATGTATTTGTCCACAGACCCCCAATCTAAAAATACTTTGTGCCAGAAAAATATGTTTCAAAAATATTCCACATTTTCCTATTTTTTAAGATGTTCAATGCGACGCGTTGTGAGCTCTGTAGAGCTGCTATTTTCAAATAGACAAAGTATCTATAAGTTTAAAGTGCATAGTGACCTATTATAGTCGCTTCTATTGGGCTTGTGCTCTCATAGACCTGGTCGCCTATTCCTCGCGTGAAATGTGGCAACACTGATCTGGCCAGTAGCTCTCTGGGCCCTCAGTGAGCGACCGACCGCCGCGTTGCTCCTCAGAGAGCCCAGGATAAGAGAGATGAAGACAGGGGAGGAGGGAAACATGTGGAAGAGAGACGGGGGAAGTAAAATAATCATCCGAGGTCCTTTTACATGTTCAACAAACAGTGAACAAGGAACTCCATTCAGGGCCTGTAGAGTGGCTTCTTCTCTGTAAGCTCCCCTCTCTACCCCCGCAGTACCCCCTCTACCCCCCCTGCCCCCGCTCCCCAGTACCACAACGCAGGGTGAAACCAAGGTCCTCTCCTCCTCAAGCTCCTCACCAGGCACGTGCACACATACAGTAGACATCAAAGGGGGCTTGAGCCCCTGCCCTTTTACCCGTCTGTAAAAAGTGCCCTCTCCAGACCATGAATGCAGTTTTCACTATGGTGAAAGAAACGCAAATGCCGTCTTTCCATGCCATACCTGAAGGCAGCATTCAAGAGGAATCCATGCTGTACGTCGCCACCTCTCCAGTATTGCCTTTTTTATGCTAGTTTGTGGTATCAAGTACTGAAAATAGCCGACCTCCAAGCTCACAATGCGTCGCAGCGCGAGGCGTTGTGAGCTTGGACGTCTGCTAATTTCAATATTTCCACTAAAAGGCCCTTTTAGAAATTTTAGCCACTGCCTCTCTAACATTCCTCACTCTATCGGTTAGTTTCTGCGTGAGGAGCAATTCTTTCTCCCGCCGTAATTTCAGAGAGGAATTATAGGGGGTCGCCAAGCGACGTGTCGAGAGCTTGTAGATCCACTATTTTTTTGCTATTTCGGGGGGCGAAAAGAGACGTTTGAAAAATTTTCGCCCGTAATGACGTTCCCAAAATAGGGATGCCACGTTGAAAGCGATTACTAAATGAACGGCTGCGTACAATAACACGATTTTGTAAATTACAACACGTGTAGATGGACGGGCATCGATTGCGATGACAAAACTACTCAGAATTAGGGATCATACATAAAATAAGTGAATTTCAGGTAAAATGTGAACACATTAGGTGGTGGAAATTGACATCCCCTCCTGACACAACTGATGCCCCACACTCTTCCTACTTCCATCCATGTCTCCCCCCCTCTTCCCCCCCATTTTCTCTTCTCCCTCTCCTCTCTCTCTCTCTCTCTTCTCTCTGTCATGTCTCCTCCCATATCGTCACTGTCGGGCAGAAACCTTGTATCTCCAAGTTTCAAATTTGTACGTTTTTTCGTAAAGCAAAGCCCTGCTTTATGACACAAGACTGTTGCACAAAACTAGTGAAAATAGCAGATCTACAAGCACACAACGCTGTTGTGTGCTTGTAGATCTGCTATTTTCACTAGTTTAGATCATCTTTAAAATGATAAGTACAAAACGAACGGTTTTGGAACAGGTTTTCACGACGATATAGTGTGTCCATGGGCCGCTGGGTGTGTGTGTGTGTGTGTGTGTGTGTGTGTGTGTGTGTGTGTGTGTGTGTGTGTGTGTGTGTGTGTGTGTGTGTGTGTGTGTGTGTGTGTGTGTGTTTTCAAAAATAGCAGATCTACAAGCTTGCAGAGCGCGCTCTGTGAGCTTGTATATCTGCTATTTTTCAATAGTTAAAGCACAAAATAATCGAAGTGAATCCTTGTACCCAGGGCCCAGAATTTAATACGAAACCCCTGCGCGCACACACACACACACACACACACACACACACACACACACACACACACACACACACACACACACACACACACACACACTCTTCCTACTTCCATCCATGTCTCCCCCCCTCTCCCCCCCATTTTCTCTTCTCCCTCTCCTCTCTCTCTCTCTCTCTTCTCTCTGTCATGTCTCCTCCCATATCGTCACTGTCGGGCAGAAACCTTGTATCTCCAAGTTTCAAATTTGTACGTTTTTTCGTGATTGATTGATTGATTGAAGGCTTTATTAGAAGTTTGCATAGGAAAATGTACAGATTCATGACGGTACAGTTCACTGGTACAAGGTCTACTAAAAGGAGATCCATGAAAAGACTAAGCTTATTTCAACAGGAAACCATTAAAGTATCTCATATAACATTGAATGACAGACAAATAGAACACAGTACTATGCAGTAGATATGTAAAGAAAAAAAGAAAACAGTAGGTCTATACAATCAGTAAGTACAGTATATACAATATATACAAGGAAGGGGCAGGTAACAGTAAGTCTAAACAATCAGTATGTACAGTATATACAAGGAAGGGGCAGGGAGGGTAGGGTTGGGCTAGGTTTTTACCAGTTGTGAACGGCTGCTGCCTGTAAGTGGTTTTTTAGGGCAATTTTAAAGGATGCTAGTGATCCACACTCCTTTATGGCCTTCGGTAAGGCATTCCACATTTTTGTGGTGTAGCAGAAGAACGAGTTCGACCCTTTCTTTGAGTTGACTCTGGGTTGAACGTGATCTGTGGCACTGCCTCTGGTGTTGTAATTATGGACATCCTTAACGTTTTTAAAGTATTTTGACAGGTACTTGGGTATCATAGTGGTGTAGTGTATCTTGTACACCAGGCCCATTGCAAGTTGCTGTACTCTGTCATCTACTCTGAGCCACCCCACTCTTAACTGGTGAGTAGCGGTGAGGTGAGTCTGATTGGGAAGGTTAAGCAGGACCCTAATTAGTTTATTTTGGGCTGTTTGGAGTTTAGTTTTTAGGGCTTGTGGGGCGTCACGATACCATACGTGGACTCCATAGTCAAAGAGGGGCTGGATTATTGCACCAGCTATGGTCTTCAGTGTGTTGAAGTTGACCATTGGGGCGATCCTCTGTAGGAAACGAGTTCGTTGGTTGATTTTTTGTATTACTTTTGAAGTCATCTTTTCGCTGGAAAGATTAGCTTCAAGGATACATCCTAAGTAGGAGATTTCGTTTTTTCGTGTTATGACCTTGTCACCCACTTTGATTGTGAAGTTCTCTACCTTTTTGAGGTTATGATTTGATCCAAAGAGGATGGACTCGGTTTTGCCCAGGTGAATTGATAATTTGTTGTCGTTAAGCCATGTGCAGATCTTACTCAGTTCAGAGTTAAGTGTCTTTTCAACCTGCAAGTGGTCCTTGCCCGAGACTAGGAGAGCCGAGTCATCCGCGAACAGGAACAGGTTGCAGTCGCAAGCAGATGCCATGTCGTTCACGTATATTAGGAACAACAGAGGTCCCAGTATGCTACCTTGGGGAACTCCACAGCTTACTGGGAGGGGGGGGGACAGGGTACCGTTAATCTCCACCACCTGTTCCCTCCCCACCAGGTAAGATTGCATCCAGCTCACTGCTGCGCTGTCAAGACCGATGGCTTTTAGTTTCTCGATCAGAATAGCATGATCCACGGTGTCAAATGCCTTCTGGAGGTCCATCATGACCATGCCACTATACTTGCCCTGATCCGCTTCGCGTTTGATTTGGTCAGTCAAATAGAGAAGGCATGTGTCAGTGGAATGGGATTTTCTGAATCCAGATTGGAACTCGTAAATCAGATTATTCTCATCGAGATATCTTGCAATCTGTTCGTAGACTATTTTCTCCATGACTTTGGATATGGAGCTAAGAATGGAAACGGGGCGGTAGTTTCCAGGGTCTAGTTTGCTCGTAAAGCAAAGCCCTGCTTTATGACACAAGACTGTTGCACAAAACTAGTGAAAATAGCAGATCTACAAGCACACAACGCTGTTGTGTGCTTGTAGATCTGCTATTTTCACTAGTTTAGATCATCTTTAAAATGATAAGTACAAAACGAACGGTTTTGGAACAGGTTTTCACGACGATATAGTGTGTCCATGGGCCGCTGGTGTGTGTGTGTGTGTGTGTGTGTGTGTGTGTGTGTGTGTGTGTGTGTGTGTGTGTGTGTGTGTGTGTGTGTGTGTGTGTGTGTGTGTGTGTGTGTGTGTGTGTGTGTGTGTGTGTGTGTGTGTGTGTGTGTGTGTGTGTGTGTGCGTGCGCGTGCGTGCGTGCGAGAGAGAGAGCTCCCCCCGCCCCATCCTCCCAGGGGAGCATTGTGTCACTCAGCTTGAAGCCCAGGGAGGGGAGGTGAAAGGGGGCTGATTGAGCTAATTTAGCCCCTGGATGCGAGAGCAGGAAAGGCCTCACCCTCCGCTAATAGACAGACATCAAAATGGAGATGAGGAGGAATGGGGGGATGAAAGGAGGAGAGGAGAGGAGAGGAGGAGGAAGGGGAGGGACGATAAAACGGAGACGACTTTCTGACGGATTTATCTCTTTGCGTCCGAGGGGAGGAGGAGCAGAAACTTTTATGAACAGTACTGGTGGTGACATTGTGGAAGTTGCTAAAGGTTTATGCGCGCGGGTTGCCTCGAATTAAAACCTGCTGATATTGCTTATTGATTCCTCTTCCTCCATTAAGATACCGTCAATCACATTTCTTTTTTCTGTTTTATGATCTCTGGCATGGTCGGAGGCCCAAGCCGCCGTTCATCCTC
The DNA here is from genome assembly GCF_963921795.1 of Nannobrachium achirus. Lineage (NCBI taxonomy): Eukaryota > Metazoa > Chordata > Actinopteri > Myctophiformes > Myctophidae > Nannobrachium > Nannobrachium achirus. The sequence continues at coordinate 50,774,297 of NC_137815.1, forward strand.
CCTGACAGGCCCCCCATGGGACGAGAGAGAGAAAGAGAGAGAGAGAGAGAGAGAGAGAGAGAGAGAGAGAGACACCACACCCCAAAGAAAAAAGGAAGGAAACTCCTACTTTTACCACCAATGATATGATAGGTTAGGATACACTTTTTTATGGCTTTAACACCCATAGACCCACGCGACCTGTTGACCCCCCATCTTAAAACCACTAATGAAGATGGTACGCTGACACAACATTGATTTTAGCTCCATAAGTCATCGGCACGGGGAAGTTGGACGTTTTGCCCTTTAAAGTTTTTTTGGGGTGGAGGGGATTGGCGCTGAAACACGAAACACCGCCACTGTTCCACCATCCTGCCCCACCCACCCACCCAAATTTCTGGGGGGGTCCCTGCCTGGAGCTAAATATTTTGAGATGGGGGTCCGTGGCCAAATACATATCATTTTGGGGGTCCTTCACTTGAAAAAGTTTGAGCACCACTGACATAGAAACATAGGTTTTTCAAAAAATCGAGAAGGATTTGAAATATTCAATGACTTGCACAAATCGCGATTTTTCAAAAATAGCAGATCTACAAGCTTGCAGAGCGCGCTCTGTGAGCTTGTATATCTGCTATTTTTCAATAGTTAAAGCACAAAATAATCGAAGTGAATCCTTGTACCCCATAACAAACAAACAAGTAGGCTATTCTTTCACACACACACACACACACACACACAACAAACAGACAATGACCGTTGTCCTGTTGAACACACAGATTATTATCGTCGTTTCCCCCTCAATATACGCGGTCTAGCTTGGGGTGCTTGTTTTGGAGCTTTATTGCACAGCGGGGTCATGTTTGACTGACAGCGTTGGCGGGTCTAATAGTACCTTGGCTGGATGTCAGTTCGCGGGGCTGGCAGAAGGAAATGATAAAGGCTGTCACATCCCTCGCCAAGGTAACACTGGCCTCCCTCCAAAAAGGTCAAAACTATGAGCTGATAACTACCCTTCAGACAGACACACACGTCCTCTCCTCCTCCTCCCATCTCTCTCCCTGTCTCCCGTACACCTACACCTCCTGCCCCCTTCTCCGCCTCTCTCTCTCCGAGACCCCTCTTTATTCTACCCTTTCCTTTGTCCATCTCCCTCTACATATTTAATACTCCTTCCCTGACTCCGCTCAACCCCTCGTCCCTCTCCCGCTCCTGAAAGAAAGAGAAAAAGGAGCTCAAATTGGCTGGAGAGATGAATAATGTGCACCGCCATTAACGGGCAGCCGCGGATGAATCCCTCTTTTCATGTGCCACGCCGCCGGAAGGTGAGAGGGATGAGCTTCTAAAGGGGGGCAAGGAGGTGGTTGGGCTCTGGAGGGAGGGGAGGGGGGGGGGGGGGGGCTTTAACTGTCCTCTTCCAACTTTATTCAGACTGTAACTTACTGCAACTTACAGCTGAGAAGCAGGGACGTGCACAGAATGTTAGACAGGGGCTCACATTTCTAAAAGCGCCTTTTGGTGAAAATATCGAAAATAGCAGACCTCCAAGCTCGGTGCTTGATACCACACTGAACTAAGCATAATCAAGTCAATACTGGATATGTGGCGTATACGGCATGGATTTCTACAGAGTAGGCTATTCTTTCAACATAAGATGCTGCATGCATTCAAGTTCAGGAGAGTCTGGACAAGACAATTCTCTTGAATGCTGCCTTCTGCCTGGTATGGCATGCAGGGAAAGGGGGGAATTTGCATTTCTTTCACCATAGTGAAAACTGCATTCATGGTCTGGAGAGAGCACTTTTTACAGATGATAAAAGGGCAGGGGCTCAAGCCCCCTTTGATGTCTATGTGTGCACGTGCCTTCTGAGGAGAAGGGGGAGAGGAGAGGAGAGGACAGGAGAGCAAATCCTTTTTGTGTCTCTCGGCAGAAAAATATGAATAATATATTTAATACAATGATTGATTGAATGATGTGGATTTATTTCTGTTAATAGCGATGACTGCAGCAGGTTGCATTGGATCCTTTTCTACACTGAAACAAGTCGGAAACAATGACGCAAGATTTGAATGTGTGCAATTTAACTGCAACACTGGCTCTAGAAGACCTTTAGAAATGTAAAGATCTGAAAGAAAGTGAAAAACTGTTGAAATGAAAACAAAACAATAAGATGTCTATTTGACTCTGGGTTTTCATGAATCTTTTATTGTTTTAAAATAGTGTTCTCCTAGGTGACCAGTAGGGGGAGTAAGTGGTCCATTGGAAAGCCTAGCGTCCTGAAGGGGAAACAAGTCGAGGAAAGAGTAATTGACACATTACTTAGTAGTGCAAATGAGGATATTGTTTTGGATTTCAGTGCATCTCATCCAGACTAACAGTGTATCTGCTGTCCCGTCCCATAGACTGAACAGGCAAGACGGAATATGACACTTTGTGCAAGAGCGGGCAGAAACCTCTTATCTCCATATTCTAACCTTTTGTGTTTTTGTTAATTAACGCCCCTACTTAATCATACTACAGCTTCACACTAAAGTATCAAAAGTAGCAGATCCGCTTGTAGATCTGATACTTTTGTTATTTCGGAATTTGAATCCTGAAAAGAAACTATGCTATGGACATAATATGAGCTTTTCACCAGAGACATTATTATGCAAGTTGTGTCTGATCAGATGTTAAATTATTATCGGCACATTTGGAATTCTGTCTTCAATTCTTCTCAATTAAGAGGTTTGTGGTGAAGGTGGTGTGGAGGTGTCTTCGTTCAAACGCTGCCTGCATCCATTTTTCCACAGCTGCATGTGAAATGGGGAGAGACTCAGTGTGATGGAGGAAACATGACGCTTTGACTGGAGGTTGATCAATCAATCTGTCCCTACTAGGACGATGTCCGTTCATAGGATGTCTGTCCCCAGCATGCAGGACAATGTCTGTCCTCAGTTGGACAATGGGAGGGGCCCCTCGGGTGACGGACAGCGCTGTACCTACCTACCCTTCAAGTTATCCGACACGCAACCACATCCATTCTGGGCTATTAATCGTCTGAAATCTATTTTGTTTTTATTCGTTTTTCTTCCCTTTTCTTACTTTCTTACTTAATTTACTACACCTATGACTCACCTGCCAGTGAGGAGCCCACACCTGGAGGACATAGAGCCTTCCTCCTACTCCTCCCGCCCAAGACTCCCTCCTGACAGTCGCCGCCCCCAAGCCCGTAGGATTTCGTGCAGTGACAATTATCACCCTCCTCTGAACACGGGCCAGTTGTGTTTGTGTAGAAGCTTGACAAAGCCAGATGCACCAAGGATTTATTTGAACCCACAACCTCCGCGGTCATAGCACTACGCCACACGAGCGCCGTCTATTTGTTTGAATTTAGTGTTTGTTTCTCAATTTGCCAGTCCATCCATCCATCCACTAGCACTGTATCAGGAGTCCACAAGGGGAGGTAAATGCTATCTCCCACATCAGAAAGGATGTTCACTGCCACCGTTTGTCCTTCTCCTTTTGCACATAATAGTGTTTGTTAACTCTTTATGCTACGTCGATGAATTGAATACATACCATAATGGAAACAAGTCCCCAGGACTTTTTTGTGCTATCCTTCTAGCCTTAATGTCTGTGCCCTGTGTTGTTTTAGTATTAGTATCAATCGATCAATCCGTCCATCCGTCCATCCATCTTCTCATGCATTCAACCATCCATGTCGCACATGCAGCATCAAATCCCTCTTTCATGTCGGTCGTGGCTGTGCGCGCGGTAGTTGTGCGCGCGGTGGTTGTGAGTGTCATAGTGGTTGTGTGTGCGTGTGCGAGTGCGAGTGCTTGTTTCAGTGAAACTCACAAAATGAACGTTATGGGGATTTGTCTTTTTCTTTTTTCCCCCCCTCCACACCTCCCTGTTTAAAGCAGCCCTAGATTATACAGCCTACAGCTGTTATCACATTTATGCTCTTCTACAGGCTTCTTTTCATCCCCCCCTCCTCGCTCTTTTTAGAGACCTGAAGATAACGGCACTACGCCACATGATGCCATTGTCCTCTCCCTCTTTCTCTATCTCCCCCAGTCTCTCTCTCTCTCTCTCTCTCTCTCTCTCTCTCTCTCTCTCTCTCTCTCTCTCTCTCTCTCGTAGGTGGAGATTTAAAGTTCAAAACAAAAGTTTTAAAACTGCCACTGTTCCAATCCTACTTAACCCCCTCCCTCTCTCCTCTCCTCTCCTCTCGTCTCCTCTCCTCCCTCCCTTCCTCCTGAGGATACTACCTAACCCCTCTGAACTTCAGTCAGAGTTACTGAAGACCCGCCGACGTTCACTGGGGAGTCGCCGCTCCGCCGAGAGTGAGACAGAGATAGACAGAGACTTAAGCTGCCTTGCTGTTCTATACCTCTCCTCTCTCTCTCTCTCTGGTAATAAGAAAACTTTCTGTTCTTTTCTGTGTTACACTGCGACGGGCGGGAGGGGAGATAAAACTCCAGATCACTGGCACTACAATGTGCGCACGCACCGCGCACACCCGTGGGTGCGATGGTGTAGTACACGTATCAGTGTTGCAATACGTGCAAAACTCAAAGGGATGTAACACACACACAGATAGATGTAGCATTGCCTGGTACTACCCGGCTATACCCAGCCCCCTAAACATTTTTCAGTCTATTAGACGTCTAATATACGTCAAAAGCAGGTCTAAAATATGTCTAATATACGTCTAGATTTGAAAGTTTTGGAGAAGTCTAATCTAAAACTAGACGTTGATTAGACGTCTAATAGGCGTCTAAATATAGACAGTCTATATTTTAGACGTCTAATAGACGACGATTGCTCAGTGGGAGGCCTATACGTAACAGTGGTATGTTATGGAGGTAGACATGTGCGTGCATTTATACACTCACATGCACGTTACATGCACTCGCACAGGGCAGGCATTTATCTGAGTTTATCTTGCGCAGAAGTCTCTACAAAGATCAGCTCTTAAAGGACGACTTCACCCATGTTCAACCTATCCTCATATAATTGGTCCCTCACTGATGCTCATTATAATATGCTACCATTTCTGTCTACTCGGTCGGTGTCTCAGAGGAGGGCTGTGGACAGTTCAGAAACCATGCCTACGAGTGACACCGTCGATGGGGGATCCAGGCTAATAGAAACGGCAGGCGTTCTATTCCTGGAATGTTAGCATGCTGACATGCATGCATTGTTCTCGCGTTAATAAAAATCAAGAAATCTAAATCCTGTTGGAAAAAAATAAATGTCTAGTGATGATGTCACAGGTAGGCGGGTTACTGAAGTGTCCACAGCCCTCCTCCTATGAGATACAGACCAAGTAGACAAAAATGGTACCATTTCATCTCGAGCGCCGACGAGGACAAATTAGACGAAGGGTTGAAAGCGGGTGACGTCGTCCTCTAAGCGTTAAAGAGAATTGAGTCACACCAGCTAAGGGATAAAAGAAACAAGTTTAGTCTGTAAAACGCGTCGGAAAACCTGGTTCGAATTAGAGGGCGATTTCAACAAAGGTCAATGTATTCTCGCTGATATCCTAAGAGGGAGGAAATTTAATACCCCCTTTTTGGTTGAATTAATTAATTATAATATTAGGCTAGCTCAAGGGGGCCCTTTTCCTTCAGTGATTAAGTGAGCACATATCTTTAAAAGACTGTGTTGGTCTCTGGGGCCCTGGGCTTCTGAACTTGGGGTGGAGCGGATACGTAGGTATGTATTAAACATGAGAGGAGAGAGACGGAGATAGACAGTGGTGGAGAAATGTACTCACATTCCTTTTACTTGAGTAATAGTTGCCTCGGAGATGTGTAGGCTATGGCATGGGTATGGGTATGGCAAGGTACACTACTTTGGCTACAGGGGGAAAAAAGAATAAATGTACTTCTTAAAATAAATTCATCATGCCTGTTGCTAAGGTATGGCAACATGACTGGTGTCTTGCATGCGCGCAAGACACCATGTCCTGTTGCCATACCTTAGCTTTTGCTGAACTGACACCACTGAAAACAATACCTCAGAATTGTACTTGTATAGTACTTAAGTACATGTACTTAGTTACTTTACGCCACTGCATATGGGTCTACTCCTCGGTCCTCGCCTCCTTTAGCGAGACTCCAAGTTCTCCAACGTACGTGTGTCCTTATTCAGAGCTTCAATAGAACTTGTTCTCCTTTCACAGCATGGAGGCTGTGTGTCTCACCTCTATGCCCTGGCTCTGACCCGTCCACTGTGCACATCAGCAGGGCTACATCTTACTGCTTAATGCTTACTGTAATGGCTTTGTGTTACATGTTGTGCATATTCACCTCTGTGTGTGTGTGTGTGTGTGTGTGTGTGTGTGTGTGTGTGTGTGTGTGTGTGTGTGTGTGTGTGTGTGTGTGTGTGTGTGTGTGTGTGTGTGTGCGCTTGTGCGTGTGCGTGCGTGCGTATGTGCAACAGTATGTGTGTGCTTTTGCATTGTGCTGTGTTGTGGTATTTCGTGTTGCACTGTGTGTACGATTATTTGTCTTCGTTAGATGTGTGAGCAGGATATGTGTGTGTGTGTGTGTGTGTGTGTGTGTGTGTGTGTGTGTGTGTGTGTGTGTGTGTGTGTGCGTGTGCGTGTGTGTGTGTGCGGGCATTGTGTGTGGGTGTGCGTGTGCACGTGCGCGTGTGACAGCTCTTCCAGCTATCGATACTACACAATGCGTACAGAGCACTTTCGAACGTCCATCATTCCGACCGGAGGGTTAGCGACTCACTCCACGGAGGTTAGGGTCAGGGTGAGGGTTAGAGTTGGGTGTCGAAAAGATGACATGTACCGGTAGTATCAGCGACACGCTCCCTAATGCCTGACGGTGCCGCCGGTTCGATTCCTGATCCGGACGACTTTTGCCGGATGTCAATCCCCGTCTGTCCCCCCATTTCCTGTCAGTATACTGTCTTAGAAAAAAAAAGAAAAAAAAACATTCATATGAATATTTACTGAAGTTTCTATGGGAAAGATGAATGGGCTTTCAATCTGTGGAACCAAAATGGCCAGTGATTGTATAGCTTTCTGCTTCTCGTGCTCATTTACACATGAAGGTGTTGGTTTAGCTTTGAGCTGCGACGCCAGCGAACGTTACGCTACGTTAACACACACACACACACAACTCACACACACACAACCGTAGGACGCGTGCAGTGCCCCCGCATGCCTGACCCCGCTAAACATTCAGGTACAATTAATTATTCCTTCCTGATCTAACGAACACAGTTGCGCTGATTGGACGCCCCGAGGGTGCAGGGGCAATCTTTTTAAAAACACTTTCTGGTCATGAATTTTAATCACTTCAAATGTATTGATAAATTATTAATTAAGTGACTTTAAGTGATGCCAGGTAGGCATAATTTTCTGAAGGAATAGTAAAATGCTGTCGGGGGGGGGGGAGAGAGAATGAGGGAGCTTGTTATTTTTCTGTTTAAAGCCACTGTTTTTCTATGTAAAGGTATTTCACGCGGAGAGTGTTGGTCCACAGGCCTTTATTTGGTCAGTGTTTCCAGAAAAGGAACCTACCATTTTTCTTGGGAGAATTAGGGACATTTTCCAGTCTTTGCTTTTAGCCCAGCGGTGGTCCTTGTGTCTTCAGCCAATCAGATTGTATACACTGGAATATGGGAAACACTTCCTCTCCTGTTTTATTAATACGCCTTTGATCCTTAATGGCTTCGTATATTTTTGGCATCGGAGCGATGAGAAGAAGCATCAACTGGTTTCAGAGTCTCGCACCTTTGAAGTTATGTTTGGAGCAAACACGCACACACACACACACACACACACACACACACACACACACACACACACACACACACACACACACACACACACACACACACACACACACACACACACACGCCTTCTCTGCATAATTCAAAGCATAGAGGCTGCAAACTCAGCTGGATTTTTTTCTTCTGGTTAAGGATAACTAAGTGCAGTTATTCGGTTGTTACACCGGCTATAAATATTAGTGTAAGTGTTCAAAAAACGAAGACTGAATGTGTGCATGACTCCTCCTGCCTAGCACCCGGCAGGTGCTGTATGAAAATACAGTATGTCTTAAGTGTGCGTGCAATGTGGTGCATGTGTGTGCGTGCGCGCGTGCGACTGCGTGTGTGCGCGTGTGTGTGCGTGCCTGCCTGCCTGCCTGTTCTATAGGTTAACCTGGCGAACAAGACCCAAGTGGGAACAGCGCAAATTACAAATTACCTCCCTTATTAGGCCTGACCCCAAATTTCCTCCTCATGAATATTCATTATGGCTGGCCCGTCTCGGCTGCGCGGCAGAAGAAATGAATTTGCCCTCTCTCCCTCAGAGTGGACTGTGAATAAGAAGTGATTAATGGAATCCTACGTGGTGTGAATCCATCATCCCGGGGAACGGAGGGCCGGCCTGGTAATAAGGATCCAATTAGAGACACAGTGGGTGGGACACAGTGGGGTGCCGTGTGGGAAGAAGACGGACCCCCTTACCAACACCTCCTCGTGCATGCATACAACACACACACACACACACACACACACACACACACACACACACACACACACACACACATGCGTGGGCCGCGGCGTGGCGCGCACACACTCAGGCACACACCCACATTTTTAGACACAGATATCACATCAAAACCCCCTGTCTTTCAATTACAGGGAAATATATGAGAGCAGAAATGTATTAATTTAACTGGAAAAAGAAGTAACTCTTCTCTTTCAATATTTGTGTAGATTTTTTGACAAACTTACGTGCACATACTGTAGCTAAGACAACACACACAAAAAAGATTAAATGAAAACACGGGACGGAATCAACAACCAACAATTGTTTAATTGTTTGCAATAGAACATAGTAGTAGTGATGCATACTCCCAGAATGCAGTTAGACTGCACACATTCTCATATATCCGTCACTCCCATACAAAGTTCTTTTAAAAATTGCACCTGCGCATCAATAAAGGCATAAAAGCCCCAAAAACTCATCTAAAAAAAAAAGAAATACACACAAAGTGAAATGTAGGAACTGTTTGCACCACTCAAAAATGCTATTAACTAGAGTTACACATGTAGTTGAGCCGTCTGGATCTTCGTCTTTAGTTCCGCTTAACACATCTACTGCCTCTTAATCTGAAGGTTGCTTGGTGCCTCGGGCGCCACGTCGTTTCCTCCGTCGGCCGCCGCTATTATTTTGAAGGGCCGGAAGGGGGTTGTTTTTGTTTTTTTGGATTATCACTTGACGGCAACGATTACGTCATCTAGTCACATGACAGTGTGCGACAAGAAGATGAAGATGGCTGCGCCCTGCCTTTTGCCTTGTTTACATTTAGATCTGCTGCAAAATGTCTCAAAATGGCTATTTTGTTTAAATGAAGTTTCTTTATGGGCCTCGCCATTGACTTAACATTGAGGAGCTTCACTTCGCGTGCACGCCCAACGTGCGTTGTAAACAAATCGCCGACATTACCGATGCGAGCGGGACCGGAGCGACATTAAGTAAGTAATAATATCTTTACTGTATATACAGTAAGATTCACAGTCCTCACCGTCAACGGCGCCATGGTATTAACCCTTTCAATGACAATCCTCACCGTCAACGGCGGCAGATGGGTTAACGTCTTTTCACAGATTTCTGGGGCTGGCCCCAGTCTGTGGCCAAGGGTTTTTCTTCACTGTGGATACGCTGGTGTGCATTCAGGTTGTCCATCCTACTGAAACCCTTCCCACATTGTTTACACTGGTAAGGTTTCTCTTCGGTGTGGACGTGCTGGTGTTTAGTCGATGCCTCCATGAAGTTATCACATAAGAGGTTTTCGTTCCTGTGTAAGTCATCGGATGTTTCTTTACTTCTCCTGGGTGAGATGAAGATCTCATATGATCAAGTGCATGCTGACATCACTGATACTACACAGTTTCCGTCTGTCTGCATGCTGACATCACGCCATACTCTGATGTCATACTCTGACGTCATTATACTGACATCACAGACTGGCCTAGAACACCATGTATGGGCATAAAGATCTGCCCAATGGCCACTCCAACATTACTTCTGAGACTCCTATATTCAATCCCTCAGATACTGTGCACCCCCCCCCCCCCACAGGAACAGGACTAATATTCTCTGATTCTTCAAAGGTACGTGAAAACACTCACTGGAACACTGGCAAGTGGCAAGGACAACTATTTGGCAGTTAAAGAACACCAGACCGCACCAATACAACTAGTCGCAACAAGTGTAGTGTGGTTTGGTGAGGTGTGTGTGGTGTGTGGGTCTGCTGGGTCGTGTGTGTGTGTGTGTGTGTGTGTGTGTGTGTGTGTGTGTGTGTGTGTGTGTGTGTGTGTGTGTGTGTGTGTGTGTGTGTGTGTGTGTGTGTGTGTGTGTGTGTGTGTTTGTTTGTTTGTGTGAAAGCGGTTGTGTGTGTGTGTACAGGCCTACCACTGGTCACCAGTGGTATTGCAGCTCTTGATACGGACATAGTCGGTGGAGGACATAGATAGGAACGGAAACCGTCACTCTTTGGAGACGGTGTGACCACTGCTCAAAAACCTTGCAATGGGTGACCAGCTAGTCTCTATGGCGAAATCAGCAAGAGTGCCTCTTAAACATATGATTAACTCTCCATTGCCAATATGGACACACGCATGTTTTTCATCGATGGTAACTCTTCTGAAAACGTCGCTCTTTCCTCTTTCACTAATTCCTAATTGAGGCTTCGTCGCATGTCAAGAACGACAGAGAATAGCAGAGATGCAAGCTCAGTGCGTAGCGTCCGCAACGTGCTGTGAGCTTGTAGGTCGTCTCTTCTCGACAAAGTATCCAGGTTTAAGTCTCTCTCTCTCTCTCTCTCTCTCTGTCTCTCTCTCTCTCTCTCTCTCTCTCTCTCTCTCTCTCTCTCTCAGTGATGGGGGGGGGGGGGGGCGTGCTGCCAACTCTCACCTCTCCTGGTTAATTTCATGTTCTGGTGCATCCTGAGACAGCTCATCTCACTGCCAAATATTTGTGTTGGGAGGCCGGCTAATCTGGGGCTGGACACACACACACACACACACACACACACACACACACACACACACACACACACACACACACCTGCCCATGTGTACATACATGCCACATGCACGCAAGCACACATGCACGCACGCACACACAGACGGACGGACGGACGGACGGACGTATGTGTGTGTGTGTGTGTGTGTGTGTGTGTGTGTGTGTGTGTGTGTGTGTGTGTGTGTGTGTGTGTGTGTGTGTGTGTGTGTGTGTGTGTGTGTGTGTGTGTACCCACTACCTCCCTTGGCTGCCCTAGCAACGCCTGGCCCGGGTTCCAGCGAGGATCAGGAGTCACACAATGTTGTTTTAGTGTGACTTGTTCTACCTTCTATGGATGAATGGAAGGAGCGGCAGATGGAGCGATCCAGTCCGTCTCCCCAACATCTCTCTCATCAATGGGAGCAGCATCACAGCCAGTCCAGGTACGTTCAGCCACCTTATACCGTTAATAAAAAGAAAACGCCAGAAGATTTGAGAGGAGAACCACTGCCGGCACAAGCCTGCACTTTATCCTCCAGCTGAATCCATCCTAATGTAAAAGAACCCACGTTCCAGCTGCAGACAAAGTCAATTCCACTAACTAGGACACGTCTTTATTGTCTCTTCATCTATTACCTCTCCTCTCCTCTCCTCTCCTCTCCTCTCCTCTCCTCTCCTGCCTTGTTTTAATGAGCTGCTCTTTTTTCTCCACTCCCTACCTTAATAAACTAAAACCTTTCAAATGAATTACACCTCTTTAAGATTCATCTCCACCGCCGTGACTTCTCTTCCACCCTTTTTATGATTGTATTTAATCCACATCACATCGCAGTTTTATTCAGAACAAATACCTCAACCTACCCCCCCCCCCCCCCACACACACACCTCCACACCCCCTCCTTACCCCCACAGTGATGGTCAGAGAAGAAGAATGTTGGCTGGATACCAGTGTTGCCGTGTCCACTTATTGTAAGCCACTTTGGGCTAGTTTTTTCTGTAAAGTTGCTTGTAAATATTGGTAGTTTGCGGGTTGTGTGTTTTTTTTTTTTTGGGCAATCACTATATGACATCACAATATAATATCTAAAATATAATATATACATATATAAATGGTAAAACGGGAATTCATTTCCCAGCAGATTCCTCGTGATACGCATAGACGGACTATGAAAAATGGGGCCCCTGGGCCCCAAAATGCAAAGGGCCCCCCTTCTTACGACTGCACAGCGACATAGCGATGGTGTGTGTTACGTGTGCGCGGCTGTTGAAAAAAATAAGTTTTTAAAGTCCCAAAAAAAGAGCCCCTGAAATGTATAGAATAGTTATACCGTAACTATAACACACAATATTGTGTAGATAACATAGTAGCTTGTGTAGAAAACATTTTGGATGGGTTTATTTTCCCTCTCCTCTGCCCTAAAAACAGTGGTGCCAGGTTCAAAGTTATTCTATGCTGTGTGATAACATTCTTCATCATGCTTATGTTGGCTGCTAAAGCAACTTAAAAGAAGAAAATAAGAAAATCTAACAATACTTTATATAAAATTGGGTGCTGACTTATTTATTTTAGATATATTATTAGCTAAATTTTAATAATACATTATTCATTATACTTCTTGCAAGAGTTTGGCCCCTAAACATTTGATAGGGCTTTTTATGTATATGCAAAGAATCTGACTTGTCCCAGGCAGCCAGGTAAGGCTGGTGGTAACACATACTTAAAGGACCATACAGTCAAGTGTTACAGTATGCTATGGTATGAAATGAGGGGGCCATTTAGATTAATCGGGGTTATGTTATCTACCCCGGTTTATCTACTACCACTACATTGTTGTAATGCGTGGACATTAGAAAATGTAATGTTGTTGTTTTTAAGTCTTATAGATAAACTGAGGAGCTAAACACTTACAGTATATGGTGTTTTAGGAATATTTGGGGTTATTTTTGACATGAACGACTAAAATAGTGTCTGGCAAATAGTGCAACGTTAATAACAGGGACGCGGTCACACGGTGGCTCAAGCTGAGGGCCCCCCCTAGCTCAGGGGCCCCTGGGCCTGGGCCATTGTGCCCGTTGGGTAATCCATCCCATACGGCAAACACACTTGCAATTTCCCCGACTTGCATCCTTCTGGTTTCTTAATGTTGTTTAAGCAGACATTTTCATGTCAAGGACCCCCCAAATTAATAAGAATTTGTCCACGACCCCCCCCCCCCCCCCCCCTCAAAAAATATATTGTGCCAGGGACCCCCTTACCCCCTTACCCCTTACCTTCTTCTGGGCTTGTTTTTCATAGACCTAGTTTCTTATTTATCTTGCTAAATCTGGCAACACTATAGCGGGACATGAAGTCGTGCCATGTGCGGCTCAGCCCACTCTAACGATGATGATGATGATGATAGCCTTGATAAGTCTTTTAGGTCCTTGATAAGTCTTATCAAGGACTTATCAAGTCATTACAAGCCTCCGAAAGCGCCTTCAGTGCAGAGAAAGGTCTACGAACTGCACGACAACCTTCTTGCTAGCTCATATAAGACAACCTTCCTGCTAGCTCATATAAGACAACCTTCCTGCTAGCTCATATAAGACAACCTTCCTGCTAGCTCATATAAGACAACCTTCCTGCTAGCTCATAAAAGACAACCTTCTTCCTGCTAGCTCATATAAGACAACCTTCCTTCCTGCTAGCTCATATAAGACAACCTTCCTGCTAGCTCATATAAGACAATCTTCCTGCTAGCTCATAGGACAACACAGCTAGAGGAGGGGGAAATCTCACTATTTCTACGTCCCATTATTTCGACTACGGGCGTCGGCAGGTTAGCTACTCACCAGCGTCAGGGGTTACTGAGGTTAGGGTTAGGGTTTGAGTTAGGTTTAGGCATAGAGGTTAACTTTCACCAGCGTCGGCAGGTTAGCTACTCACCAGCATCGGCAGGTTAGCATTTCACCAGGTTAACATTCACCCGCGTCGAAATACTGGACGTAGAACAAATGTTAAGTCAAAATATCGACACGTTCCACAAGAGGAAACCTGTCTGCTAGCTCATAAGACAACGTAACGAGAAGAAACCTGTCTGCTAGCTCATAAGACAAACGTAACGTAACAGAAACCTGTCTGCTAGCTCATAAGACAACGTAACAAGAAGAAACATGTCTGCTAGCTCATAGGACAACGCAGCAGCGTGAGAAAAGAAAAGGCGACGACGCCGGCTGTTGACAGAGAGACAGATTAACATTTGTTCTTTTACATGCCTCCCTCTACACCACACACAATAACTTTGCTTATACTAATTAACAATTAGCAAAAGAGTGGGCTGGCTAATTGTGTTATTGCTCCTAATCAAGGGGGCTAATTACCAGAATGTCAATTTAGATTTAATTACTAAGTGCTTTGTTAATTCCCACTGAGCATAAGTTAACCCCCCCTCTCTCTGCCTCTCTCTCTCTCTCTCTCTCTCTCTCTCTCTCTCTCTCTCTCTCTCTCTCTCTCTCTGCCTCTCTCTCTCTCTCTCCTCTCTCTCTCTCTCTGCCTCTCTCTCTCTCTCTCTCTCTCTCTCTCTCTCTCTCTCTCTACATATCCCCCTCAACTGGTTCATGAGGAACCTTTGGTGTGTTCGAAGACCTGTGTCGTCTGGATTGGGGGGGGGGGGTAAATAGAGAGATAAATGAGCCACGGTGTGTGTGTGTGTGTGTGTGTGTGTGTGTGTGTGTGTGTGTGTGTGTGTGTGTGTGTGTGTGTGTGTGTGTGTGTGTGTGTGTGTGTGTGCGTGCGTGCGCGTGCGCGTGTGTCAGTGTGTGTGAGCAGGGGGACCGAGAGGCAGAAGAAGAATGCATTAATGAACAGCTTCTAGCGCCAGGCCTCTCCTCCTCCAATTAGCCAGCTCTCTCTCTCTCTCTCCCATCCAGATCCAACATCACAGAGAGAGCAGAGATCCACACAGATCCCCCCGCCGGCCCCCCAGCTGAGCTATCCCCGGCTCTCTCTCTCGTCAGTCAGCCAGCCAGCCAGCCAGCCGTCCGTCCGTCCTTCCGTCCGTCCGTCCGTCCGTCAGTCAGTCAGTCCTGGTCCATAGCATATCATGTAAGTC
This sequence comes from Nannobrachium achirus, assembly GCF_963921795.1. Classification (NCBI taxonomy): domain Eukaryota; kingdom Metazoa; phylum Chordata; class Actinopteri; order Myctophiformes; family Myctophidae; genus Nannobrachium; species Nannobrachium achirus. Next base: position 50,789,397 of record NC_137815.1, read on the forward strand.
AGTGGTTCTCAACCTTTTCAGGCCGTGACCCTCACAATATAATCATATTTGAGCTGGGGATCCCCCAACCTGACGAGCACTAACAGTTGAGGCATTACATTTTGTATAACACGGTTCTATTGTGAAAATAGCAGATCTACATGCTCACAACGCCTTGCAGCGTAAATCGTCTATTTGAAGTATTTAAAATGTTTTTCAAAATTATAAAAAAGGCAAAGACGTTTAGGGATAAGGGGTAAGGCACAGACAAAAGTAGGGCCCTTATGTCTACCTCAGGTAGCCTACTTACCACACCGGATAGATAACTGGTAGGCCTACCATGTGTAAATATGTGAAATATGTAGATAATGTGCTTGTTTTAATTGATCTCCCCCTTCTTTTACTTCTTCCCTTTCTCAAAAAGCAAAAACAAGGATCTTGTTGCTCAAAACGAATTCCACACCCTGTTTTTTACACCTGTAAACCTGTGATGGGACAATAAAGAAAGCGACTAAAGGCCCCAAGAGTGATCTACAAGCTCACAATGGGTGAGTTATAGCCCACCGATTATCATTGTTTTGACCAATAGCTTTTGTTAAACATGTTATTTTTTACTTTTATTTGTATTTATTTTTAGAACTTTGTAACTTACTGGTACAAGGCAAATAAATAAATGTAAATGCACAAACAAAAAAGTACAGGTAAAATAGGTTTCATATAATCATAAATTCAACTTTTCTTTTTTTTAAACATCAGTTGCATAACTGTTCAGACGTTCAATAATTTCATATTATTAAGGCACTGTAATACACAGATGTTCTTCAATTTATTTTTTTATTGTTTCAAATTATTTTATTTTACATTCATAGTTTTACCAGGAAGTCCCATTGAGATAAAAACATATCTCAACAGAAACATGGCCAAGTTAGCAGCAGTGTCATATCATAAACACCACGTTTTCAGCGCTTTACGCTGCACAGCTTTTCATCAGTCAATTGTTCTTATCTTCGCCTTTCTGCAGCCCATCATCAACTCTCTTTCACTGTATTCTTCTACCTTTCTTTGTGTTCTTTCTTCTTTCTTCGCCTCCCCACTGTCTCAGGGCAGTGATCTGTTCAACAAGAAAGAAAAGAAACACTTGAGAGAATTATGCCTCTACACAGTTCATCATCTACAGTGAAGAACGCCATCAATGTTATAACACACTCATCCTGTCTAATGAAGCCATTTATTCCTTCATTTATTACATCACGCGTTCAGCTTTTCAAAATGTGTTCATTCATTTTAATTGTGAACGTAGAAAAACGTAGAAAAGAAACCCCACAATATAGCATAGTTGTGGCGGCCATTTTGTGGGGCCACAGATATAAAACCCGTTCATTTTTCCTAAATATATATTCCTATTTTCCGATATTTATTTAAGCACGGAACCAAGCCATCCAGGCTCCTAGTCAATCATGACCATAACACATTTGATTCTGTGTCAAAAGCAGGTAATTATTACAATTAGTATAATAATTTAATGAATGGGCTTTCTAATAGGGTTATCGCACAGAATGAAAAACATTTACATCCGCATATTGCATGTTGCATTGGTGCCTGAATGTCTGTCTTTATATTTGGTCTGTTTGCAAGCATCCTGTTTGACCACTGTTTGGTGCTGTTGTCCCACTATTACTCATCCCCTCGGCCACTGGTAGGTCTGGCAGTGGCTAGCGAACACACACACATGCACACATGCACACACGCACGCACACACGCACACACACACACACACACACACACACACACACACACACACACACACACACACACACACACACACACACACACACACACACACACACACACGCATGCACACACGCAGTCACACACCTCTTGTCTCAGAAAGAGCAAGCGCTTGCACTCTCCTCTCCTTTTCTAACTGCCTCGGCTCCTCATAGTCCTGCCAAAATACCATAAGACAGGGTATAATATATATAATTATCCCCACTTACATTAGCCATTATGCCAGTAGAGCATTGCCGGCAGAATGACACACGACCTGTCAAGACTTCATTCACGCCATTAATAAGCGTCATTAGTGTCTGCTTTGAATACCCCTCTTGCACAGTGCAGTCATTCCAACATGTCATAGATTTTAATTTGAGGGTAAAAATAGCTGTGAGGATATTATGCACTCTCTCTCCTCCGCCAGTCTTTGTGGTCCTGTGATGGGGAGGAAGTTCACCGTCTGACCTTGGATTGTCTCTTTATTGGAATTAGAACCATTACTGTTCTTTAGTGCTGCACCGGCCCAGGCCGGATATGAGCGCAGAGGAGCCTCATCTACTACCGCGCTGGGCAGTTTGATGCCCTTTGTGTTGAAGTCCAGCCAATGGGCAACTGAATTCACGACCACAGGTTTGTACGTGCGATCCTGTGCAGCTTGATCTATTGATTGCATACATTATTAACGGTTTGCAAAAGGTACAGTAGAGAGGTACAGTTCTACAATAATGCTACAAGGCCTGAGAGCTGTTTTGTGGTCTGTGTATTCAATTCATCAAGACATAAATACAATACTATGCAAGAAATAGTATTAAAAGGGGTAATTTATTTTGGGAAGCCTTGTCTAGGTCCAGACATGTGCTCTTTTATGGCGGTTTTGAAGGGGAGTATAGGGAGTTACACTTTTTGATGGCTGGTGGCTATAGCATACAATATTTTGGTGGCATAATAGTAGAATTAATTCATCATGTTTGTGCCAATTGTCTGGGTAATGAGATCAGTGGAGCTGCCTCTGGTGTTGTGCCAAGATGGGCATTTCTATTGTTACATACTTTGGTTTTGGTTTCTCAACATTCAATATTAATCAATGACAAAGAAATAATGAAGAATGGCAGCAATAGTAAGAAAAAGTACACTTTTTTAGGTGCGTCCGGGTAGCTCATTTAGAGCACTCACCCTTCAACAACTGGATCGACCACTGGATTCGATCCTGAGCACATCCAACTCAGCCTATGAGTGGCACGGCTTGGGTGTGGCAAGTCGTGCAGTAAGCACTGGCAGCTGATGGAAGGTGTCAGCCATCTATCTGCCAGAGGTGTAGCACATTGTGAAATGGGGATAGACTCCCGTCAATAAGCCTCTACGACCTACTACTACATACTTGCCTTACTTACCTCATTTAAAACCACTGACAGTTGCCTTGCACTAAATAATAATGAAATATATAGGTTTTCTGCTAGTTTGGAGTAAATTTATGTTCATGTTTTGCTCTTTTTTGGAACTCGCCACTGTTGACTTTATACTGTCTTGGAGAAGCAGCTACTGTGTGTAGTGTATTTGGCACAGAGATATGTTTATAACTTCCACTAACAGTACCTTCAAGCACCTTAAGCGCTGGGACCAAGGGACACACTGTCTTACTGCTGCTATTATACAGTATAGGCCTATCTAGTCTGAGTCGGGTGGAAAACTCATAATTATGTCCAAAACGGTTGCTTTTGCACTGCATTTCGAGCTTGGACTTTGTATGCTTCTGTGTGATGCTGTAGTCACACAATCAATCAAGTAGCCGCATTCATTTATGAAGAAATCACACCCAGTGTGAAGTGAGCGGTGCTATTTCTGAGTTACTATTTCATTAAGCCTCCCAATGTGGAATGGGGCGGGACATATAGACGCGGGACATATACGTACATAAAGATGTCTGTCTGTCAAAAGACAGACAGACAAACTGTCCTACTGTAGATCGCTTGGCCAATGGCCATGCCATAAAACATGACAATATGAAGTATATTAAGGGGTAGTGAAATTGCATGGTGCAGTTACGGCAAAAGATATTCAAGTATTGTCCATACTTCTTTGCTGGGGTTTGTAAGTGGGTCTTTATTGTCTGAGGTAAATGGTACATTTATATAGCGCCTTTATCCAAGGCGCTTTACAGAGATTGTGCATTACATTCACCCATTCACACACACACATCCACACACCGGTGGCGGAGGAAACCATGCAAGGCTGCTCACCGGGAGCAACTAGGGGTTCAGCGTCTTACTCAGACAAGGACACTTCGACAGTAACACTGGGGTAGCACAGGATCAAACTGGGAACCTTCCGGTTGCAAAGCAGCCACTCTACCCCTGAACCACTGCCACCCACTGGTATTATTTATAGTTAGGAACCAAATGGATCCTTACAGGTCTGTGACCCATAAGGGTCCCCTTGGTTCCATTGGTACACTATTGGAGCTATGAGGGTCCGTGGCTGAACTGGGGATCTTTGCAATGAAGAAGAAAAAGAAAACAAAAACACTGGTCTACTTGAAGAGAGGGAGAGATGGATTGTTGCCAAATGCCACTTGCAGGGGGGGTTTGCAGGGTACGGGAGAAGGGGGAGAATGGGGGTTAGGTTATGCGCAGCATGAGCTGGGGGTTGCGGGGGGGACTTGGAACAAGATTCCTCTTCATCCAGTGATTGAGGACAAGCACAAATCCACCAATACCCGCACAGACTGCCAGGCAGGCAGGCGCTCCCCCCAAGGGCTTCTCACTCTCCCAAGCAACAGACTTGACCCTCTCCACCTGAACATCTTCAGCCAAGTGCTGCAACACACTGAGCCACTGAGAATAGAAACAACCCCTGTTTGTTCTCAGAGAACTTCTCAAGCTCTCCCCTGGGACACGGCCGGGGTTTCAAAACACACTTTTAAGTCGAGAGCAACGGGGCTTGAATGAAACAGACAACCCGAGCTGCATCTCCAGCCAAGTGACAAACCCCCCGGGACGCCGGGATGGAGACAACCTCTGCCTGTTCCTTAAACTCCCTTTCAAAGCTTTCCCCTGGGAAATTGGCTGAAATTGGCAACATTTCCATCTACTGTAGGTATGCTCAGTGGTTCTCAGACATTTTTGTGTCAAGGACGGACCCCTCAAATGTATTTGGCACCGGACCACCATCTGAAAAGATTGTATGTCTGGGACCCCGATGAGTCTTTGTTACACATGTTGAAGATTGTTACACGTTCTTTTAAAGATTTTTCTTAATATTTAAAAAAGAAATAGCACATCGTTGCTGTCGGGCAGAAACCTCTTATCTCCATATTCTAACTTTTTGTGTTTTTTTGGCAAATGCCCTACTTGATCATACTACAACTTCACACAAAAGCTTACTATGTACTATGTGTAAATATCGTCGTTGTTGGGTGAACACCTTGTATGTCCAAAACCGTTTGTTTTGCATTTATCATTTTAAAAATGATTTAAACTAGTGAAAACAGCCAATCTACAAGCACACAACGCCTCGCACACAATCGCCTCGCTGTTTTCACTACTTTTGTGCAACGGCCTTGTATGATGAAGCTTTACTTTGCGAAAGAACTTAAACATTTTGAAACTTGGAGATACGAGGTTTCCACCCGACAACGACGATATGTAAATATTCTTTTTGTTTTTATTGATATCTCTTCCCCCTTGTCATCCCTTTCTGGAAATAACTAAAACGATGGAGCAAATTTCACCCACACCTGTGATGTGACCAGCGCCGGCGGGCCGTATAAACAGACTTGTAAGGCCCCGCCGACCAAAAAGGCCCCCGCCGCCCCCTCCTCAGCAGAAAAGAACTAGTGCTGCATGGTTAATCGTTTTCAAACCGAAATCGCGATGTGAAATCTCGCGATTTAAGACGTTTTAATTTTAGAAATCCCTTCATAATTGACTAAGCAATGATCAAATCGGTAGACAGTATCTCTACAGTCAGTTGATCGACATGGATCTGTCTGATTGTCCATATTCCATCCTGATTGGCTGAGATTGGCTTGTAAGATTGGTCCGTTTTGGACAAAATGCCTCAAATCACAAACGCAGAGTGCAATTAACATGAAATCGCGCACACACGTTCCCACTAGGCCGAGGAAGAAATGCCACTTCAAATTTTTTAAATCAGACTCATGGTGGCGCTATAACAGGCCAATTCGTGGTTTTACCTTTACCTATAACTCCCCCGGGACCATACGAACATATAGGTCGGACCCCACTCCACCGATCAGTTTCAAACTTTGTAAGCGCACTCCCTAGAGGCCAAGGAAAAACCCTTTCCTTGCATTTTTCACATCAGCCTTTTATAGCGCCACCAGGAGGCCGACTTATGTAAGACAAATCTTTGGATATTACTCCTTCAGATTTGACCCAAAATTAACAAAAATCAGTACACAGTATCTCTACAGTCATATGATCAAGACGGATTCGTCCCATATTAAATATTCCATCCTGATTGGCTAAGATTGGCCTCCAAACTTTGCAGGATTGATCCGTTTCGAACAAAATGCCTCAAATCATGAACACAGCGTGCAATAGTAATGAAATTGTGCACGCACATTCGCAAAAGGCCAAAGAAGAAATTACACTACAAAATGTTCAAATCAGCCTCATGGTGGCGCCATGAAAGGTCTAAGATTGGTGAAGAACACATGCCACCCTTTTTACATTGGCCTATTATAGCACCACCAGGACGCCTGGCCTGCTGGAGACCTGAGCTCGGAAGAGCACTGCTTCTAGTGTTGGTTTTGAGAACGCCACTTCCGCATTCCCGGAGTGTGGAAGTACCCGGGTACGGCACCAGATGACTGGAAGGGAACTCTCTACCAGTCAAACGTTTGACGTTTGTTCCCAAGAAGTCACAATAGGCCATTTAGGGTGTGAGAGTGTGTTGATAATCTAGGTTAGGTGAGGTCTATTATTAACGACTGCTTCAAGTCTGAGTGCGGAGTGCGCCTGAGTTGATCCAGTGTCCTGACTGTAGCACTCCTCCCTCAGCAGCAGTAGAACAGTTGCTGCACCCATGCAGTAGTTTTGATCATTCTTCAACACCATGTGCTCTCTCATGGGGAGACGAGACACAGTGGGAGAACAAACAGCCCTTCCTCCTCATCCTCTTCCTCATGCCCTCCTTTCATTGTTGATAAGGTGATTAGAAACCGTGTGTGTGTGTGTGTGTGTGTGTGTGTGTGTGTGTGTGTGTGTGTGTGTGTGTGTGTGTGTGTGTGTGTGTGTGTGTGTGTGTGAGGTGGGTGGAGGTGGAACGTGAGAGTGTGTGTGCGGTGGAACGAGAGACACAGGTCTCACAGGTGCAATGAGAGAGAGAGAGAGAGAGAGTCCCACAGGTATGAGCATAATATGCATGTGTGCTGTGTGTGTGTGTGTGTGTGTGTGTGTGTGTGTGTGTGTGTGTGTGTGTGTGTGTGTGTGTGTGTGTGTGTGTGTGTGTGTGTGTGTGTGTGTGTGTGTGTGTGTGTGTGAGAGGGTCCCACAGGTACCAGTGTGTTTGAGCCCACTGACAGGCGGTCTCTTTGATCGTTACCCAGTCGGCCTCTTGTTTGCCTCAGCCTGTGTTCAGCTGCTGCAGGGGCTAATTAACCAATAAGAAGACTTAATCACCAGAGCCTGCTGTCAGCTGGTACACCTTGGCTTTCAGGAATCTTCTCTTCTCCAAGACGGAGGAGGAATTGGGAGGGGAGGGGAGGGAAGGGAAGGGAAGGGGGGGGGCATAAATGGAGTGTGTGTTGAAGGTGCGTATTTCGTCTCTGTCGGGCGGAAACCTCATGAGTCCACAACTGTTACTTTTCAGGATTCACTTCTCGCCTGTCTAAGGGAGAAGTCATAACTACCTTCGCCTTATGCCTCCTGAAAAGTGCATTTTCAGGGCAGTTTTGAAGGAAGCCATGTTTAAGGGAAGGGTTCAGGGCATTGCACACTTGGGTGGGAGTGCTGCAGAAGGAGAATTTTGTATTATGGGTGGGTGTCACCAGATCGTTGGTTGCACTCCCTTAGTATTGTGGCTTTGGGTGTCGCACATTTTTTGGAGGTGCTTAGTCAATGTGGGTATGGAGGGGATTGACTGTTTTAGTTGTTTAACCCTGTGTGGGACAAAAAGTCAAGAAGTAGTCGAATCAGTTTGTTTTGGGAGGTTTGTAGCTTATAGTCTTGGATACCCTGGCTTATCCACAGTTAAATATGTGTTTGGCAACAAGGATGGGATTCGAACCCACAGGTGCAGAGCACAATGGATCGCCTTAACCACTTAGCCACCTCGTCCGTCATCAGAAGTCTGCTTTACCAGCATGGCATTACAGATAATACTACTGGGTTCCCCAATAGGCGGCCCGCGGGCCATTTGCGGCCCACACCAACCCCAGTAATAATGGTGGTATAGAGCAGCAACAACACTAGTATATTGTCGTTGTCGGGTGGAAATCTCGTATCTCCAAATTTGTACGCTCTTTCCCAAAGTATACAAGGCCGTCGCACAAAGTATAGTGAAAACAGCAGATCTACAAGCACACAACGCCTCGCGGTGCGAGGCGTTGTGTGCTTGTAGATCGGCTGTTTTCACTACAGTAGTTTAAATCATTTTTAAAATGATAAATGCAAAACTAACGGTTTTGGACATACAAGATTTTCACCCGACAACGACGATATCTGGACTGTCGCTGGAGTAGCGGGAACGCCACCGTCGCCCCCCTGCAATGTTGTGGCCCTCGGCTTGGTACCCTAGACATAATTCGGCCCGTGGGGAAAACTAATTGGGGAACCCTGATGTACTGTATCATGTATCCTGCTGGAGTGTTGCGAGTAGAAGAGAATACTGGGACAGAATGACCAATAGAAGAAGCACAGAAAAGAGAGACGAACACGGCCATTAATCCTGAGCAGTGACCCTTCTCAACAACCTCCTCACTTTGTCGAGAACGCAGACTGGAAAGAGGAACAGATAAACGTAAAGGATGGACAGAGCGAGGCGAAAGGGTGGAGCCTCGTCATGAGTAAAGTTTGCGGGGGTGAAGGGAGCAGATAGAGGTAGAGGAGATGACATGCCACCTAAACTTTTACTCAACAAGCCCCTGTAATGCGCAGGAGAAAGGCATCACAATAATGAACTCATACATTCTATTTGGAGCAACGTCATCATGGACTGCCATAAGCAAAGTGTGTGTGTGTGTGTGTGTGTGTGTGTGTGTGTGTGTGTGTGTGTGTGTGTGTGTGTGTGTGTGTACACTCTATTGTGTACTGTATGTGTGTGTATAGATGTAGGTAGGAGTGTTTATGTTTTAATTGTCTGTGACCAGTATGATCTGATTATGTCCAACTAAATGTTAAAAGAATATATATAATAATGAAATGACAAGTTTGATTCCTTAGGCAGAATGATATCTTATTAATAACACATACAGTGTGATGAGCGCATGCTGTCGGCCTGTCGCATCTAAACTTAAAACACCCGTTTCTGTGTTCTTTCTCTTTTTTTGTCCTTCTGTTTTCTCATAATAAATTAAATTTAACATGGTCATCACTATGCTGAATTAATTTCATGGCCCCAGAGGCCATGAAATTAATTTAAAAACACCACTCTGTAATTTATAAATTATGTGGACAACAGCAGGAAAATAATGCCCTAATATTTCAATAACTTGTCTTAAAGCAATAGAGCTCTTTATTTATTTCTCTTTGTTTCCTTTCTACATGGAACGCTTTGATCCAGCACGGCAGCAATTTGCAGGACAGCCGAGAGCGAAGGCATGAATAGATTGGATCGAGACCTTGTAATGTGACATCTACATAAATAGCACATAGAGCATGTCAGATATGTCACCTACACCAACCATTGCTGAACCCAATGATCCGAGATGTTTGACAGGACAGCCTTTCACAGCAAGAGATAGGATGAGAGAAGACGTGCATCTCGTCACTGTCGGGCAGAAAACGTGTATCTCCAAGTTTCAAATTTGTACGGTAAAGCCCTGCTTCATCATACACGACTGTCACACAAAACTAGTGAAAATAGCAAATAAGCACACAACACCTTGCACTATTTTAAACCAGTTTTAAAATGATAAATACAAAACGGTTTTGGACATACAAGTTTTCCACCCGACAACAACGATCTATTAGGCCTTGGTCTTGCTGCTGACTGAATGCTGCTGACTGAAAGCTTGAGCAAATGTAACCGTGCCATTTATTGCAAATTGACAACAAAAAGAGATTTTCCTCCCAGCATTATTATGCTGTAGTAATGTGTGTGTACAAAGCGTTTCAGCCATTTCAACCCCCCGTCCCATTGCCTTGCATGCGTTACGATACGATGACGTCATCAAACAGCGCGGCGGCGTGACTTTGACTTTTATGGACAGACAATCGGCTTGCAAAAATCGTTAATGGCCTAACACACATACACACATGCGCGCGCACACACACACACACACGCACGCGCACTTACACACACGTGCACACACGCACACACACACACACACACACACACACACACACACACACACACACACACACGCACACACACACAAAGCCAGAGAAGTGAATAGAGGTTTGAAAGAAGACCTGAAGGGTCATTTGGGGGGCTCTACTGATTATATGAGCTTAATTAAAGAATGATGAAGGGGGGGGGGGGGGGGGGGGGGGGGTTGTGGGGGGGTAAAGGGGGGTGGGGGGGGGGAGGGAGGGGCAGCTGAAGCGTTCAAGGAGCAAGTGATGGGGGAAGGATGTCTCTTTGAAACACAAACTGCACACATTTAAACGATTTTTACAAGCCATTTTCTGAGGTTGTAAAGCGTGTGTGTGTGTGTGTGTGTGTGTGTGTGTGTGTGTGTGTGTGTGTGTGTGTGTGTGTGTGTGTGTGCGTGTGCGTGTGCGTGTGCGTGTGTGTGTGTGCGTGTGCGTGTGTGCGTGCAGAATCCTTTCCGTGTCCGGGCCGGGTGAGCTTTCCCGTGTTAAGTCAAATCAAGCCGCAGGCTCCACTCCTGGTGGTGCCCTTCCATCAGCTATCATACTGTGTGTGTGTGTGTGTGTGTGTGTGTGTGCGTGTGTGTGTGTGTGTGTGTGTGTGTGTGTGTGTGTGTGTGTGTGTGTGTGTGTGTGTGTGTGTGTGTGTACTAATTGTATCATCACACATCATATCGTCTCTGTCGGATGGAAATCTCAAAACAGGATTATAATTCAAAAATAGCAAAAGTAGCAAGCTTGTGGATCTGCTATTTTTGATGCTTTTGTGTGAAGCTGTATATGATCAATAATTATGGTCATCATTTTACAAATTTTAAAACAAAAACAAATAAGTTTAAAATTATGGAGATAAGAGGTTTCTGCCCCCGACAGCAACGATCTGTATTTATATGTATTTTTTTAAAGATATTATTAGGCTATTGAATTATTATTATCAGTTTACACACTGAGGAAGGCCTGCTGGCCGAAACGTCCGTATGTTCTGACGGCTGCTGGGGGTGATACCTTTTAATAAACAAGAAGAATTCATTCTAAAGTGAGTGCTGGCGTCCTTGTTCTATATTGAATTATTACCCCTTTTGCCCAAAACCTCCAACCCTCCAAACCTCAGCCTCGATGTCCCCGCGGTGTCTGGAGGACAATCATGTCAAAATGAGCTCCAAAGTGAGGACATTATGCAGCTGTACGTTAACTAGCACCACCGGAGGAAGGAGAATAGAGAGAGACACAGAGAGAGAGGAGGTAATGGCAGGACAGGGATTTACAAGAGAATGAGGGAAGCCATTTATGGAGACAGACAGATAAGGACAGCAGGACTTAAAGTGGAGGAGCGACGCGCTAATAGTTGGTGTGGGAAAATGATGAGAAATGAGCTGCAGACTAAGGTGCTACTCTCTCTCTCTCTCTGTCTCAATTCTTACTCTCTCTCTCCAGTGGCGTCAGTTCAGAAAAAGCTAAGGTATGGCAAAATGACTGGTGTCTTGCACGCGCGCCTTCGCGCGCAGTGCAAGACACCAGTCATGTTGCCATACCTTAGCAACAGGCATGATACATTTATTTTAAGAAGTACATTTAATGTATGGTTTCTTGGGTTGTTCAAGTGCAGCTAAACTTGGCATGTTAGTAAACAATAATGCATTGCACCTGTGCAGCTGACCTGCGGAAGTGTGGAGAATATAATTATAATACCTTGTTAAAGTGAACATTTTGTAAAAAATTTATTTTACTGTAATTTAACAACATAATAGACAAAGAGACATTCATGGATTATATTTAAAAGTAACTTATGGCAGCTGCATACCCCTGCCATACCCAATTCTCTCTCTCTCTCTCTCTCTCTCTCTCTCTCTCTCTCTCTCTCTCTCTCTCTCTCTCTCTCTCGCCCCCCATCTCCTTCATCTCTCCTCTGAGTACTATGCGTGACTGGCAGGGATGTTAAGTGTCGTTTGACTCCTAAAGACATAGGTGACAGTGAAGGGAAGCGACGTGTGAGTGAGAGATATTCTGAATAAGTGTGGGCATGCACGTATGCCTGTGTGTGCGCATGTGTGTGTGTGTGTGTGTGTGTGTGTGTGTGTGTGTGTGCGTGTGCGTGTGCGCGTGCGCGTGCGTGCACGTGTGTGTGTGAAAGAGAGAGAGAAAGTGTGTGAGAGAAGGGGTTGTGTAATGAATTGGAGACGTGGGTCCGATTAAAAAAAGGCTGTTAATTTCTCCTGGGAGATGGGAGGCCTGGAGCAGCATGAATCACACGCCACCACCTCCACCGCTGTGGATGACTCACCAACGCAACGGCAGCCTGAGACCCAGCCTGAGACAGAGGGACAGACACCCACCCTGTGACAGAGAGACACCCACCCTGAGACAGAGAGACACCCACCCTGTGACAGAGAGACACCCACCCTGTGACAGAGAGACACCCACCCTGTGACAGAGAGACACCCACCCTGAGACAGAGAGACACCCACCCTGAGACAGAGAGACACCCACCCTGTGACAGAGAGACACCCACACTGTGACAGAGAGACACCCACCCTGAGACAGAGAGACACCCACCCTGAGACAGAGAGACACCCACCCTGTGACAGAGAGACACCCACCCTGAGACAGAGAGACACCCACCCTGAGACAGACAGACACCCACCCTGTGACAGAGAGACACCCACCCTGAGACAGAGAGACACCCACCCTGTGACAGAGAGACACCCACCCTGTGACAGAGAGACACCCACCCTGAGACAGAGAGACACCCACCCTGTGACAGAGAGACACCCACCCTGAGACAGAGAGACACCCACCCTGAGACAGAGAGACACCCACCCTGTGACAGAGAGACACCCACCCTGTGACAGAGAGACACCCACCCTGTGACAGAGAGACACCCACCCTGTGACAGAGAGACACCCACCCTGAGACAGAGAGACACCCACCCTGTGACAGAGACACCCACCCTGAGACAGAGAGACACCCACCCTGTGACAGAGAGGACACCCACCCTGAGACAGAGAGACACCCACCCTGTGACAGAGAGACACCCACCCTGTGACAGAGAGACAGACACCCACCCTGAGACGGAGAGACACCCACCCTGTGACAGAGAGACACCCACCCTGAGACAGAGAGACAGACACCCACCCTGAGACGGAGAGACACCCACCCTGTGACAGAGAGACACCCACCCAGATACACAACCAGAGACAGAGGGACAGACACCCGTCCTGAGACAGAGGGATAGACAGACAGTATTGTGCACTAATTAAGTGTGTTAAGACTTGGGTGCAATTTTAAGGTACTTTGAATTCACTTGAGTATTTACATTTTTGATACTTCTACTGCATTAGATCTTGAAGAGGGTGTACCTTTCACTCCGCAACAACGGTACTAGTTGCTTTTGGCAGATTTGGATTACTAATACAAAATAGTATACACACACATACATTGACCTCTTTTAAAGCCATATTTTATACTTTGGCTATTCAGGAAACAAGCTCACAACGTGGCACAATGTGATGCGTTGGACAACTATTGGTACAGACAGACCATTTAAAAAAAGTTTGAGTCGTTTTCCGAGCAGACGGATGCACGGACGGACTGACAAATGGACGGATGGACAGATGCTCAGCAGACAGGCAGACAGACACGGGGGACAGAGGACGAGATACCGAGAGAGAAGAGGAAGTGCAGAGATGGCGTTAAGGATATAGAGTGATTTAGGGTGACAGATTATAGCTGGCACCCCAAAGGAGAAGGCATATAGAGTGGTTATAAAGAAATATAGAAGGAAAGGAGAGGAAAGTGATGGGAGAAAGAGGTGGTAGGGGTGGTAGGGGGTGGTGGGGGGTGGTGCAAAAAGGTCTCAAGCACCACTAGTTTAAACTCCTTCTTCCTGTCATCTCTGCCCCCCCCCACCCCACCTCTTTCTCCAGCCCGGCGGTCGGTGACAGCGGCACGGCTGAATTACCTCCCACTGGCGCTCAAATGACACCGGCAGGGGCGTCACAAGGTGGGGAAAAGTGGGACCGAGTTACTAGGGCCCAAAGGTGGAGGGCCCTAATTATTTTATACTATTGAAAAATAGCAGATATACAAGCTCACAGCGAGCTTGTAGATCTGCTATTTTTGAAAAGTTGTGAAAATGTGTGCAAATCATGTATTTTTTAATCGAACATTTGTAACTAAAAGTTTGCTTCTGGGGGGGTCGCTGGAACTAAATATTTTGAGATGGGGGTCCGTGGCCAAGTACACATCATTTTGGGGGTCCTTCACTTGAAAAGGTTTGAGCACCACTGACATAGAAACTTACAATAGTAGTCTAAATTCCCAGTTCCCAGTCTAAATGGGTTAAACCCCCTCCCCCTAAGAAGAACATTCATGGGGGGGCCTGCAGTGTATCCTTGTACCCAGGGCCCAGAATTTGCTGCGACACCCCTGGACACCGGGCAGAGCAGAGAGAGGGAGAGAGAGAGAGAGAGAGTGTGCGAGGATGAGACAGAAAAAAGTGTGGTCACATTAATGCAATTCCTTCCTCAATCCCCTCTGTTCACTCTCACCAGCTCTGCAGCCCACCCCAGGATAATGAGGTAGAGAAGCCCCCACCCGCCACCCCCACCCCCCCACCGGGCCCTACCTGCTACTGCGGCACAAAAGGACTCTGGACGCCTATTTTTAGGAAGGCCCCTCTTCTCATTTATATTTCCTTGATTCGGTGATGATAATAATCATTGTGGCTGGAGGTGCCACATTCAAATTAACTGCCATTCCTCCGGTGCTATCGGCCCGGCATCACCCTCCCTCACCGCCTCGCGAAAAGCCCCGCCCCCCCCCCCCCCTCGCCCGTCCCCCCCTCCCACATCACCGACCAGCCCCCCCCCCACCACGTCCCTCCCCTCGCCCATCTTCCCCGCGCCCAGGGGCGTCACAAGGGGGGGAAAAGTGGGACTGAGTTACTAGGGCCCAAGGTGGAGGGGCCTTCTTCATTATTTTATACTTTAGCTATTTTTGATAAGTCGTGAAAATGTGTGCAAATCTTTGGAATATATTATATATTTTTTAAGCGAACATTTGTAACTCAAATTTTGCTTCTGGGGGGGTCCCTGGAACTAAATATTTCGAGATGGAAAACATAGGTGTTTCCAAAAACCTAGGAAGGGATTTGAAATATTCAAAGCAGATCCACAAGCTCAAGTTTGTATATCTGCTATTTTTCAATTAGTTAAAGCACTAAATAATGCGTACTAATGCGTTCCCAGTCGAAACGGGTTAACCTCCCCCTATGAAGGGGGGGGCACGCAGTGAATCCTTGTACCCAGGGCCCAGGATTTGGTGCAACACCCCTGTCCCCGCGCCCCTGCCAGCCAATACAAAGGCCATTGAAGCAAAGCTCTACGGTGCTGATATGTTTCCCTTCCTTGTTGAAGCAGCTTTATTCAAATCGGCTGTTTGAAAACTAACCTTGTTTGCATTGTAATGTCTCTCACGGTGGGCGCGCGGCATTCTAAACCAATTGACAATTTACTGATAGAGGAGGGGGTCTGTAAGAGGGGGGGCTGCTCTGAATATGAAATGAATTACATTCCTGATGCTTGTGCCGGTATTCAGATCACAGTGTAACATGATAGCTTACACGACGAGTGGCTTTTTGAAAGGATGCGCTCTCTCTCCGACTAAATAAATTTGATTTGGAAAAGGGTTGGTGTTGGGGAGATTGCCCCGCTCGCCCAGGTGCTGCCGCTGGATAAAGCAAGCAGTTTATGGGAACATAATAGGATGCAAGAATCCTTAAATATACATGAATTCTATTAGACGCCACTGGAGGGAGAGAGCAAAGGCATGCGCTTCCTAGCTGGGAGGGGGCACAGCACGCCCCCCATCAGTATGCTAAAAAGGTGTGTATGTGAGTGTGCGTGTGCGTGTGCGTGTGTGTGTGTGTGTGTGTGTGTGTGAAAGAGGCCATCACGCTGTCACTCTCACTTTGCACCTGTTAGGAACAAAGACGATAAAATGATGTTATGAGACACCTGGGGATACCTGTCATATACTGCTGCTGAGACGCTTCTTAAGAAAGAGTCTGTGTGTGTGTGTGTGTGTGTGTGTGTGTGTGTGTGTGTGTGTGTGTGTGTGTGTGTGTGTGTGTGCGTGTGTGTGTGTGTGTGTGTGTGTGTGTTTTCTCTTTTTCTCTCCTTTTTTCTTTTTTTTTTTTTACATATGTATTTTGTTTAGACTGCTGTGAGTGAATTTCACAAATTCAGATCAGCTCAAGTTTATGCAATAAGCAGAAGCAGTGGCTGTCAGGGCCTGCAAGGCCTTCTCTGCTGGCCCTGCACTTGCCTGATAAATAGGCTACATTTATATTTCATAATATATAATTATTTTTCCACAAACATATTGTATGTATTTCACTGTCATCAATGTCTCTCATTCACTCAGTCAGGCTGGCTGGGGTGTCAATTGGGTATGGCAGGGGTATGCAGCTGCCATACCCTGGGTCCAGGGGGGAGAATACAAGTTACTTTAGAATATAAATCCATGAATGTCTCTTTGTCTATCTGTGCTGGTTATGTTGTTAAATTACAGTAAAATAACTACAAATGCAAAATTTAGCAAGGTATTATAATTATATTCTCCACACTTTTATTCTCCCCATCTTGACAGAATAGTATATTCCCAGGTTCCACAGGTCAGCTGCACAGGTGCAATTCATTATTGTTAATTGTGGCACGTTTACGCCAAGTTTAGCCACACTTGAACAACTGCTCCAGACTGCCATATCCAGCCCAAGAAACCATAGACATTTTTGGGGAAAGAAATACAAAATAAATGTATCATGCCTGTTGCTAAGGTATGGCAACATGACTGGTGTCTTGCACGCGCGCCTTTGCACGCGTGCAAGACACCAGTCATGTTGCCATACCTTACCTTTTTCTGAACTGACGCCACTGCAGGCTGGTCGTGCTGCTTCCACTCCCTGCAGTCTAAAAACACACCTTTTGTTTAAGATTTTTTGTTGTGTTGTCTCACAAGAGAATGGGGCTGACATTTAGATTGTCAGCTTCTTTAACCAGTCAGATCTCGAGTTTGCCATGCTGGGCGTATTCTTTCAGATAGCAGAGTCTTCTAGCTGGCTCTGATGACGTTGCTTGCTTGCCTCAGAAACCAAAGGCTTTTATTTTGGCGTTGCTAGCATTCCATTGCCCTACAACAGTGTATAGATCCCATCCCTGGAAGGTTTCCATGGAAAACACTGTCCAATGAGAAACGGGAACCACTTCCTTGTTTTCATCTAGGACTAGTTATTATTAGTCCTAGGTTTTCATGCTCTTCTGTTTACTCTGAGCTGATGAGTGATGAGTTCAGTTTGCTAAATTAACTCAAACAAATGCACATAACGAAACATGGCTGAAGGAGGAGAATAAACAAATTTGGTGTGGATTTACTGGACAATTTGGCAAACCACTTTCGAGTAGGACTTAAAGAAAAGCTTGGCATTGATGGACACATTAGCAGCCATGGTAAGTTTAATTGATCTTTAAAGGCTATTATTTTGTACTCTCTATGATGAGTGATTGTTTGTTTTATAGGCTATATTGTTGTTGCTGTCTGTGTTGCAAGTTTGCTCTGTCTGACTGCACTAAGCTGCAAGTGTGTGGGCTGTGTGAGTATGTATACAGTGTGTGAGTGTGTGTGTGTGTGTGTGTGTGTGTGTGTGTGTGTGTGTGTGTGTGTGTGTGTGTGTGTGTGTGTGTGTGTGTGTGTGTGTGTGTGTGTGTGTGTGTGTGTGTGTGGGGCTGTGGCTGTGGCTGTGAACGTGCGTGCGCTTGTGGAGTGTGTAACTCAGTCAGTCTCCGATCTCATCAGCTTGGTGTTGTCTTTGGCCATATGTCAAATCGACTGGCTTCATCGGGAATCAATTCCTTGCATTTAGCTAAGAGATACAGTATGTTATAATTTATATATACATTTATTTGTGAATTAATTTTCTCCATTGACTTTAATTAAAAATGAAACTTTTCCCAAACATGGAGAGGACTGACATCATAGATGTCTGACATCATAGCCCACATGAGACTGACACAGTATGCCCATATATGGGCATTCCAAGATATGGGCTTAATATCGATGACATTAGGGATCTCCATATATGGGCATAAAAGGGACAAGGACTGACACTGAGATCTCCAAGTTTGCAAGTGTGACTCACATCATGGCAACCACACTTGCAATTTCCAATTGCATCTTTTTAGTTTTGTAGTATCATGGTCGGCTTTAGCTGGACAGCACAGGGCTGCATAGCCTATACAGATCCATCTGAAACAATAGAATATCGTGGAAAAGTTAATAATTCAAAAAGTGAAACTTTCATATATTCTAGATTCATTGCACATGAAGTGAAAATTTTAAAACCTTTTTTTTGTTTTGTTTTAATCTTGATGATATGGCATACAGCTCATGTTTAGGGTCACAGGTGCAGTAATTAGCAGGACAGGCAGTATAGGGAGCCAAACAGTTCTTAACCAGACAGAGACAGAACCACAGACAATCAACAGAGAAACAGCTACAGAAAGAACATTGTGTTCAAGTGGCGACTCGTAAGTAAATGTAGGCTATTATGCCAACTGCACTTCAATGAATACAACCAAACGGCAACATTATCCTATGGACATCCAACTGTTGTGTTTTTGTGTCGACTCTGCGTAGGACCAGTCCCTTTATACGCTCTAGCTGTGAAGTAATGTGCAGCGGACAGGAGGTTGTAAAGTGGAAGTATTGCCGTTACAATGGGAATGGGTTTGTGTGTGACAGCTTTGGCTAGAGCTGGGCCGTGCTGTGGGGCTATAATGGCTCAGTTGTTTTCTGGTCCAGCTGAGCTCTTAATTACATGATGGAGCTTGTTATGGCTTAATTAAAATGGTTGCACAGGGGGGCACGCACACACACACACGCACGCACGCACGCACGCACACATACACACACAGAGAGAGAGAGAGATTGAGAGATTTTGAGTGTGAGTGAGAACTAGGGATGGGACGATATGAAAATTTCATATCACGATTATTCTGACCTAAGAAATCGCGATTTACGATATTATCGCCATACTCGAAATCCATTATCCTCGGGCGGAACATTTGCCCCAAAAAAATAGCTGATCTACAAGCTCACAACGCGTCGCGTTGCGACTAGAGAGCGAAAAAAAGACTGTATCAAGTACGTATACTATGAGTACGTTTTACCAATAGAGGGTTTAAGTGGTACCGGGGTGAATTGATCCCAGTGCATGAAGGAGGACGATATCACGATAAACGTAATCTCCACAATACGATTATCGTGAGTGTTTTTTCATCGCGATAAACGATAATATCGCTTATCAGCCCATCCCTAGTGAGAACACGAGAGAGATAGAGAGAGAGAGAGAGGGAGAGGGAGAGGGAGAGAGAGAGAGGGAAGGGGGGGGGGGTTAGACCATAGCAGCAGTCAGAGAGCCTCATATGAATATACAAGACCCTCATATTAAACTGTTAACCCAAAAGGTCTCTATCTCTGCTGCGTGTCTGTCTCTGTCTGCCCCCGCGGCTGTTTAGAATGAACCCCAGAGAATCAGCCGTAATCACAAGGCCTACATTTCAATAACACCGTTTTCCCTTCTTTTTTTAATATCATTTAACCTCCAGTTATTAGACATCAAGGTGACACCACACGCTCCATTTTGGGAATTTGTGTCGATGAGAAAGTTAAACACCAAAACAAAATTACCAGTGAGTTATTATTATACCAGAGAGCCTGGGGGGACGGGGAAAAAGTTGGGAGTCGGTGCGCGGCAGCTGCGCGCGTGAAGCGAGCGAACGCGGTTATCAGGGACGCTAGACGCCGAACAGTGACAAGGGGAGGCGGGGACCAGTCATTGTTTTTGTTGTTCGGTTTTTAAAGCGTATACTTTTGGGTCAATTAACAATAAAGATCAATTGATATCGTCTTCCTTAATCCTTTCTTCTGTGATTTTGTAGCCCAGAGTAACGAGATAAATATTTATGAAGGCTGGAAGTCCCCTGATTCCACTCCTCGTGTCAAACTCCTCGGTTTGATCAAAGGCTTGCTCCCAAACAAAAACACACACACACACACACACACACACACACACACACACACACACACACACACACACACACACACACACACACACACACACACATGCGCGCACACACAATACACGCGGAAAACATCAAGGCTGGCATTGTTTTTCCACTGTCCCCACAGCTCTCACGCAGAAAACCGAACATCAACCGCCTCCCCACAAACACACACACACACACACACACACACACACACACACACACCACCCATCCCCTGCAAATAAGAAAAAGTAGAAGAAGGGGAGGAAAAAAAGAAAGAAGACTGAAGATAGGTTTGGGACCAGGCAGCAAGTGCACTGTCGCTTTAAGATAAAATATTCTATCTTCTACATCATAATTATCTCCTTAAGGTAGAAATATTAGCATATCCACCAATCTTATTATCTGAGAAATTGGCTCATTAAGTCGGCCCGCTCCCCTTGCGCCCACCTTGCACTCCATTGTCCATATTTCATCAGTGCGGGAGAGTCTGCTGAGGGGCCCTCCCTGACTGACAGACGCGGGAGGACGCCGGAGCAGGCCCCTGTGGGGCCCCGGCGGTCCCCCCCCTCGACCGAAGAGAGAGCCCGGGCTGGCTCTGGCTGGCTGGCTGGCCGAGGGGGGACCGTCGGTGCTGTGATGTACCGGAGGGGGTGGAAGAAAGGCATCCTTAACCCATTTAGGCCAAGAATTATTGAATGCTTTAACTATTGAAAAATAGCAGATATACAAGCTCACAGCGCGGCACAGAGTGCCGCGCTGCGAGCTTGTAGAACTGCTATTTTTGAAAAATCAAGATTTTTTTTTGCAAGTCTTTGAAAATATCTACCGGTATTTAAAAGCGAACACTTATAACTCAAATATTTGCTTCATGGGGGTCCCTGGAACAACATATTTTGAGATGGGAGTCTGGTCAAATACCTGCAATTTTTGGGGTCCTTGACAAGAAAAGGTTTGAGAACCACTGATTTAGAGGAAGGGTTTAGAAGTCGGGTCAAAGATTGAGTCAAAGATATTGCACAGACTTGCACACATTTTCACGATGTTTCAAAAATAGCAGATCTACAAGCTCGCAGCGCGGCACTCGGTGCCACACTGTGAGCGTGTATATCTGCTATTTTTCAATAGTTAAGGCATTAAAATAATGGTTGAAGTGTTTCAAATCTAACGCGACTTGGGCGCGTTCCAGGTATTTGACGGTTAAAGCCAGAGTTATGCTTAGTGGTGTGACCGGTGTCGCGCGAGCAGCTGAAAATAGCAGAGCTACAAACTCGCGACGTGTCACCGCAGGGCGTGTCGCACGGCTTGTAGATCGACGATTGTCTGGGAAATCAGGCCGCCGGTGCCAGAGCTCAGCTCTCGGCACATCACGCTCTCCTCTTCTCCCCCCATGAGACTGGGGGGGGGGGGCTGTGGGGTGGAGCGAGACGGATAGCCATGTCCTCCTCCTGCCATGTCTGTTTTTAGTTCCCCCCGCTAACACCGCCGTGATTATTATTACCGGACTTCAGAAAATTTACATGATAATTTCATGAAGAGACCGACTGGTCCGGGAAAAGAAGAAGCACATGAAAGTTGCTGAACACAGTTTGACCTTCCTCTGTCGCCGCGCCACGTGGCCGACTTGTCTGCGCGCGACCCCCGCCCGGGGAGGCTAAACCCCGGACAGGGACTAGTGTTCGACGCCCAATTTGCGGTCTTAAAAGAGCAAAGCACACATTTGCTTAGTAATCAGAAAATACAGCCTTTTCCAAATTACATTCCCCGTGCTATTAGATATTAATGAGATGCCGGAGAATAGCCCTGGCCCTCTAATCTGCACGATATAATCCCTGGAATGAAACCTGACACCCGCAGAGGCTAATGAAATCATCCTTTTTAATCCAAGGGAAATGTCCTCCGTAAGCCCACAGCTTTAAAGAACCACGGGACGCACGGCGCGGTGCGCCGGCAAGAGCGGACGACCCGGCCCGGGATGATGAGTCCAGGCAGAGAGGTGGAGGGGGAGCGGTGTGTGCCACGAGAAAACAGAAGCGCCCAGGAATAACTTGGGGATGGATATTGAAAAATATGCAGACAAGGGGGGGAATTAGATAAATGAAAGACGGATCTAAGATGAGGGAAATGAGCAAAGGGTATAGAAAAAATGAAATGCAGCACTTAAGTGTATGCCCGTGGTGGCGGTATGGGGTGAGAGATGAAGCTTTTATGTGGTAGCGGTGTGGTCAGAGATGAGGATTCTTTTAGTGGAATGGTGAGAGATGAGTTGTTTTTTGGTAGCGGTATGGTGAGAGATTTTTTTTGGTAGCAGTATGGTGAGAGATGAGGCTTTTTTGAAAAGTATGGTATAGCATAGAGATTAGGTTTTTTGGTAGCGGTGAGAGATTCAGGTGTTTTTTATGCGGTATTGTGAGAGATCATGTTTTTTGGTAGTGGTATGGTGAGAGATATGAGAAATAATGTTTTTGTGGTGGTGTAATGACATATCGGGACCCCCTCGAAGGGATTCATCCTAATAAAGATCGAACGTGAACACACAATGATAGTCTGCAGACATATCGTCACTGTCGGGCAGAAACCTTGTATCTCCAAGTTTCAAATGTGTGCATTTTTTCGCAAAGTAAAGCCCTGCTTCATCACACGAGGCCGTCGCACAAAAGTAGTGAAAACAGCAGATCGGCTGTTTTCACTAGTTTAAATCATTTTAAAAACGATAAGTACATACAAGGTTTCCACCCGACGACAACGACAATATATTTTTTACAATACAGAAGCTCTTGTCTTCTGTCTGTCCTTCTGTCTGTCTATCTGTCTGTCTGGCTGCCTGTGTCTGTGCGGCCGGGGCTGGGATTGAGCCGTTAATTAGAATCCTTGGCCAGGGCCAAATTAATTCAGACCTTCCTCCTTCCGTAATGGCTGCCGCTGCAGACCCCAAGCTGTGGTGGGCTTTAATTCTCTGCTCATCATCAGCCTGATGGGAAAATCACCTCCGCTGCCATTCAGCGCGCCCGCTCATTAACCGAGCCCAGGAAGAAAGAAAAGGGTGGTCTGCACAATGGACCAGGCTTTTTATTATGAATTTATTTGACAGCCTGGCGTATTATTCACACAGCCAGGACTCTGCTGCCGCGAGGAAGTAGCAGCATTATCGTCACGGAACTGGCAATCACGTTCCGCTGTCACCCCTCTCAGAGTTTTCTTTTTTTATTTTATTTGTTATTTTATCTTTTGAAGTGAGTTCGATTGGTTCTCAGATTGCATTTCCATGCGGGGGTGACTTTTATTAGATTGAAAAAGGAAAAGATACAAAACAAGTTATGTAAAATGTGTGTGTGTGTGTGTGTGTGTGTGTGTGTGTGTGTGTGTGTGTGTGTGTGTGTGTGTGTGCACGTACACAAACACACACTTGTGAAGGTGTAAGTGCACGTGTAATTTCCTTAACTTTGTATGGACAGCTGAATCCTGTAACTCTGAAAGTGTACTGTATATAGGAAGTTAATCGTGTGAGTGTGCGTGCACATGTGTGGGCGTGCGTGCATGCGTGTGTGTGTGTACATGCCTGTTTGTGTGTGTGTGTGTGTGTGTGTGTGTGTGTGTGTGTGTGTGTGTGTGTGTGTGTGTGTGTGTGTGTGTGTGTGTGTTTTAACGGGCCCGTACGTGGGGGGCCGGGGTGGGGGTTGAGGGGGTCGAGTTGCGATATGCTTAACAGCCAATTTACAAAGGTCAGGTGAGCGAGATCAAGCGGGTGGGAGATCACACCTCACTCTCCTAAATGAGAAACAATCATCCACCCAAAGGTCAGCGGCAGCACCGCCACGGAACCACGGATTAAAATAAAGAGAGGAGACCTCCTCTCACCATATAGACCTCCTCCCTAACACTCCTCCTCCGCTCGGATGTATCGTCGTTGTCGGGGGCAGAAAGCTCGCATCTCCAAGTTTTAACTTTGTAAGTTTTTTCGTAAAGTAAAGCCCTGCTTCGATCACAAGACAAGACTGTCGCACAAAACTGGTGAAAATAGCAGATTTACAAGCACGCAGCGCCTAGCGATGCGAGGCGTCGTTTGCTTGTAGATCGGCTATTTTCACTACAATGGTCAAAATGCAAAACCGCCTATCTGCAAATTTCATGATTTTTGGATTTCACTTGAAATGAGGACAAAAGGCTATGCTGCATTATGGTCAGTCTGTCTGCAAGATCGTTCTGCCCCTCATTTTGTAAAAAATATTTCATGTGAATAGAACCCCGATTTCGTTCAGCTTCAGTAAGTGGCAAAATGTTGAAGCTCAAAACCTCCTATCTGCATTGCCTAACGTTTTTATCCCATGATTTTGTAACCCATGTTTCACCCAGTACCAAGTGCCTAAGCTGTAATCCTGGGCTCTGCTCTCCCTCTGCCACAGGGAAGGCCCCGCACTGAGCTCATGCTTCCTTCAGTGCATGAGGAGTGAGCAAGCCGCCTCTTATCACCTGACAGGGGGGAGCTTCCCTGGTTGGACGGAACGTGTGGAAGGATCACGTTACTCCAACCAGTTCTTTTCCCCTCCATCAGGGCTGGCCAGGGGGAGGCATTTTCACTAGTTTAAATCATTTTTTTAAACGATAAACACAAAATGAATGGTTTTGGACATACATACTTTCCACCCGACAACAAGATATATTTTCTCAGAAATGATAGTATAGGTGTCTTCAACAGGGAGTCCGGGACCCTGGTCCTCAGAGTGACTACAGGGGGACCCGCAAAGGTTTTCACAGTATTTTGTTCATGTAAAATGTATGAAATGACAAACAAACAAACAAACATGTAAATGAAACAACACTGATGATATTTCTGTTAAACAAATCTATGATTGAACTGAAGCCATCAAAGCTGGAGGCAACTCATGGCCACAAAACCAAAACCTGTGGAATACTGGGACTAGCTTGCCTCAGATTTTGACAGCCAAAAAAAGCACATCAGACACAAGTTTATACAATAATAGACTCGCGTAGCCAGGCTGATACAATATTGAATGAATGGATGATTCTTTTTTTTTTTTTTTTGCCTCATGGAAAAGATATTGAAGAGAAGCTTGTAGCTTATTAGTGCCAAATTGTTTTACATTTTGTAACTTTTTAACATGAAAGAATAATTGTTCAGTACAAACACAACAAACCAAACAAAAACACAAATCCATAATACAGCCTACATAAGTAATCTGTCAATCCAACATTTGATCAATTAACAAGTTTGGTCAATAAATCTGCCTGGAAAAAAAGAAAAAAGGTTTAGAGACCTGTGCCTGCATTACATAACAGAAAAATACTAATCATAAAGTTCAACATGACAGACACATGGAAAAGAAGATAAACACAAGATTAACACAAATCAAGATCAACCACAGATGTAGTGTCATACATGCATCATCTTTGCATGCATGTCCATATAACATGCATATTCATAAACAAACATAGGCAAACACTATATTTCACGTGCATTGGACTTACACAATGTCACTCTTTTAATCAGAATTTCCAGTGTCGCTATTATAGGTGACACTCAGGATTTTACTAGACGGTAAAATGAAGGGTCCGTTTGAACAACTGCATGGAAGAGGATGATATTACAATTACATTTAACAATTAAATCATCCAGATTGAATAGATGTAGCCTGGTAAGTGTTTTGTGTTACGGACAGTTTTATAATTGATTACAAATTAGATTTTATAAATATGAATGTCTTTTTTTTAATACCACACACTGTGTACGTTATGGTGTTTTGAGGGAAATGCACAATATCCTACCTAAAAATACACATATCTAAATACATGTCAGTTAACATAGCCTACCGTGCACTGATCTAATTTTCAAATACAAATCGGTAACTATAACATTATTTCTAAATTTTACTTTTCTTTTCTTCTTTTTTCTTTGGCTTATTTTTTTTTTTTTTACAATCAATACAGCAGTGTAGCCTACTGTACAGAGTAGCAAATCCATCGAAACGGAAGCAATGACCAAAAAAAAAAAAAAACTTTATTATGAATAAAGTCATAATATCCTTGACTGGTTAATAAATGAGGGACTGACTAAGAGACATTCACAGCAACATTATACTGTAACTGTACACAGCACCACTGCACTACACACACTGAACAACAGGGGGCAGTGTTGGGTCACAGTATAATAACAGCTCTGTCCACTGCTTGCTCTCTCTCTCTCTCTCTCTCTCTCTCTCTCTCTCTCTCTCTCTCTCTCTCTCTCTCCTCTCTCTCTCTCTCTCTCTCTCTCACTGGCCAGAGTCCAGTCTCACCACCTCTCAGGATTAATTACACTTTTTCAATTAATGTTCTAATGAGAGCTGGTGGTGCGGCAGCCCTGATAAGCTGGCTCTTAGAGAGAGAGAGAGAGAGAGAGAGAGAGAGAGAGAGAGAGAGAGAGAGAGAGAATGATAGATGGATGATAGCAGGAGCTGATTGAGGGACAATAGCGTCATCTTGCTATTTCAAGAACTACAGAGAGGGACAGACAGACAAACAGACGGTTAGATACGTAGATAGATAGACTGGGGGACTGAACGGTACGTTCTGAAGACATGGCCTTCATTTCGAAGAACAAGTGGTGCACATTTGACAATGGTGTGACTGAGTTCCTATTTTTTGTGTCGTGACGCCGTCTGGCTCCATTCAAGTCATTTTGTCAGAGGATAAAAAAAACCTTATGAAGTCTGTCACCTTACCTTGGCCCCTGATGATGTGCAATCTTCCTTTTTGTCGTGTTCCCTAAAAAGTCAGAGCGTGGCTGAATGAGAGATTTGAAGACATTTCTGACCATCTGTGCTATCGTCTCTGTCAGTGGAAACCATCTTTACGTCCCAAACTCTTTACTTTTCAGGATTCAAAGCCAAAAGCTTCAAAAGCAGAAGATCGACAAGCTTGTGGATCTGCTGCCTTTGATAGTTTGGGTGTTCATTTACGAAAAAGAAAAAGTAAAACAAATGGAGATAAGAGATTTCTGCCCGACATCAACGATATAATAAGATGAAATCAAACGTTGCAAGAGCAATGGGGGGAAATATTCTTTAAAGATAAAGACAAATATAGGAAGGGAGAGCAAGAAACCTCCCTTCTCTGCTTCCCACGAGTTAGTCTCACCAGCCAGAGTGTTGTCTCCCATCACAATGTTCCAATCATAGAGTTATAATAAGTATAGAGAGGGCACCAGTACCTCAAAACGGCCTCCCCCTAGGTTCTGGGGACATGGTTCCAATGCTTTCCGCCATACAGTCTGGAGTAACGTAGTCTCGCGTGGCCAGACTGTTGACTCCCGCGATTTGCAAATGCTCCCGTCATACAGTCTGGGGCAAGTGAAGTCTTATGAGGAGTATGGCGAGGAGGGGAATCGCTGTAAGTTGTTGCCAAAGTTCACGCCCCTCGCGGCTTGGAGCGGCTCGGTTAAGGCAAGACCCGCCAGCGGAAGCGTGTTTTCAGTGGAGACAACGGAGGCGCGCCGTCTCAGGCGACCTTGAGCCACATGAATAGTAAATCTTCGTCCCCTCGACTTTCCCCTCGGTCTGACTCAGTGACTGGGGGGCTTGAACTTTGGCAACAACCAGCAGCGAACCCACTCCTCACATGAGCATGGGTTGAAGCGGATGTGACGCACCCGCTCCCTTGGTGCAGTAGCAGTAGCCACGTTGAAAGCTTTCAGATCTGCTATTTTCGCTACTTCGAAAATATTTGTTTTCTAATTTAAAGTTATACTATGTAACTTTTTTAATAAAATAAATCTTAAAATTGTCCTAATTATTAAATCGCTAAAGTTTTAGAACACCCACTCTGTTAATTTCAGCTCCCAAAGCCTTTTCTTTATATGTGTTCTACTGAGCCCTGGTGGCCGTGACCGGGGCTGTTTTTCCCGGCAAAATTACATCATATGCATCATTCTGTACACGTGTCTCCCTACCGGCCAATAACAGCCCAGATCATACACTGCCGAGCTCTTCAGGAAGTACACTGCAGTGTTTACACTGGTCTAGGGGTTTAGCATGTATCTCCCCAACCGCTGCTCGTAGAGGGACACAAAAGACCTCTACGGATAGGTCTCGGCGAGGCGAGGCGGACGCGGTGGTCTGAAGGCCCGGTCTGCGGCGAAAAACGGCCGAAAAAAGCAGACACGACCGCGGTTTGCTATAACGCTACTGACCACTAGTTGAGCAACTTACACAGTATAGCTTTAAGTTATTTATTTGACTGTCTTTAACTTTATTATAATTTTTATTTTTTATTTTATTTTTTAAAATTTGTTTCCAACATAAAAACGTGTGGACATTTTTAGAAAACCTTTAAAAATAATGAATTAATGAAACAATTGAGGAAACCAAGCATAAAGTGGAATTCACTCGCGACCGAAGGAAATGGATCCGCAACCAACAAATGGGTCCCGACCCCATGCACTGTTTGGGGGAAACAGTTAATTGAACCTCTCAATTGGACCAATGGGAGAGGAGTGTTACACGGGTCCATTCAAACAGTGGTTCTCAACCTTTTCAGGCCGCGACCCCCAACATAATCATATTTTAACTGGGGACCCCCCCCCCCCCCCACCCTACGAGCAGTTGAGGCATTACATTTTGTATAACACGGTTCTGTTGTGAAAATAGCAGATCTACATGCACACAACGCCACACTTGCAAGGCGTTGTGAGCATGTTTGATTGGCTATTTTCAACATTTTTGCCTCATTGGTTTGCCAATGTTTAATTTGTGATTTTAGAGGTATTAAAACCGCCTTAACTTGTTTTTTTTTTTTTTTTTTTAAATGTGCATATACCCTCTATAGTCTATACACTTAAACTTTATGTTATTTTGTTTACTGTTGAGTGAGAAAACAATGTTGCACATAATCATCTGGGGACCCCTCACAATAATTTGGGGACCCCCGGCCCACAGGTTGAGAACCCCTGCATTAAAACACGCGGGCATCATGTCAGGAGAGTTCTGGGCTCTGCTGGCAGCCCTGGAAACTGACCCGCGCACCCGCTAAGTCTGTTACCACGGTAATGAGCTCAACTGGTGCAAACTAAGGGTGCTTGTGCGCGCGCACACGCACGCACACACACACACACACACACGCACACACACACACACACACACACACGTGCACACACGCTACGCCGGCACGCACCAGGGGACCTGTCAAATGTAAATTAGGCCCGGTGACGTGTCACATGATGGCCCTGAAGGTCATTAATTGGTCAGTGATTGGAAAGCTCGGCATGTCATGCGAAGGTAATTTGCATAAAGGCGGGTAAGGAACGCTTACCGCTCAAAAAGAGAAAAGCTTTTTTTTTTTCATAGAATCCATAAGATGAAACTCACACTTAACGAGCCGGCTATGCTCACTCCCTCAGCTCATGGCTTTTTGAAAGAATAGATTAAGCTTTTTTTTGTGTGTGTGTGTTGTGCACACACACAAAATAACACACAGCATTTCAAAAGGAAGCACACCTTTTTTGTACAATACAAATTGTAATAAATTCATCACATTTTATCAATTGAAAAGCTTTATTTAATTTTTTTATCCACACCAAGGTCTGAATCACTGCAATTGTTTCACCGGAGCTGCATTTAACAACATTTTATTTTGCGTCTGTGCGTGTGGATATAAAAAATTGCTCTGTTCCAGTTGTATGTGTGTGTGTGTGTGCGTGCGTGCGTGCGTGCGTGCGTGTGTGCGTGTGTGTGTGTGTGTGTGTGTGCATCACGTGTCCTACATACATTAATTATACCATACTGTACGTAACAGTACCACACGGAGTCACATGATGATAATTTTCTCGTCTACAATACAATAACGTTGAAATCTTTGCGCGTGGCGGAAAATAAGAAAACCCCGCACGATTCATTTGAAAAATGAACGCCCTCTGTCTGAAGAAGAAGAAGACTCATTGGGAGATCTGATGAATTTAAAAGGGGGGCCATTGTTCAAGGACCGCGAACCAGATTGAAGGTCAAGGGAAAAATGGAAAATCTCTGACTTTTCGCTGACATCCTTTTGAAAACACAGAAGCTGTCAGTTCTTAAAGGACAAAGGAGGGGATATAGCGTGCGCGTGTGCGTCTGTGTCTGCGTGTGCATGTGTGTGTGTGTGTGTGTGTGTGTGCGCGTGCGTGTGCACGCCGCGCAGAGATAGAGAAAGATGGAGAAGGGGGGATGAGGAGGAGAGGGGGGTTGGCAGGGGCCACATGGAGAAATGTAGTTTTTAATTTGAAAAATGCTGAATGTGATTCTCTCAACTCTCACTAATCAGACCCAAGCATTACATTACATTTTACACTTTTAAAGATAATAGGAATTAATAGTGTCTTGTCCGAATGTGCATTAGTAGGGAGTTTGTTAAATTGGAAGTACCATTTTCTAGCCGTGTCCCTACACACTGTACGAGTACACTTCAGCAACGGAGGGCGAGAGAGCACCAAAGCGAGTGTGAGAGATTTGCTTCTCTCTCTCTCTCTCTCTCTCGCTCTCTCTCTCTCTCTCTCTTTCTTACTCTCTCTGCCCCCTTTTCTCTCTATCTCCTTTTTTCTGATGAATGCCAGACTGCACTCTTGCACCCACTTGCTCTCTCTCTCTCTTTCTCTCCCTCTCTCTCTCTCTCTCTCTCTCTCCCTCTCTCTCCGTCTCATTGCCCCATAACCGTGGACTCGCGGAGTTCAAGCCACCATTAAAGCGTTAAAAATTTAAATAAAAGAAAGGGGGGAGAAAAAAAAGAGAAGAGAAAAAAAACTCCTAACGCTCTTTTTAATTAAAAAGGATCCTAATAATCCACATCATATTATACGTCGCCAGATTCATCGGTCAATTTAATAACAGTGAGGCTTTTGGATCTTAATATCTCTGCTACCAGGTTTCCTTCATAACCGAGAGCCCGTGTTAATTACAGCGGAGCCTAATGGTGGGGAATATTCACGGAGCCCCTCCATGTTTTGATAAATGGCTTTCCACTAAGATTTATTCCTAATTATCTCATTTGTCTTTCTCCATTACTTTTTATAGCTTAAATTTATGAAGTCATTAAGACGTTAGTGGGCCTGATAATGATTAGGAAGAAGGAATTGTATGAAAGTGAATTATACGAAAATGATTATGGCTAAAGGAGTGTTTAAAATGGGGGGGTGCTGTGTGTGTGTGTGTGTGTGTGTGCTGTCGCGGAGTCCAGGCGTGCATGTGTGTGACGCGCGCGCGCGCATGTGTGCACACATGCAGGAAGTACACTGGGCTTTGTTTGAAGGTGGTGCGCACCTTTCCATCAACCACCACCACCACCACCACCCCAGACCCCATCCATCCCCTCCACCCAAACGCCGCGCTCGCGCTCCCCACCTTTACGCCGGCGGAAATAGGAGTGATTAAAAGATCTTTGTCACTCGTGTCATTCTTATCTCTCTCTCTCTCTCTCTCTCTCTCCTCCACCTCACCATCACCTCAGCTCTCTGCTCCTCTGTCTTCTATCTCTTTGGTCTGACTTCACCAACGCAATTGGTAATGTTCTCTGGAAGTAATGAGAGATGATCTCTCTCTCTCTCTCACACACACACATGCACACACGCACGCACGCACGCACGCACACACACACACGCACACACGCACACATGCACATGCTGCACACACGCACAGAGAGAGAGAAAAGAAAGACAAACCTTTTCTTTTTGGCACCGCCACGGTCACCGCCATTTTTGTTTTAATGTCATTTGTCTTTTGAAAGATAATGAAACGCATAAATACAGACAGAGGCCCTGTACTGTACTGTACGTTACTTATTTCTGCCTTTTTTTGGGGGGGTGGGTGGGTGGGAAGGGGGGTTTGAGGAGTTATGACCATTATGTCTAGAGAGAGAGAGAGAGAGAGAGAGAGAGAGAGAGAGAGAGAGAGAGAGAGAGAGAGAGAGAGCTGGCACTGTCACCAGTTTAATCTGTTTGATGAAGGCTTTTAGCCCCGAGAGCACAATGTGAACCCCTCCCTCCCTCCCTCCCTCCCTCCGTCTGTCTGTCTGTCTGTCTGTTCATCAAAAATGAATGTGCCAGACGACCAGAGAACAACCGCAGACGTCTCCCCGCGTGAAAAATACACCTTTTCTTTTGACACGCCGTGTTTTCAAATTTGACTCTGTTGACCCTCTCTCATTATCTCTCTCTCTCTCTCTCTCTCTCTCTCTCTCTCTCTATCCCCCCCCCCCCCCCCCATCCCCCCCCCCCCCCCCCGCGTGCCACACATCATCATAAGAGGCTGTGTTGTAAGAGACCCTGGTTAATGCATTAATTATTTGATTATTTAATCACCCAGATGAAGAGCGTCTTTAACACCGCCGTTAATTAGCCCAACATCTGGGCCAGCCCAGGCAGTCTGGTGGGGGCATGATGCCAACACCGTGCCAGCCCTCTCCTCTCCTCCTCTCCTCTCCTCTCCTCTCCTCTCCTCTCTCCGCGTTGTAATACTTTGCCATGCCAGTGGGGGGAGCACAGATTTGTCTTTTGATAGGGCTCACGGTCATTTTTTTAGTTGTGGAACCACCATGGTCCACTAATGATTTGTGTTAATAATCCTTGCAGGTAGTATTAATGAATTAATTAATTAATTAATTAATAATAGTAATAATTTAGATCAGGATTTTTCAGGATTTCCCAGGTGGTCAGACTTACGGTAGGGCATTGAAGCAGGGTTAGCCTGCTGCTCAAACCTGGGAGTGCAGTTAAACGCTACTGCGCGTGCGTATGCTAATGCTAATGATACTGCTTACCCTAGTGCACCTGCTCTGTGCCTCACGGGCCGCAAAATTGGCCTATATAGCAACTTTCATTGAAATGTAAAGCTGGCGGCAGGGCAGTCCGCTCTCTATATATATTAGCTCTATGCCCTCTACCCATTCAGCTATGGCTGACTCATAGAATGATAGCACTATACATTGTGATAATTAAGGCAGGTAATATGATGTATCATGTCAGTATCGTGTCAGTATCATGGCAGTATCATGTCAGTATCATGGTCAGTATCATGGCA
The DNA here is from genome assembly GCF_963921795.1 of Nannobrachium achirus. Lineage (NCBI taxonomy): Eukaryota > Metazoa > Chordata > Actinopteri > Myctophiformes > Myctophidae > Nannobrachium > Nannobrachium achirus. The sequence continues at coordinate 50,822,781 of NC_137815.1, forward strand.
GTATTATGTCAGTATAATGGTCAGTATCACGTCAGCATCATGTCAGTATCATGGTCAGTATCATGTCAGTATCATGTCAGTATCATGGTCAGTATCATGTCAGTATCATGGTCAGCATCATGTCAGTATCATGTCAGTATCATGTCAGTATCATGTCAGCATCATGTCAGTATCATGGTCAGTATCATGGTCAGTATCATGGTCAGTATCATGGTCAGTATCATGTCAGTATCATGGTCAGTATCATGTCAGTATCATGGTCAGCATCATGACAGTATCATGGTCAGTATAACGTCAGCATCATGGTCAGTATCATGGTCAGCATCATGTCAGCATCATGGTCAGTATCATGTCAGTATCATGGTCAGTATCATGGTCAGTATCATGTCAGCATCATGTCAGTATCATGGTCAGCATCATGTCAGTACCATGGTCAGTATAACATCAGCATCATGTCAGTATCATGGTCAGTATCATGTCAGTATCATGTCAGTATCATGTCAGCATCATGTCAGTATCATGGTCAGCATCATGTCAGTACCATGGTCAGTATAACGTCAGCATCATGTCAGTATCATGGTCAGTATCATGGTCAGCATCATGGTCAGTATCATGGTCAGTATCATGTCAGTATCATGGTCAGTATCATGTCAGTATCATGGTCAGTATCATGGTCAGTATCATGGTCAGTATCATGTCAGTATCATGGTCAGTATCATGGTCAGTATCATGTCAGTATCATGGTCAGTATCATGTCAGTATCATGTCAGTATCATGTCAGTATCATGGTCAGCATCATGTCAGTATCATGGTCAGTATAACGTCAGTATCATGTCAGTATCATAGCAGTATCATGTCAGTATCATGTCAGTATCATGTCAGTATCATGTCAGTATCATGGTCAGTATCATGGTCAGTATAACGTCAGCATCATGGTCAGTATCATGTCAGTATCATGTCAGTATCATGTCAGTATCATGGTCAGTATCATGTCAGTATCATGGTCAGTATCATGTCAGTATCATGGTCAGTATCATGTCAGTATCATGGTCAGTATCATGTCAGTATCATGGTCAGTATCATGTCAGTATCATGGTCAGTATTATTGAAGTGATTTAAAAACCTTGGAAAGCTTAGCCAATATAGACGGAATCAAAATGAGACAAAATACCACTTGTCTGCCTAAGAACATCCAATATGACCTTAAAACAGAATGGCGGCAACATCAGACTTCTGACACCACTCTGGCTTGAATAACTGACATTAATTTTAAGAAGTAAAACAGTTGTACACATTTAAGTTTGTGTAACAAAATAACAGCCATTTCATTGTTTTATTCAAGCAGACCACATCTTTCCCTCCTGGGTGGAGGCCCATAGCTAGAGGTCAGCATACTGTAAAAACATGTTTTTCTTATAATCATTATGATTATAAGAAAAACAGGGAACATGATATTGCACTTAAGAAGTGAGTCATGTAAGCAATGACTCATTGCTTAATGTTAGTCCTCACTCCTCATACAGTTTATTATGAACTTCTAATAAGCCAAATCATCTACCGACGGGCTTTGCTTGGCATCAGTGATTCAGTTGAAAATGTACCCTAATACAGATTATATAATCTTAAATTAAATATAGTAAATATAATAAATAAATATAATATATCGTCAGTGTCAGGCAGAAACCTCGTATCTCCAAGTTTCAAATTTGTACGTGTTTTCGCAAAGCAAAGCCCTGCTTCGTCATACAAGGCCGTCACACAAAGGTAGTGAAAACAGCAGATCTACAAGCACACGACGCCTCGCGGTGCGAGGCGTCTTGTCTTGTGCTTCTACATCGGCTGTTTTCACTAGTTTAAATCATTTTTAAAATGATAAAGAAACGCAAAACGAACGGTTTTGGGCATACAAGGTTTTCACCCGACGACGACAATATCCTATTATAAGCTACAGTATTTACCGGATGAATATAACTACAAGATTTACATACAAGATAAATATACCCTAATATAATCCACATAATACTGTACACCAGCGGTATTCAACCTGTGGCCCGTGGTCCGCATGCGGCCCTGGCGGTATGTCTATGCGGCCCGTCATGGTCATACCAATAAAATGTATAATAATGTAAAAAAACACAGAAAAAGATATTTAACCACTTGTATGCATGCCCTCAGCCACTGAAATCTAAATAATTAAAATCACTAAAATGATAGAAAGGAGTAAATGAAAACATTTTAACTCTCATCTTTTATATTCTTTAATTACAATCTAAAATATGAACCCTTGTTGTAAAAAAACAAAGTTGTCCTTTAACTACGCGTAATGCGTTACAAAATCAATCATTGTCTAGCCATCCAAAATAGGGCCGTCATTTCTAGCTTGCGGCCCCTTGGACTTTTTGTATTTTGCTGAGTGGCCCCTGAGCCATCTTAAGTTCAGTAGCCCTGCTGTATTCTGTACAAGATGCATTTAGCATTTTATCTATTAAACAAGAAGAGTAGATTCTGTTATCTATCTATAAATGCGACAAATCTCTGTCTGTTTGTTTGTAATCCGCGTATCTCGAGAACCGTTCGTCCCACCGGCTTCAGATTCGGCACGCGCGTTCCCCGCCGCCGCGCGGAGTGCAATGCCAGGCCTCGACCCGACCCGACTCGCGGTTTTCCGAAACCGGCGCGAAACGTTCGGAATCTCCTTATGCGGAGCTGATTGTTGACATCAGGCTGTTCCAGAGGAAATCGGCGCAAGCGCTGAGTCATTGTGACATCACTTCATAAAAGGCTCTGACATCACGTACGCCACATGAGTCAACACAAAATCTCTGTGAATGTGTATGTATGTATGTAATCCGCGTATCTCGAGAACCCTTCTTCCCACCGGCACGCGCGTTCTCCAGATATGGGCATAAAGTCTGACATCAGAGTTTTCCGCAACCGGTACTGTGTGTGCAGAGATCTTCATATATGGGCATAAGTGGACAAAGACAAACAGATGGTCAAAACGGGTCCTATGACAACAGGTATATTGGGGTTTGCATTAAAGGGTGGGGCATTCATGGGGTTTGCATTAAAGGGTGGGGCATTCATTCCCTATTTCAAATTCGGCACGTGCGTTCCCCACCGCAGCAGGTAGTGCAGTGCTCGGCCTCGACCCGACCCGACCCGATACACGATTTTCTGGAACCAGCACGAAAGGTTCGGATTCTGATGTCTGACATCAGGATTTTCCGGAACTGGCACTGTGTCTGCATAGATCTCCATATATGGGCATAAAATGGATGCAGACAGACAAATACAGATATCTCCATATATGGGCATAAATGGACACAGGCAAACAGATGGTCAAAGATCTCCATATATGGGCATAAAGTGGACGCAGACAGACAGATACAGATATCTCCATATATGGGCATAAATGGACACAGGCAAACAGATGGTCAAAACGGGTCCTATGACAACAGGTATAATGGGGTTTGCATTAAGTTTGTCTCCTCCTCCATCTGTTTGTCTGTGTCCCTTTATTCCCATTATGGAGATCTCTGTATCTGTCTGTGCCACCGACTGTGTTGCAGACACAGTGCCGGTTCCCCCTTTAATGTAAACCCCATTATACCTGTTGTCATAGGACCCGTTTTGACCATCTGTTTGAAAAAGCGACAGAAATCTCATATATGGGCATAAAATGGACGCAGATAAACAGATATCTCCATATATGGCATATATGGGCATACAATGGATGCAGAATCACAAAGATCTCCATATACGGGCATAAAAGGGACACAGACAGACAGATACAGAGATCTCAATATATGGGCATAAAATGGACGCAGATAGACAGATATCTCCATATATGGGCATATATGGGCATAAAATGGACCCAGAACTATAACTGCAGTGATCTCCATATATGGACATAAAATGGACACCGACAGACAGACAGATACAGATATCTCCATATATGGGCATAAATGGACACAGGCAGACAAATGGTCAAAACGGGTCCTATGAAAACAGGTATAATGGGGTTTGCATTCATTCCCTATTTACATTGTTCCGAGTTGGCCAGGTCGCCGACTAGACGCTGGGCCGCCCTTCGGGCGGCCCAGCTTCTAGTAATCTACAATACAACATCAATAGATCCTGTTAAAATCTACATAATACCAGATGAATTCTCTCTTGCAGACAAAAAAAGACTGAATAGATTCCCATGATGCACACGGTCACATGCGAAACCTGAAGGTTGTGACGGCGTTTGTTTCTTGAGCAAGTCTCTCTCTTCTTTTCTCTCTTCCTTTCCCTGTGTGGGTGTGCGTGTGTGTTGCGTGTGCACATGCATTTGTGTGTGTGTGTGTGTGTGTGTGTGTGTGTGTGTGTGTGTGTGTGTGTGTGTGTGATTGCAAGGAATCGAGAGAGCGAGAGATAGAGAGAGATGTTCCAGTGAAAGACAGCAGACATGGAGGAGGGATGGATGTGGAGAGGGATATTCGTAGCCCCTCTCCTCTGATTAAGACCACTCCAGTCTGGGTGTCTGCTTCACACCAGCGGCTGCTGCGGATGGAATGAAGGGGAGAGGGAGGGAGGGGGGGGTGAGAGGAGGGGGCAATTAATTGCAATCATCCCTCTGTGTGTCGTGCTGCCAGCATCACTGCAGGGATCTGCATCTGCATGCCACGCATACAATTAATGTATAGAGGAGAGGAGAGGAGAGGAGAGGAGAGGAGAGGAGGAGAAGAGAGAGAGAGTGAGAGAGAGAGAGAGAGAGAGAGAGAGAGAGAGATCTTTGGGCCTTCTTCCTCTCTTAAAGATGGGGTGCCATGATTTTTTCCCCCCCTAAAACATGATGATCAAGTGTTAAAATGATGTTTTTATGTGGCCACACCCACCAGTTCATTAAGTATGCCTGGTTGTCATGGTGGGCGGTGACCCAGCTGAATGTGGCCACACCCACAGTGTTGGGTATATGGTAAAAGGGGAGGGGTTGAAGTTATGATGTCATTAACTCAGTGTTTTTCGATCGGGCCTTTTGACTCATGAGGCTTTCAGCTTTCAGGAAGAAACCAAAAATACACAGGGAAGGCAAATCTGCATAATAACCCCACCTGGTGTTCTATTAGAGTAACTCCATAGACACTTACAAAACAGAAAAGGTACAAAACCATGGCACCACCTCTTTAACAGTTCCTCTCTGTTTTGCCGTGCCCCCCCCCCCCACACACACACACGCGCGCACGTACATCGCCTACGCACCCGTGTCCCGTCTGCCACGTCTCAGATTAAATCTCAGGTATAACATCTCTGTTGTATTATCTTTTTTCCTTTTTTCTTTTTTTTTCTGACATTGTTTGCTGTGACAGAATCTCTTTGTCTGGGGGAGTGACGAGCAGGCACTGTCTTGACGTGTGATGCGAGTATGTGTGTGCGTGCAATGTTTGTTGTGTGTGTGTGTGTGTGTGTGTGTGTGTGTGTATGCTACCAGGGTTAATTGAGACACACACAACTCATCTGTGGCCCTGATGAGGGTCAGCGCGCACAGTGGCGGCTCCGCATCTCACATTAATCTAACCTCAATTTATGCTGCCACACACTCAGCCACCCAAACACAAAAAATAAAACACCCTCGTGTGCACACACACACACACACACACACACACACACACACTCACAGGCCTCTAATACATACCCATTAATTTAGCCCCAATTTGCGTCGTCTTCTGCTCTCTGCTGATGAATGGCATGCAGGCTCCTAATACACACACTTGGACGCACTAATGCACACGAATGCAGCCGCACCACGCACATACTGTACACACTGCTACAGACGTGTACGCGTTCACTCTTTCTGTGTGCGTATCTCTTTTGCATAGCGTGTAATTTATATGGCATGCGAAAGAGATATACTGTAACATTAAACCGGGACTCTTAAATAAATGTGTGAGTTCGTCGTGCATGTGCATGTCCATTCATGAACGCGCGCACACACACAGGTATACACAACATAAATAGGCGTTAAGGACTGATGGACAAACGTCTGCCTCAGTGTTGAATTCAGACACTCAGATGCTTTTTGTCCATCGTTTTCTAATTGGATAGGTGTCCATGTTTGTATCCAAAAAGTAAAGGTAGTTCCACGCTCCCAGAGTACACCCGCACATAAAACGTTTACGTCGGCGTTGGGGAAACGGTGCCACGACACCCACTTTGAGAACCCCTGATCTATATGGCACTGTTTTCCACAAACCACTGATCTATAGGTAGTAGGGGTGTAACGATACATTTTTAACAATACGATACGCATCACGATACATGGTTGACGATACGATACAGGGACGATATTGGTTCATTCATGGCGATACGATACGATCGATCGATATAGTAACTATTTAGCAAAGAAATCAAATCTGTGTGAAACGTGTCAATAGTGAATGTTTTTAAGGGGAAATCTATTATTATGGGTATAAATAAGTAAACATTGTGATTCTCTAGCAAATACGTGGACATTATATTTCAACACATATGGACAATCCCCGCACCTTGACATGAACACAGAGATTACACACATTTATCGATAGACCAAGAGTAGCAATATGGAATGGAGAAGTAATTAAACCCCTCTTTTTCATTTTCATTCTTAAAATTGCTAAATACAAGGCACACATACTTAGTTTCCATACAATCAATTATTTGCACTGCAAAACGATTCGATACCGATTATCTGCATTGTAAAACGATACCGATACGATACAAAGCCAAAACGGTACGATATATCGGTATTATGGCACCTGAGTACGTATGCGTATACTCATCGACACATAGCACAAACACTCCTCTTCATTTTGAACATACACAGTATGCCCGTTTAATAAAGGCAGAAGTGTGAACAGTTCAAGTGTACTCACACACAAAGCTTCCACAAGGTCCCAACAGGTAAAAGAAAGTACACTTGCAAAAGCAGCTCCTTTTATACACTGCTAAATCACAAAGGTGTGGCGTATGAGCCCTGATCAAAGCTGTACAGCAGGTTGAAAAGATGGTGACCTAGGTCAACAGGACCTGGGTCAATCTAACCTAGAGTTCAAAGACATAAGGTCACAATACCTTGTTAAGCCTGTAAAAGGCATTAGACATGAAAAGAAAAGCATGTAACATTACAATCGGTGTGCTTTTGCATATCGATATAGTAGATCATTGCAAATTAAAATCGTTTTTTCGATTCAGTTACTATATCGTTACACCCCTAATAGGTAGCCTACCAGACTGGGTACAAAGGCTGCTGCAAGGACAACACAAGGGAAGCAGGACTCTCCCTAGATGGAAGACCTTCCACCCCTTCTCACACAACACAAATAACACACCAGTCCATTATGGTTCTATTTTTATATATACCTTCGGAGTTGATTAACACGTGTTGTACCGTGCATTCTTTGCCTGCTTCCTCTTTCTGACATGTTTTCCTGACTCTGAGTGGGCCTTTGAGGGGTGACTACTGTATGTTATGTATGATAGTAGCATGATCCGTCTACCTAACAGTAATAGCCGGGGACCCAGTCACCAAAATGGGAGAGGACCTGTGATGTTCAGCCGTACTTTTTATTTCTGTTTTATCTATTAGTTTGGTCATTAAGGTCCACAGAATGAGAGGTCTGCTCTGCCGGAAACATTGCAGAAAAAAAGTTAGGGCCATTTGTATATTCACTGTCCCATCGACTCCACTAGAAGAATCTGCTTTAATTAATAAGTTAGACTATTCCGAAATTTACACCAAGGAATGTTTTTCATGCAAAACAAATGCTTGAAATGGATTCAGAATCATGAAGAACCCCTAGTTTGACCCCTCACATGCTACTTAAAGAAAGATTTTTTATTATTTTTTAAAATATTTCTAGTGGAGTCAATGGGGCCAGTGAATATACAAATGGCCATAACGTTTTTTCGCGATGTTTCCAGGAGAGCAGGCCTCTCATTCTGTGGACCTTATTGACCAAACTAATAGCAGAAATAAAAACTACGGCAGAAAATCACAGGTTCAACGCTATTCCTTGAGCTTTTGGGCTTGTGGGACCCTGACTATAAAGGCAATGAGGCCAGGTCACCTTATTTGACAGAAATATAATCGTTGCTGACGGGCAAAAACCTCCTATCTCCATATTCATTTTTTTTTCTGTTTCATAAATGAACACCGTACTTGATCATAGGCCTACTACAGCGTCACATGAACAGCATCCGAATTAGCAGATCTGCTAGTTTTAAGCTTGTCGATCTGCTACTTTTGATGCTTTTGAATTTTAATCCGGAAAAGCTTTGGACATGTGAGGTCTCCACCCGACAGAGGCGATATACATTTTCCTGTTATTGCATCTGCTAGGCCGGACGACCCGAAGGCCGGAGACCAATGTTTTCGCTCCACGTGTTCCCGCGTGTGTCCTTCCGTGAGCAGCTAACCTCTGTCCCAGACAGTCCACCGCTGGACCGATCAGTGTGAAACAGGGACGTGTAGAGAATGTTATAGAGAGGCAGGGGCTGGAATTTCCAAAAGGGCCTTTTGGTGGAAGCACCGAAAATAGCAGACCTCCAAGCTCACAACGCGTCGCGTTGCGACACGTTGTGAGCTTGGAGGTCGGCTATTTTCGGTGTGTGAAACCACACTGAACTAAGCATAACCAAGTCAGTACTGGAGATGTGGCGTAATGGCATGGATTTCTACAGAGAGGGCAATTCTTTCAACATAAGATGCTGCATTCAAGTTCAGGAGAGATTGTACAAGGCTGGGGTATATGCATATACGCCATTTTGTTCTACTTCCGGGTGTCTTTCGACTTCCTTCACAGGTGTTTCTGATGAAGCAAATGGACCCGCAAGGGTCCATTTGATTCCATTTGTTGATTCCATTTGTACAGAGTTATGGGGTCCTTTAAATTAAAGAACCACTGCACAATAAATCAAACAGAGCCTTAATTAGTATCATCAGTAACACCTGTGAAGGAAGTCGAAAGACACCCGGAAGTAGAACAAAATGGTGTATGTGCATATACCCTAGGTATGGCATGGAAAGAGGGCATTTGCATTTCTTTCACCATAGTACCACCAGGGGCGGCATAGCTCAGGGGTAGAGAAACTGGTATTAGAGCACGAAGGGTATAAATCCCGAAGGGTTCTCAGTTCGAATCCGGGCGCCCCCTGAGTTAATGTCGAAGGGTCCTTGGGCAAGACTCTGAACCCCTAATTGCCTCCGGTGAGTAGGTTGGTGCCTTGCATGGCTTCCTCCGCCACCGGTGTATGAATGTGTGTGTGAATGGGTGAATGTAATGCACAATCTATGTAAAGCGCTTTGGATTAAAAGCGCTATATAAATGCACCATTTACCATTTAACTACATTCATGGTGTGTAGAGGGCACTTTTTTCAGATGGATAAAAGGGCAGGGGCTCAAGCCCCCTTTGATGTCTATGTGTGCACGTGCCTGCCGTGAAACTTTACACGCATGCACCCTCCCCAGTATACCAAGAAAGAACCTCGATCGGTCTGGCCCATTTTTATTTTTTCAAATTCTCCGCTTCATGTAGGTCTTAAGGTCAAAACAATTCCATGGAATCACTGGACGCGACTCCTCACATAAGCCACGCCCATTTCCGCCTTTTTTGCGTTTTCTTCTAAATAGACTATTTGCCTACTACACATATCTGGCAAATGTTATCTGGCTCTTTTCACAGATCAAGATGTGCCTGTCAGATTTCTCATATTCCATTTTCGATTGGCTATGAGTCTATGACTGACTTCCACAATGTGCCTTATACCCAGCCTGGCGGAGATATTGGCTCAGAGGAGTGCACTTTTCTAGTTGACCCTCTCATTGACCTTTTGACTAACATAAACACAAATGTCCATTAGAAATGTGCATTATGCTGTGACTCCTGCAGTCAAATTTGTACTTGAGGAAAAGTACAAAAGTATTGGCAGCATCAACATAGGCTACTTAAAATACTGAAGTAAAACTACAAAAAACTAAAGACAGTTAAAGACGCAAAATACAACAACAAAATACAACGTGTTGTGAGCTTGTACATCGGCTAATTTTGAAAAGGGCTTATTTAGTTACTTTAACTAAAGTTTACACATAATTATAGTGGAGTAAAAAAGTTACAATATTTGCCTCTGAGATGTACTGGAGTAGAAGTATAAACTAAAGTATTGAAACATGGAAATACAAAGAAAACTAAATTTTGTTTACTGGGGTACAGTATGGCAGAAAAGATACTTGAGTAAATATACTTAGTTACTTTCCACCACCGGAAGCAGACAGAAGCAGACGAGCACAGAACAGAAAGAAAGGACAAAGAGAAGAAGTGTGTAGGCTGTACTGTAACTTTGAATATCATCCCAGAAACCTCTTATCTCCATAGTCTAACTTTGTGTGTTTTTTCGTAAATGAACGTCCCTCTTGATCATACTACAGAGTCACACAAAAGCATCAAAAGTAGCAGATCCAAAAGCTTTAGGCCTAGAATTATTGAATGCTTTAACTATTAAAAAATAGCAGATATACAAGCTCACAGCACGGCACCGAGTGCCGCGCTGCGAGCTTGTAGATCTGCTATTTTTGAAAAAGTCGTGAAAATGTGTGCAAATCTTTGAATATATTTATTTTCAAAGCGAACGTTTGTAACTCAAATTTTGCTTCTGGGTGGTCCCTGGAACTAAATATTTTGAGATGGGGGTCCGTGGCCAAATAAATATCATTTTGGGGGTCCTTCACATGAAAAGGTTTGAGAACCACTGACATAGTAGTCTCTCAAGAACAGACTAACTGAGCTCCAGTTAAGTGAAAAGGACCTTTTCTTTGACGGTGGCGGGCCAGCCCAGATTGCTGACATAGAAACATAGATTTTTCAAAAAATCTTAGAAGGATTCAAAAGACGCTTATAGAATCGGGTCAAAATTCTAATTTTCAAGATTTTTCAAAAATAGCAGATCTACAAGCTCGCAGCGCGGCACTCGGTGCCGTGATGTGAGCTTGTATATCTGCTATTTTTCAATGGTTAAAGCATAAAATAATGATACACAATAATGTGTACCCGTTCTAAATGGGTTAAATGCTAAGTGAAGCGACGCGCTTAGAGCTTGTAGATCTGCTACTTTTGATGCTTCTGAATTGTAATCCTGAAAAGTAGCAGTTTTGGGCGTATGAGGTTTCCACCCGATGGAGACGATATGGTAGAAAGGGCCTGCATGGGTGGGGACTTTCCCCACTACACACCAACTCACAACTTGAGAGTCAGTTTCAGTCTCCAGTGATGCATTGCCAACTTCACTTGCAAGTATAAATATAGGCTACTACGGCTTGCAAGTTAGTGAATTTATAGTCCAATCACCAGAAGAAGTTTGGAGTATTGAGAATTCAAATCAGAAGCAAAATACGAATAAACTGTGTAAAAGTGTTTTGCCTTCCAGGCTATTTTGTGTTTTATTAGTAATTTGTGTGCCTCTGCCCTACTTGATTGTGATTACCATCACCTGTGTGACCTGTCATGATTTCTGACCTGTTTGAAGTTCTAATTGAGTTTTAATCAGTCTGCACCTGTGAGAGGTAGAGTGTAGCGTAACATTTGCTCTAAGGCTGGGCAATATATCGAAAATGTATCAATATCGAGGTATCAACATGCAAGGTACATGGCTTGAAATGAGGTATTGGTGCATGTGTCAAATTAATTAACAGACACACTATGCATGCACGTAGCACATGCAAAAAAGCAGTCCATCTGTAACCAGGTGTGGTTATTTCAATAAAACCCACCTAAAGGTGGTTGCACACTGCTGCGTTTTTCGGGCCAAATATCGGAGTGAATTTCGGAGCACGCAAATAAAAAAATCAAACTCACGTTATGTCAGTCACGTTTGCACACTGCCGCCCGTTTCGCGCACCACTCGGTCCCTTGCTCTCTCTATCTCTCTCTCTCTCCTTGCCCTGAAAAACGCATTTCGCAACGAAAAACGCAGCAGTGTGCAACCACCTTAACCCTTCTATGTGTAGTGTGCAGTGTGCAAGCATGGATATGCTATTCATGATCTCGGTTAGGCAGGCAGTGGAACTAAAGCAGAAAATAAAATGCAATTGTTTTTACTAATATTGTGAGTAATATCGATATCGAGGTATTCAACAACGTTTCATTTTTATTTCATGCAAAGATTGTAACTGTAAACAGAAAGGCTGTGATTTTAGTTTGTTTATTTGAATGACAATTATTTGACTGATATTTTGACGCTTGTATACATTGGGAACACGGGGACTGAGCATTGGTTCAACCTCCCGTTGGTCCGACCAGGTTAACATTCACCAGGTTAGCATTCACTAGCGTAGGCAGGTTAGCATTCACCAGCATCGGCAGGTTACCGTATAGCCTACATTGTGCTGTATTGTGACATTATTGTAATTTGTGCACTTTACTGTTACAGTTTCACTCCTGACAAAGATCAGTAAAAATGGAGCAAAAATGGAGCGAGACGCCTAATTCCTGACTCCTGTCTCTTTTTTATACAGACTTTGGCTGGCTGCCTAATTGTTGTTCCAACACTTTAGTGAGAGCAGTACATTTAAAGTGTATAAATTGTCTAAAATGCTATATTAATCTGTCCAATCTGTTACGGTAGAGTATGTTAATACAATATAACTTATCATCGTTGTCGGGTGAAAACCTTGTATGTCCAAAACCGTTTGTTTTGTATTTATCATTTTAAAAAAATGATTTAAACTAGTGAAAACAGCTCGGCTGTTTTCACTACTTTTGTGCGACAGCCTTGTACGATGAAGCAGGGCTTTACCTTGCGAAAGAACATACAAATTTGAAACTTGGAGATACGAGGTTTCCACCCGACAAAGACGTTATACAATCTGTATGGCAGAATATACAATAGAACTTGAGACATTTACATCATGTCAAAGGTCATGTCTCACCTATAGACACAGGATCGGACACGAATTTCAACCTGATGGTCAAGATTAATTTATCCCCTGAGCAATCAGGCCGGCTCTATTGGCTCGATGGTGAACATTTAGAAATATATCAGCACTTGTGCAGGAAACTGGGGTCAAAGAGGAAGGTTATGTATAGTGCAGCTTTGACTCATTTTGCTGGGGACCCCTTTGAACCCCTTCAAGGACCTCCGGGGGTCCCCAGACCCCCACGTTGAGAACCACTGATCTACGACCACCCTTTAGTTATAGTCAGCTGGGAGGAGAAATTTTGTCTGTGAGAGAAAACCCCACCATAATTAATCCAATTATTAGACGCACGCAAGCAACGCGACTTCACACGCAAAGCCCACCGCATGAATATACAACACAGGATCTCTGTGGAGAGGCCTAGCCTACCGTGCTACAAGGTGAGCCAGGGTGCAGAGCAACACAGCAACCTGGTTGTTCTTGGCGCGCCGCGGTAGGGTTTGGCGTCAGCCTCAGTCTGTCTGTCTGAAGCTCTGTGAATGTAATGATTTCTTACCCGGGGAAAGCTTCTGTGTCATTTTAGGTTTTAGCGTTGACTATTAAAGAAAACACAAGCTGTACAAAGTACAAGAGCTACAAGCCTGCTACAAGTTTGTACATCTATTTTAGATTACCAGTAAGACGCCCTAATCGGGAGAAAAGCCACCGCCACGCCGCATACACAAACTTTAGAATATGGGAAATGGGACAGATCCATGTTGATGACATGACTTTAGAGTACTGTGTAACGCTTTGTGTGATTTTAGGCCAAAATCTGTTGGAGCAGTGTCCAAAAATGTGTTTTGCAAAAATCCTCAGGGGGTCCCTGGCACAAACAAAACATTTTCAGATGGGGGTCCGTGGCCAATTATTGAAAACTACTGATATAGAAGGCATTCATAGAATCGTCCTCAGGTCTTAATGGGTTAATCCTCATCTGGACAGATCCATAGGATACATGCTTGCACGGCGTGCTTCTGTTGCATATTGTATCTGCACAACCATACGTGCGTTTGCGTACACATGCGTGTCTATGTGTGTGCGCTGTGCACTCGTGCATTTGCATGCGTCTGCAGTATGTACGCTTACGTGAACATGTTTGATGGCTAGACACTGCGTGCGTGCTTGCGTGCGTGTGTGCGTGCATGCGTACGTGCGTGTGTGCGTGCGTGCGTGTGTGGAGGGCCTGTACACTGAGGTCCAGGCAGACCCTATGAGTCACAGAGTAAATGTACCGGCAGACAGGCTGACTGACCTCTCTCTCTCTCTCTCTCTCTCTCTCTCTCTCTCTCTCTCTCTGATATGTATTTGGCCATGGACATGGATAAAGTGGTTAAAATGTCTGTGATGGTATATTAACTAAACTTTTGCTGGGGACCTTGCTTGTGACCCCCCCCGTCCAAGAACCCTCAGCTGAGGGTCCCCGGACCCCACTTTGAGAACACAATGCCCTATAGTGTCATGATAGGCAAACATTCTGCAAAAAAATTACAATTAAATTAAATAGACTACTTCACTAACTGACGTATAAAGAACATTCCGAATATAGTTGATTAATGATGATAATGAGGATGGTAAGCATGCTGATGAATATGAGAAATATGATGATGACGACGGCGACAGAGCTTCAAAAGGCAAAACATCACATCAAAATGTAATTGTCTGTGTGCTTTCTTTCACGTCGGTTTAGGCTAACCCATTAGAAAACTCTTACAATTTAGAACACTGCTTCTCAAAAATAGCAGATCTACAAGCGCACAGCTCGCCACTTTGTGCTGCGCTGCGAGCTTGTACATGTTTTTTTTTTCATATAGCAATTGTTTAGCTTTTTACCCCCTTTCCTCCCCAATTTAGTCGTTGTGCCAATCAATTCCTCCCCACACCGGCTGTGTTGTCAGTCACTGCTGTTGTATCCTACTGACTCACCTGCCAGTGAGGAGCCCCCACCGGGAGGACGTACTGTTGTATCCTACTGACTCACCTGCCAGTGAGGAGCCCCCACCGGGAGGACGTACTGTTGTATCCTACTGACTCACCTGCCAGTGAGGAGCCCCCACCGGGAGGACATACTGTTGTATCCTACTGACTCACCTGCCAGTGAGGAGCCCCCACCGGGAGGACATACTGTTGTATCCTACTGACTCACCTGCCAGTGAGGAGCCCCCACCGGGAGGACGTACTGTTGTATCCTACTGACTCCTGCCAGTGAGGAGCCCCCACCGGGAGGACGTACTGTTGTATCCTACTGACTCACCTGCCAGTGAGGAGCCCCCACAGGGAGGATGTACTGTTGTATCCTACTGACTCACCTGCCAGTGAGGAGCCCCCACAGGGAGGACGTACTGTTGTATCCTACTGACTCACCTGCCAGTGAGGAGCCCCCACCGGGAGGACATACTGTTGTATCCTACTGACTCACCTGCCAGTGAGGAGCCCCCACCGGGAGGACATACTGTTGTATCCTCCTGACTCACCTGCTGCCAGTGAGGAGCCCCCACCGGGAGGACATACTGTTGTATCCTACTGACTCACCTGCCAGTGAGGAGCCCCCACCGGGAGGACATACTGTTGTATCCTACTGACTCACCTGCCAGTGAGGAGCCCCCACCGGGAGGACATACTGTTGTATCCTACTGACTCACCTGCCAGTGAGGAGCCCCCACTGGGAGGACATACTGTTGTATCCTACTGACTCACCTGCCAGTGAGGAGCCCCCACTGGGAGGACGTAGAGCAGGGGTGGGCAATTTTTTTTTTTCCATGGGACCACATGAACAACAGAAAATATTGTGGAGGGCCGGGCCAAAAGGCAGTGCTCCCTGCAATATGTGCTCCCCGCAAACTAAACACACAGCTTTACCTCCGACTTCAGTAAACAAATACTTAGCAGTCCAATTTTTGTTGAAAACCTGGCATTCGGCATCGACTTTTCTTTTTTTAGCTACTTTAGCCATTTTTGATGGTTAAGGTAAGGCAGGTCGTCTTGACTTGTGACCAGTCTGACCACCTGCTTGTTATTGAGACAACATCCAATGATCACACACACGTGCTGATGTACGCATTGCGTCCATATTTACGTGAATTAAAAACTTCAAAATAAAAGCAAAGCAGCTGCCTTTACTTGAAAACTGCGTGCATACAGTGTCGACACTCTTGTCAATCAATTTCACGTGTCTTTTTAATATACTGTAGGTGTCTCTCTGTGTAATTATGATGTTGACTGGTTGAAATTCGAAAATGTGTTTATTTTGTAATTTGCCATTAACCCTACACGGGCGGTCAGAGTGAACCAAAGGGCCGCAAACTCGCCCAACTAGGGATGGGACGATATGAACATTTCATATCACGATTATTGTGACCAAAGAAATCGCGATTTACGATATTATCACGATAATCAAAATGCATTATCCTGGTGCGTAACATTTGCCAAAAAATAGCAGATCTACAAGCTCACAACGTGTCGCAACGCTGCACGTTGTGAGCTTGTAGATTGGCTATTTTTGGCAAAGACATTTGATTGAAAAAAAAAGACTGTCACTGTATCAAGTATGTATATTATACATAGATAGATATACAGATACCTTTATTATCCCAAGGGGGAAATTCAGTATATATATACTTTACCTTTTACCAATTATAGAGGGTTTAAGTGGTACCGGATATGCAGCTCGGCAAATAAAAGGTGAATTGATCACAGTGCATGACAGAGGACGATATCACGATAAATGTAATCTCCACGATACGATTATCGTGAGTGTTTTTTTTATCACGATAAACGATAATATTGCGTATCGTCCCATCCCTATCGCAACACACCCTGCTGCAACCTCAGCCTGTAGGATTACATGCAGTGACAATTATCACCTTCCAATCCCAGGCAGCTTCCCTCTCCTGAACACAGTTGTGTTTGTGTGTTTGTGTAGACGCTCCACAAAGCCTGGATGCCCCACGGTGGATTTCAACCCACGACCTCCGCGGTGGTGGGCAGGAACTTCACCACTGCACAGTTGTTGTTGTCGTTGTTGTTGTTGTCTTCCCTGTCTGAGGCCATGATGAAGACATGGATTGAACTCCATGTGTGGCAGCTGCTCAGAGAGAGAGAGAGAGAGAGAGAGAGAGAGAAGAGGGAGAAAATGTGGTTCCAATCACTCACAAAGATGCTTTTGTTCTGTTGCTTTTGCAGGGCCTCTCTCTCTCTCTCTCTCTCTCTCTCTCTCTCTCTCTCATCCCATCCCTCAGCCACAGCGGACTGTTCACAACCACCAAGACAATCAACGTCAAAAGTTTAGAATAATAACCCGACAGGGTCTCTCGGCAAATACTCTTGCATGCACGTGAGGCTAATATATCACTTTCATTTAACACGCACGCACGCACACACACGCACGCACACACACACACACACACACACACACACACACACACACACACTACCCCACTGTTTCAGACTATATATATATTAGGCCTGGGACAAAATATCGATATGGCGATATGTCGCGGTATTACCTCCCGCGATAATTATCGATAAATTGCCGGCAAATATCGACTTTTCATAACACCAGGGATTTCCCATTTAACCTACTGTAATGGTGCAGTACTATGGTGCATTACCGCCAGCCGCCTGCACTGTTTGTAGTGGGGGCACTAGTGAGATAAATGAGACAGTAGTGGCAGCATTATGCACATGTGAGGAAGAGAGTGTGAAAGTTACGTTGTTGTTCAGAGTCAGACCAGAGTCCAGACGCAGACTGTCAGCTGCGCTCTCTGACCATCAGAGGGGCAGAGAGGAGGAATGGAGAGGAGGATACATTCAATTTACAACAAGGTGAAGTTACTTTGAGCAACACAACTCTGTTTGTGTTTAGTCAGTGGACACACACATAGGCTACTGTACTGTACACATGCAGCCACCATTACAATACACAAATGCACAATATACACAGCCACGTTAATATAATGAATGGAAGTGATACAGACACACACACACCGCACACTCAAACACAATGATGTTCCCCCTTTGCCTCGATCTCCCTCATGTTATTGTATTTATTCATACATCCTCACCACTGATATGGATTTAACTTCATTGTATTTTATTGTATTATTATCAAAGCAATAAGAACATGAAACAAATTGGTTACTTGCACTCTCACTATTGAGAAATAATTTTTCCTCCTGTAAATGTATTTTGCACAATATAGCCTATTTTAGAGGTTATTTTAAAGATTCCAGTCAGTGTTTTTGCTGACAAGAGGATTGGCACATTTTTTACATGTGTCAATCTTATTTTAGGCTGTGTGTTTTTTGACAATTAGGCTACATTTCACTAAATGCTTTTTAGTTACGGATTGATTAGTTAGTAGGCCTATACCCATTGTTGTGCTGGACAGACAAATTGTGGGCAGGTTACAAAGTTGCAGTGTTTGTTGTTTGAGGAGGCAAGATTAATTTACTTATTAGCCAATTTATAAAATAATCTTGTAAGATTAATGGAATACATGTATAATTCCAGAGTTTTGCCTTTTATGGTTATTTTTCATTTTCAGTTACAAATATCGTGATATATCGTTGATGACATTTCTTGCAATATATCAAATATCGCAATATATCGAATATCGTGATATTATTGTTATCGAGAGCCTAATATCGTGATAGATATCGTATCGTGAGATAGCAATATCGTCCCACCCCTAATATATATATATATATATATATATATATATATACACACACAGTATATATATATATATATATATATATATACACACAGTATATATATATATAAATAAAATGAAAGATAGTTTTCGCGGCCCACAACTTAAGATCATGCAGTTGTTCTCTCAGAGTGTGTTTATCAATCAAATGATCAATCAATTCCAATCAGATTCTGCTAAACACAGACGGTCGTGTTCCGGCTTATTCTGGAGAATAATATGGACTTTTACATATGTGATGTCACCTGTGATGTCACAGTGACAGGGGAACCAACCAATAGACTGTAAAAATGTGTACTGATTGACTGACTGACTGACTGACACGGACACAAGCTGCGACATTTTCTCATGACATCACAGTGACATCAGAGCATGATGTCAGAGCTACAAACCCATGGAACCATATCACAAACCCATAGAACCATAGACTGTAATTGTTGGGCAAATTACTTTAAAAAAGTAATTAGTTATAGTTACTAGTTACTTCTCCAAAAAAGTAACTGAGTTAGTAACTGAATTACTCTATTGTAAAAGTAACTAGTTACTAGGAAAAGTAACTATTTGCGTAAAAAAGTTGTAATATGTCAAAGAATTTGGATTGTTTTTTGGAGCAGGTTTCACAAGCCGGTTGCGGTACAGTAATAAAAAAAAAAAATCCATAGATTTCAGTTTATTTAACTTAAAATATTTGTATTATATAAGTGAATTAGAGTAAAAAAAAATCGATTCAGACACAGTATTTTCTGCCTTTCATTCTATTCAAGGGAAAGAATAGACCTACCTTATATCGCTTTTTTGATGCCTTCCATTATTATTCTCAAGGGGGAAAAATACCTCATGTCATTTTGCCACCTGCTTCTAATGATATCAACGCACTTAATGCGAAATATTCACGTGCTTTCAGACTCTTCAATGCAGAAAGTATCCAGGATACTTGGATATTCAGTATCCAATAACTCACCAATGCAGAGATATTAGTAGTAAAATGTCGACATCTAGTGGTCAACCTCAGAGGAGCGCAAAAATAAAACCTGAGGTGACTCCCAGCCTCGAACCAGATGCCAAGTGTGCTCTGTTCCCCAGTGTAACGCTCCACGCCACTGACCCCGACGGAGCGGCGCGGTATTGGGCGCCGATGACCCCCGTGAGTCGCCACCGAGGCGAGCGCTAGCGAGCCGAGTTGCCGCGACGAACGGTGGGAACGGCGCCCAATCCCACTCAGCCGCGTTACCGAGTTATGTGCCGTTATGGACAGAATAGTAAATATTCAGTCCCTCACTATCAACATCTACCCCACTATCCACGTCATAGATAAATGCACAAAAAAGGAGTCACTTCATCCGTTCATTAGCTCAGTCAGTAGAGCACGGATGCAACAAACCCACGGTTTGGGTTCGATTCCCCTGAGGGGAATAATATTCAAGGCGAGAGATATCGGCGCATGCGTACTTCAAAGTATCCACGGAGGATACTCCTCCGTGGATACCCAGTGCATATTCTCTGCATTCAAACGTCTGAGAAATTGTGAAAAAGTCGGATTGAATGCGAAGAGAGCAGTCGAAGCCGGTGATTTTGCTTCACGTGTGGACACAGAGAGGAGGGGAGATCTGTCGCAAAGAAAACTAAACTAAACAAAGGTTTAGGCAATTATACATCGGACATTTAATCTCTGCATAAGGATTTAAGGATGCTGCTTATAATGATTGCAAGCAGAGTTGTTATCAACACTCACGGAGTAGGCTACTGACATAAGTTAACGAGCTCCTCCTGGTGACTGGAGACAGCTGCAGGCTTCAGCACATCAACGTTAGAGCCAAATCAATCGGGGAAATCTGCTAATTTATGAATGAAATGGTGTCGCCTGCCGAATGTAGACAATCTACAGGCTCCCTGTGTCACCATGCTTGTGGATCTATTGTTTTTGGCGAGTAACATCAGATGGATTCACTGAATACAGAAAACTCGCCCTCTTTCAAAGTCGCACATTTTGGGGGTCCTTAACCACTGATAGGCACATTCTACAAATGTCTTCTAAATCATAACAATTTTCTGAAAAAAACGTATGTTGCCATCAGTGTTTCTCAAACTTTGTCATGTGAAGGACCCCCAGAATGATATGTATTTAGCTACGGACCCCCATCACAAAATATTTTGTTCCAGGGACCCCCAGAAGCAAATATTTGATTTTAGTCTATTCTGCATCTAGCATAAGGCCACAGACCAGTTGGGAAACGAGTTTGAAAGAGGGCGACTTATCTGGCTACCGATTCGCTCACAGATCACGGGCAACTCTGTGAGTCATTTATTTATTTATTTTTGCAAGACCGACACACAGGGGCTCTCTCTCTCTCTCCCTCTCTCTCCCTCTCCCTCTCCCTCTCTCTCTCTCTCTCACAACCATCTGACAGCTTAATTGGGGACGCTAGTAACGGAGCACATTTCATTGTCAGTAACGGTAACAGCGTTGTAAGTAACGATGGAAATTGTAATTAATTAGATTACCCACTACTGAAAAAAATAACGGCGTTATGTTACGCCGTTTATTTAAACGCCTTTATACTGATAATTGCGACCTTCGGTCACAATTATCATCACTTTCACTTCAGCTCAATTGGACTTTTGTCCAGGCATTAAAGGCATAGTTCACCCCCAAAATCGCTTTTTTTAATCAATTACTCACCCCATGGAGACTTGAATTCAAGGATATATTTTAGTTGTCGCATTCCTTAGCCAATAATTTGAGGAGGCTCTTTGTGTCTCCACAGGGAACAAAGCAGGCTCTTTAGAGAACCACTTCAATCTTTTGAAAATAGCAGATCTACAGTAGATCGGCTATTTTCAAATGGCTGAAATGCACCGTATATAGGGCTGGAGTGGTTACTGTATATTTTAATAATCAAAATCTACAACTTGTACGTTTTCAAAGTACACTATTTTCTTCAGAGATGTAGTGGAGTAGAAGTAAAAGTATTACAATTTTAAAGTAAAAATACTTCAAAATTTTACTTAAGTACAATACTTGTGTAAATAGTTCTTATAGTTACCAGACACGTGCACACATAGACATCAAAGGGGGCTTGAGCCCCTGCCCTTTTAGCATCTCATGTTGAAAGAATTGCCCTCTCTGTGTAGAAATCCATGCCATTACGCCACATCTCCAGTATTGAGGTGATTATGCTTAATTCAGTGTGGTATCAAGCACCAAAAAATAGCCGACCTCCAAGCTCTTATTATGGAAGCTTCCACATTAATTCAATATTTTCAGCAAAAGGCCCTTTTAGAAATTTCAGCCCCTGCCCCTCTAACATTCTCTGCACGTCCCTGTTAGTTAATTCACACCCAGGGGCGTCAATTGGGTATGGCAGGGGTATGCAGCTGCCATACCCTGGGTCCAGGGGGGAAAATAAAAGTTACTTTTAAATATAAATCCATGAATGTCTCTTTGTCTATCTGTGCTGGTTATTATGTTGTTAAATTACAGTAAAATAACTACAAATGCGAAATTTAACAAAATGGTCACTTTAACACAGTATTTGCGACCGTAAGGTCGCAGTTTAGTATGAAAACCTCCACCGGCCGTCCGTCCGTCCGTCCGTCTGTCCGTCCGTCCGTCACACACGTCACACCTTTGCCCTGCTCAATGTATACGTGTAACGCCTGATACTGAGGTGATGTGTCACTGTGACATCACAGATACTGAGGTGATGTGTCACTGTGACATCACAGGTGAGATCGCAGTGATGTCAGATACTCAGAGCAGGGATCTCCATATTTAGGCATAAACAGGTGACATCACAGTGATGTCAGATACTCAGAGCAGGTATCTCCATATATGGGCATAAAATGGATTCTGTTAGGGATCTCCATACTGTATATGGGCATAAAAGGGATTAGTGATGTCAGATACTCAGAGCAGGGATCTCCATATATGGGCATAAAAGGGATTAGTGATGTCAGATACTCAGAGCAGGGATCTCCATATATGGGCATAAAAGGGATTCAGATGGAGATTCAACTTCAATGAGTAACAATGGCAAACTGTCAACTGCCCGTATGTCTTGATAATTGGTAAAACAAACTTTTGGCCTATTTGTGGCTTATCATCACATCCAACCATCTTAAGATACTCAGCTAGTGGGGAATGCTCTCTTCCCTGGTGAGAATTGCCCCTTTATATAGGGCTTGTTTGTGTATTGTATGACATCACACCACATCATCAGCTGTGGACTCTGTGATGTCATCGTATCTCCATATATGGCCATCTCCGTATATGGAGATATAAGTCGTCCATGCCCAGGTATGGGCTGGTGAGGTCAGACTTTGTGTGATGGGTAGGTTATCTCCATATATGGAGATTCAACATTCCAGGTGTAACTATGGCTGCCCGTATGACGTGAGAGGTGGAGGCTGTGATATTTGTGGAGATAAGCGACCAACGGTCGCTTATCTCCCGATTAGGGAGTCTTACTGGTATAATTATATTCTCCCCATCTTGACAGAATGGTATATTCCCAGGTTCCGCAGGTCAGCTGTACAGGTGCAATGCATTATTGTTAATTGTGGTACGTTTACTAACACGCCAAGTTTAGCTGCACTTGAACAACCATTCCAGGCGGCCATATCCAGCCCAAGAAACTGTAGAAACGGGGGGGAAAATAAAATGTACTTCTTAAAACAGCTTTTTCTGAACTGACGCCACTGTTCACACCACTGGTGAGGGAGTCCATCCCAGCCTCCGGGAGGACCTCATAGTGTCAGACTCATGACCCTCAACAGAAGGAGCAACCTGCTCTGTCTCCACCGCCGACTCTCAGCGGAGCCCAGAAAGCCTGCAGAGCTTCCAAGGGGCCTAAAGCCAAGCAGAGCCCCGAGCCCAGAGCAGACGCCTGCATGCTGAGAGACAGGAGGACATGCTGGGCCCCTGATTCAGCCCGGGAAAAAGAGTTGGAGAGGCCCTCATTGCGCACTATAGAGAGAGATCTCTCTCTATAGCGCTGCTGCTACTCAAAGATTTGCCATTTCAGATCATGACAAGTGACCAGTGGGCCAATTACATGAGTTATATTTCGTCATTGTCGGGTGGAAACCTTGTATGTCCAAAACCATTTTAACTCATTAAAAGCCAACCCCGCGATGCCGCGGGAAAAGTAATAGAGTATCTATAGTGCCATCCACGCGATGTCGCGGGAAAAGTAATATATTACTGTAACGGCGAGTAAAAATACCTAGTACAATGGCCGACGCTCCGGAGACGAAATCCGCGCTGATTTGTCATCATCACGGCTCCACGAGCACACAATAGTCATCCCATAACATTGAGGTGGACGGCCGATCTCATCTTTAATGTCCATTATCTCAAAACTACACTTTAGAAGCTAGGATGGAGGCAGATGCTCGCTTATTTTACACAGTTATAAAAGCTCCCGGTCGGCCATTACACAACTCCACGTGGACACGCATCGGTTCCGGCGCACGATCCGATGACGTCAGACCGGAAGTACTTCCGGTCTAGACTTCTGGCCTTCAAAATAAGACAGCGGCCGTTAATGGGGCCGGGAGGGGGCACTCTGGACCCCCTAATCCGTTAATGTCCTGGGCTCAGAATGAGTTAAAAATGATTTAAACTAGTGAAAACAGCCGATCTACAAGCACACAACGCCTCGCACCGCGAGGCGTTGTGTGCTTGTAGATCTGCTGTTTTCACTACTTTTGTGCGACAGCCTTGTACGATGAAGCAGGGCTTTGCTTTGCGAAAAAATTTACAAATTTGAAACATGGAGATACAAGGTTTCTGCCCGACAGTGGCGATTTACTTTGTTGGCTGCCTAGTCCCCAAAATGGAATGAACGCCGACATTTTATTTTTATTTTTTTCCTAACGGCCAGCTTGGACCGGCCGGGAATGAACCGGCCGTTCGGGAGTTGTCCCGCTTTTCTCAATGGCCAGCACGTCCCTGCTGAGAGAGAGAGGAAGAGGCGCCTGCAGTTTGTAACGCGCCATGTTGCTTTCTCAGAAATGCTTGTGTCTTTTGGGGGATAATAACTTCACAGCCATATCGCCGTAATGGGGAATGAAAAATGTTTCTGGCTTCTAGTAGAAAAGGGTTGATAGTTTTATACACAGATCGTTCACAGTATTTATTAAATATAGTATATCATATACTTAAATATTAATTTAAACATAAATCACAGAATCAAATGTTTCATGGTCAGGAATCACCAGGAGCCTGGGTGGCTAGGTTCCAGGTTTAAAATAATTGATATAAATATTTTTCGGAAATCTCTATGAGAAAAATGAATGCGCTTTCGATACCTGAAACCACAAAATGGCCACTGCTATGCCCTATAGGCTATAGGTTCCGTGTACCTGGAGGCTTATAGCCAGTTAGTGCTCAAAACCATACAATTTACAATTTAGGCATTTAGCAGACGCTGTTAATCCACCAGAGAGATTTACAGTAAGTAAGGTTAACACAAGGTAATATACGGTATCAAATGCATAGAAATGGTGATCTGGGATCATATGTAAACCAAGAACCATCAATACTGTAACATATATATATATTTTTTTAAATCTCTACATTGAAACTATACAAACTATGCAGGTTACTAAATGAACCTAGCACCTGTACATAACATGCAACTATATTACATTTTAACCTTTGCATAAGGTCTATAGAGTTATTAGCCTACTGTAGAAAAACAGACGCCTCCCCGCCTGGCAATTGAAATGAATAAAAGTTGCTCACCCAGGGCAAGCTTCCCGGAAGTACACTCTCCTTCAGGATTTGACCAAAGAATGTTTTGGTCATAGTCATAGAGCAGGCCTGTGCAATGCGTGATTTGTTTCTATAGGCCACATGCGCATGCACCAGGGTTTCAGGCTATACAGCAGTGTTTCTCAATGTTTTTTTGGGGCCAGTGCCCCTATCCAATATCCAGGTCCCTTACTGCCCTCACACCCAATTCAAATGTAAGCTTCATACTTTGTTGTGTGTTGTGTTGCTTATAATAATTTAGAAACTATCTACTCAGTTACCGTGGTACATGGTACTGTAACATGTTATCCATCACTGTCACAGGGCTTTAAGGCATCCTGACATCCCTGTCCTGACAACCCGGTGACAGGGCCTGTGACAGGTCATGTCAGTATCATGTCAGTGTCATGTCAGTGTGAAGGAAATTATCCTCACTAGTTTTTTAATTCATAAATAAGCACAGCAGCAGTCTCACCTGAGAAACGGACGCGTTTCGACCTGTCGGCCTTCCTCAGCGTTTCAAACTGAGTGTCATGTCAGTATCATGGTTAGTCATGGTCAGTAGTAGAAAAAACAAAAAAAACAACAGTGAAAGTGAAATGTAAAAAAGTTTGTAACACGCCAGATTGTGGTGAATTAGACGTGTCGTCTTCTTTGCTAGCAACCCCAATACACCTGATGTTGTTCTTGTTGTCTTGTAGTCACAAGGAGGTCCTGATTTATAGCCTATGTTTTCCATCTGTGCACGGACCACGGTTTCAAGACAAAATATTCAAAGTTACCAACGTTACTTGGAGTTATAACCGACTGTGGGTACAGATGTGGACTCTCACTGTACCGTACTCATAATGTGGACGCCTGGGCCATGTATATGAATTCACCATGAGTGGTCTGGACATTGCTGGCATGACAAAGAACAAAGCCAGACAACTTGCCAAATACTGCAAATACTGCTGTGTTTCAGCTGTCAAAGGCAGCCTGGCCGGTGTGAAGGGGAAAGTGATATACGGTATGTATGCTTAGGTGTACACGAGTTGTCTAAACTCTGCTATATTTGATTCCCTGTAGCTCTAAAATAATTTATGGATTCAAATAAAGCATTTGTGTGCGTGCGTGCGTGCATGCGTGAGTGCACATGCGTGTGTGTGTGTGTGTGTGTGTGTGTGTGTGTGTGTGTGTGTGTGTGTGTGTGTGTGTGTGTGTGTGTGTGTGTGTGCGTGTGCGTGCGTGCGTGTGTGAGTGCGTGTGTCCGCTGTAGCTTCTGTTTCATTATTGGAATCTGATTTGATAGCGCCGCGGGCTGAGGTGCGGAATGTGGAGTGGTGCTGCCATATTTGGCCGCTGCGGCCTATATGGGGACCGTCAGAGGGCCCCGTGGCAGGGCCCCTGCATGCCCACCTCTTACAGGAGACCATCTGTGCCACTCACTGTCTACTGTAAGGGGAACATGGGGCCTCGTAGTAGGGCTCCTGTTCAGCACCTTCTAGCAGTACAGTGGTACAGTTGGTCAGAGCCACATGAAAAGCTTACCAGCCTTCCTCTCGCCCATCGCTATGTGTGCACTGGGGTCCAGTGTAGTACATTTACTCAAAGTACTGTAGACCTGCAGTTTTGAGGTATTTTTGAGCAGTATTTTTGGTGCTAACTACTTCTACATCTGGCTTTGTGTGTATGTCCGTATGTCCCGCACTGGCCGAGCTTCGCAGGACGTTCTAAAAGTCACCGCTCACTTCACACCGGTGTGTGATTTATTTATTAATTTTTACTTTACTGGAGTATATCCAATTTCCAGTACTTTTACTTCTATTCCACGACATCTCAGAGACAAATATTATACTTTCACTCCACTTCAATTGTTATGTCAACTTTACATACTAGTTATTTTTTGTAGATTTTGATTATTATTACAAAACATACATTACCCACTACAGTGTAGAGCCAATCTATATGCTCACAATGCGTCGCAACACGCTGTGAGCTTGTAGATCTGTAGATCTGCTACTAATATATAGACTATATTTTTTATTTATAAAACTTGTGAAATGGGACATTTTGATATGGCTACTTTTTTACTTTTACTCAAGTACATTTTTAATTCCGGACATTTACAGAGGATTTCTACATTGCAGTATTGATACTTTTACTTAATTAAAACATGTGAGTTCCTTCACTGCTGGGGTCTCCTGTAACCGACGCATTGTTCCAAATAAGCAAAAGGTTTTTGTTGAATTTACGGTAAAAGCTTGTTTTAACGTGCCAGTCTCTTTTACGGGAATACAGGGTCCATTTCTGGTCCATTTTTTATACACCCTCTAGAGTTAAGTCAATGCTGAAGGATTTTTACTGTGTAACACTGGTGACAGTAATTGTGAAAATAGCCGACTAATTTTATACCGAAGAGTGGTCCAACTAGTGCCACTGCTCTGTGTCAGTCGTCCTAAAACAACCCACAGTGAGTGGATACAGGCTCTCCCTCTGTAGCAATAAACATCAATAAGTCATTAACTGTTTTTAATCATTATTAATCATCCGCTCGGAATGTGTTATTTCTTCTAAATGGTATAGTTACAGGAGGAGACTAGAAGCAGTGCTCTTCCGAGCACACAGGTCTCCACCAGGCCAGGTAGGTCCATGGCGCTAAATGTGAGGGTGCCATTTGGCCTTTAACGGCAATGTGACGCTGCATGCACGATTTGAGGCATTTTGTTCCAAAAATTAGTTTGGCAAAAGTCGACCTGCTGGTGGCGCTATAACAGGCCAATGTGAAAAGAGTGGTATTTGTTCCTTGACCTAGTGGGAATGTGTGTGCCGAATTTCTCTGTAATCACAAGTTGCTTTAGAAGCCAATGTTAGCCAATTAGGATGGAATATGAAATATTGGACAGATCGTCTTGATCACATGACTATAGAGATACTGTGTACTGATTTGCATGATTTTTGGATAAAATCTCATAGGATTTTTTTTTTTTTTTAATATAAAAAAAATAATATATTTTTTTATCGGCCGCTGGGTGGCGATATAAAAGGCAGATACTGTATGAACTAGAAGCACTGCTCTTCCGAGCACAGGTCTCCACCAGGTCAGGTAGGTCCTGGTGGAGCTAAATGTGAAAAAGGTGCCATGTCTCGGCCTTTAACGACAATGTGACGCTGCATGCATGATTTGAGGCAGAAAGCGAACTGTGTGAAATTGTTGCCAATAACAATTGATTTGATCCAATTTGAGGAGTGCCCAATTGAGCCCTCTGTGCAAAATTCCATCAAACAGCTAAGCTAGTGTCAAAAAACAGCCATGCAGGCAGTTTAGGAGAAATAATTAAAACGTGTTGATAGATATTAAGCTCAAGGTGACAATGGAATGCAGAGCCGATGATTGTTCCCTCCGCTCATTTGGCATTTGACGTGTTTTGACAAAGTCAAGAGTTGCAAAGATAACAGGAAAGGGAACCGTAATGAAAGCAAGTGACTTCTGGAAGGACTCTTTTAATAACCACTTACACCACAGTGTTTCACACTCAGGGGAGGGAGGGTGGGGATTGGCTTGTCTGTTTGGAGGGAGTCCAACATTTTAAACATGTAGCACAAAATCATAACTTGCTTCCATCCACTTTCAACCTGGCATCCCTATTGTCGGGATGTCAACCCCGGGCAGAAAATAAAATGAATAGTACGGGTTTAGGTCGGGTCGTTATTATTATTACTTGCGCAAGCAGAGTGCGCAATTACTGTAATCGGCTGGGTAGTTGACCGTAGCCCTGAAACGGCTGCGATTCTGGGAATGTATGTACAGTATATAAGTGTAGGTGTCTCCCTACAGCCAATGAGGGACCAGCATTCCTGGTGATGATGTCAGCAGAGTTTGGTATATAAGAGCACTCTTGGTAATATCTTCATTAAACTCTTGGTAATATCTTCATTAACGGGCGAAGACATTATGAGGCCAGCAGTGCACACCTCATGGTGCGCTCTTCTTGCGCACAAGTAGGCCATGTGTGGTCTGCTCAAGCGTGAGGAGCAAGTTGGCACCTCGACAGAGTGCAGTTCTATTTTTTTTCTTTTTTCTGGAGCAAGTTGGGTTTAAAACTGTATACTGAGTTGACCCCCAGGAGTGCCTCAGTTGATGGTATAGGCTACTAAGTCCCCTCCTTTTTTCCCTCAACTGCAAACTGTATCCTTGAAGAGACTAGCTGATCTACGTATAACAAGAAATCTTGTGAAATAAAATGTCGTCAACCAAGCATCAAGGACAATGATACACGAAAGAAGAAGTCAGAGAGAATAATACCTGGGCACTTCAGGAGAGACTACCCAAACTAGAAAAGCAGTTCCTGCAGAAACTGTGTGGGCTCGCTGAAAATAATCACAAAGTATACAGTAGAAAATGTACACATACCTCCTCAGATGGACTTTCGATTCAGCTCAAGCCCAAGCAGTAATGATAAGACAGAATCCATTCCCAGTGGATTCCTCTCTGTGTATTTTAGTTCTAAGAAGTTATATTTAAAAAAAGAGTAAAGTACAATCAATAATAACTGAGTAGGTGGCACGGTGGCACAGTGGTTAGCGCTTCGCCTCACAGCTAGAAGGTCCTGGGTTCGATTCCCGCCAGGGGATGCTGTGGGCGTGTTCCTCCCTCACAAAAACATGCAGTAGTCCTGGTTTCTATACTACCTCTCCCTAGCCAGCCAGGTGCTCCCCAGCGGAAACCAGGACTATAGGTTAGGTAGTTGGCACTGGGTGAGAAAAATGGGTTGCAAAAATCGTGGGATAAAAATATTGGAAATAATAACTGAGTAAAGCTGAACAAGTTGAAGTTTGAACGAAAGTTTTAGCGCATAGAATGTGGAAGTAATGGGATGCCCAAAAAAGTATCTGAATAAATATAAAGTGGGGACAACTAGTGTGTTCTCGCTGGAGCAAGCCCACAATAAAACACTAGAGCACTCGACTGGTCTGCGTGCATGTATTATTTTGCAGGGGGTTGACTCGACCATTCAGTCTATGGTTTCGACTTGCCTCTTCCTCAGAGCCAAACATCTCGTGCTCAGCTATTCTTTCACAGAATGTTTGCTCCAGAATAGTGATGCTATAAGGTTCAAGTCTTCTTAAGACAAGAAAACATTAAAAAATAAAGTCTTCCCCTTGGAGTGTACCTGGTGTCTAGACCAGTGGTTCTCAATTTCTTTTGGCTCAGGCCACCCCTGTAAATAACCTCTACCGCACCCGTGAATTACATTGATACTAATAGCACCTTACATTTATGTCATATTACGCTAAGTAAATATGTAATTTTTCCCCCCTGAGATACAGTATAGGCTATGTCACGAGGAAAACTAGAGAGTATCCGTTTCCATTTAGGACAGATTGAAAATAACTTTCTACTTGACTATTCTGGAGGGTTAGTGATGATAGGTAGTGATTCACCAAAAATAGCAGATCTACAAGTCATGTTGTGACGCGCTGAGAGCTTGTAGATCTGCTATTTTTGGTGAAGAGATTTAGTGTAGATTGAAAAAGAACCCACCAAGTACAGTGCAACTCAGGTCTCTTTCACTCAGTAAAGAGCGTCTAAACTGAAGTGATTCTGATAAATTCCAAATTTTATAATTTAAGTGTTAAGTATTCTGAGTGCACCCCTGGACTTGCGTCGCGGCACCCTTGGGTGCCCTGGCACCCACTTTGCGAAACCCAGGTCTAGACTTCCTCCTCCAGCACTATAACAGCGTATACCTGAGAGCCTCTAATGAGGGCCTTCGCCCCAGCCGAGCTGCAGATGCAACAATCACTGCTGTCAGAGCTCCAGTGTTTGCACATGAGTGATGGTGCAGTCAAATTGAATAGGAGGTCGCCAAGTTGTTAGCGAAACGCAGGGCTGTTTTCTGAAAGCCTCAGAAGATCTGCCGCCGTGAATTACCACCAGCCCCCTCCTTGGACCGCCACTCCTACGAACATCAATCACTGCTCAACGACTCTCATCTGCTCCACACAAACCGACCGGGTGTGAGAACGAACGGTGGGAGCACACAAGGCCGCTCTGTCATCATACTGGGTTCCTGACTTTAGAGGATTATGAGGACAAAGGAGCACAACAAATTATTTCTGCATGCAAGTCATTTGCCAGGAAAAGCAACGCTTTATTAGACATGAGTCATAAGAACTGTGCTAGCTTCGGTAAAGGCTCATTATCATTATTAGTCTGCTGCTTGATTTGAAAATTCCATTATAATGTGATCTGTCTAAAGATTAGGTTACTGCTACTGTTATTATTAGTATTGTTAATAAGCCTTGAAGTTTGAAAAGTCAAGTACATTAGGAATGATCACATGCAGATTAGATTTGGATCGTTTTTGCAAGTCTGATTGGGATAGGGAACTCTTATCTATCTATTTGATATTCGTACAAACTTGCAACTTTCGTGTCCATTCGTTACAAATACTCTATGAGTGGACTGGGTTGACCCATAAATCGGCAGGTTCTTCCTACGCTATTCAATTGATTTGTTAGCTAATTATAAGTAGCTATAAGTGCAATAGTTTAAACAATTCACATACAGTAACATCAGTAACATCAGGTTACTTCTAAACCTCACACCTAGGACTCACCTAACCCCTGCTCATAGGGTGGGATGGTTCAGGATAGAGGACAGAGTACAGAGTACAGAGTACAGAGTACAGCAACTTTCAATGGGCCTGGTCTTCAAAATACTCAAGGGACCAGTGCCCATGCATGTGGAATGCCCTGCTACCACCATAACAGTATGTTTTCTGTACATATAGGATACTTTTATTGCTACCACTTGTGGATGATTTCTTGGAATGTATGTCTTTAAATGTCATGATGACTTGAATACACAAGACCACAATGGAAACAAGCCCGGCCTCTGGCCTTTTTGTTTTATCCTTTTACCGTCATTGTAAAGTCGTACAACTGTACTATTTGTGAACTGTTAATAAAGTCAATCAATCCAATATTTAAAAGCATCAATCAATGATGTAAGTTACTGTTTAAATAGTAGTATAGGAGTGAGATGCTAGAAGGAAACTTCTGGCTGTTCTGTGATCCATAAACACCTATAGGCCATGAAACAACTGTGCTTTATACTTCTGTCAAATAGCAGTCAATAAGTATTTAAAGGTTCTCCACGTTGGTACTGGCTCTATAAGATCTATGAAGCACAAATTGGCCCATAAAGAAGAGCTAATTATGCTCATTATTACACTGTAAAACCTGTAGTGTTGATGTACCCATTTATGACTCAGAGAGTGTACAATCGTAAGCAAATGGACCTTTATGGGTACAACTCGCATTAATACTGAGGATTCTTCTGTCTCTTTCTCACATCATATTTGCCTATATCTGGCCCATTTGATATTAAGGAGGTATTAAAGTCATTACATTGCAGCTTTAGAAATGTGCAGATACCCTGTAAACACTTATACTGTATGTTGGTATGTTACCGTTGAGTAAAACCCGTTTTTCACAATCTGTATCAAATTGGCAGTAGTCATCACAATATTGTGTTAGATTACCTCTGCAACTTGTATTAACGATTAGCGTGGTTGCCCAACCAGACTATAGTACTTGTCCGACTATTTTTCTTTCTTTCTTTCTTTCTTTCTTTCTTTCTTTCTTTCTTTCTTTCTTTCTTTCCGGATAAACTTTATTTTTACGCACTACTCCTCCCACAGTTTTGGTGGCATCAACTTGAGCCATATGGCTTCATCGGGACTTGTCTGCTTGCATTTTGCTAAGAGTTACGTTATATTATAGTGTAATTACTGTGGTTGCTATAGGCAACAAATTATAGTTCTAGCCCATTCTAGGTAAACTCATAGCCAATCAGGAAGCAGCATTCGGTGCCGTCATCCAATGGGGAAACCCTTGAAAAAGACAGAGTGATGTCATCTGGGAAAACTCATAGCCAATCAGGGAGCAGCATTCTCGGTGACGTCACCATTATAGAGGAAGCCCATTGAGTTCAATGGGAGATTGAGTTCAATGAGGATTGGTCAAGTGTAGTTGTTGACCAATCAGGTCAATCTGATTGGCTCGATCCCCATTAGAGCCAACGGCAACCACACTTGCAATTTCCAATTTCATCTCTCTAGTTTATATTAATCTATTTGTGAATACATTTTCTCCATTGACTTGAATGGGAAAATGCACAAATTAAACTTTTCCCAAACATGGAGATGACTGACATCATCGACCACATGAGACTGACACAGTATGTCCATATATGGGCATTCCAAGATATGGTCTTAATATTGATGACATCAGGGATCTCCATATATGCATGGGCATAAAAGTAAAAAGGATGGAATGGTTAGCACCGCTCAAATATAGGGACAAGGACTGACAGATACAGAGATATCCATATATGGGCATGAAAGGGACAAATGCTAAGACGGAATACGTTTCCCAGCGGATTCCTTGTTACTCGCGTCAGGGCAACCACACTTCCCATTTTCTCATTTCCAGATGCATTTTCAGTTCATTGAAGAGCTGGAGAGACATGGAGACTCCTGTTACTGAACACACACTCTAACAACTGTATATGATCAGAATATAGAGCCATTTAACACATATTTTAACCAAAGAAAATCCCTTGCCCTACCTTTACTGGCCTATATATCTTATTAGGCCCTAACGTGTAGTTTGTAGTCTGCCATCATGCTAGTGTGTGTATCTGGTTCAGGTTAAAGGGGTAATTATGACAGGATAGTTCAGCCCAACTACGTTTCTAGCCTGGAGGAAACGTGCTAATCACCACTGACTGCAGTTTCCTGTCCAATAGGCTGCAGTGGTACAAGAGACTGGAGAGGAGGAGAGAGAAGGGGGAGAGGAGAAGAAAGAGGAGAAGAGGAGAAGAGGAGAGGAGAAGAAAGAGGAGAAGAGGAGAGTAGAGGAGAAGAAAGAGGAGGAGAGAAGAAGGGTAGGAGAAGAGGAGGAAAGAGGAGGAGGAGGAGAAGAAGAGAGAGAGAGAGAGGACTGAGGCGGTTTGTAGGTTAAAATAACAAGCTGAAGACATTGAAGAGAAGAGAAATAATAAGTCACTTCCTTGGGAACTTTTTGTTTGGAGGTGTTGTCTGGTGCGTTTGGGACTGTGTTGTAAGCTGGGGAAGTTCCACTGCAGACAAAGAGAGTGTTCAGTAAAATAAAGTTTGTGAGTCTGTGTGTGTGTGTGTGTGTGTGTGTGTGTGTGTGTGTGTGTGTGTGTGTGTGTGTGTGTGTGTGTGTGTGTGTGTGTGTGTGTGTGTGTGTGTGTGCGTGCGTGCGTGCGTGCGAGAGAGAGAGAGAGAGAGAGAGAGAGAGAGAGAGAGAGAGAGAGAGAGAGAGAGAGAGAGAGAGAGAGAGAGAGAGAGAGAGAGAGAGAGAGAGAGAGAGAGAGAGAGAGAGAGATGCCATGTTTGCGTATTATAAGCGACTTTGGGCTTGTATTTTCTGTAAAGTAGCTTGTAAATATTGGTAGTTGTGTTCTTTGGGGCTTATTGTTTCTTCATTTGCTTATTGATTGATTGAAGACTTTATTAGAAGTTTGCATAGGAAAAGGTACAGTTTCATGACGGTACAGTTCACTGGTACAAGGTCTACTAAAAGGAGATCCATGAAAAGACTAAGCTTATTTCCACTGGAAACCATTTAAGTATCTCATATAACATTGAATGACAGACAAATAGAACACAGTAGGCTACTATGCAGTAGATATGTAAAGAAAAAGAAAAAAGAAAACAATAAGTCTAAACAAACAGTATATACAAAGAAGGGGCAGGGGAGGGTAGGGTTGGGCTAGGTTAGTTTTTTACCAGTTGCGAACGGCTGCTGCCTGTAAGTGATTTTTCAGGGCAATTTTAAAGGATGCTAGTGATCCACACTCCTTTATGACCTTCGGTAAGGCTTTCCACATTTTGGTGGTATAGCAGAAAAAAGAGTTTGACCCTTTGTTGGTTTTGACTCTGGGTTGAAAGTGATCTGTGGCGCTGCCTCTGGTGTTGTAATTATGGACATCCTTAATGTTTATAAAGTATTTTGACAGGTACTTGGGTATCATAGTGGTGTAGTGTATCTTGTACACCAGGCCCATTGCAAGTTGCTGTACTCTGTCATCTACTCTGAGCCACCCCACTCTTAACTGGTGAGTAGCGGTATTATTTGGGCTTGTTTCCTAATGTTGTTTAAACCAGTGGTTGTCAAACATTTCCAAGTCAAGGACCCCACAAATTAATGTATTTGTCTGCCGGAGTGCGGACCCCCCATCTGAAAATATTTTATGCCAGGGCCCAGGGACCCAAAAAAGTTTTGTTTTGTTAAAATGTTTAAAGATTTTCAAGATCATTATTAGGCTATACACTGTAAAAAATAAAAAGTTGGGAAAACTCAAAATTTTAAGGCAACAAACTTCAGAAAACCTTTGAGTTTAGGGCAACTTAAAATTTTAAGTTAAGCAAAAATTATAAAAGCTGAGGCAACTTAAAATGTTAAGATACACCAACTAAACCAATTTAAGCAAAACTTAAAGTTTTATGTTTGATTGTCTAACTTAAAAGTTTTCTGAAGTTTGTTGCCTTAAAATTTTGAGTTTTCTCAACTTTTATTTTTTACAGTGTATCGGCCTATTATATATTTTAATAGCAGCTCTAGCTCACATCGAGATGTGTAGAGAGCTTTATAATTATCATATTGTCAAATAGCCAATTAGACTATTTTAGGTTTAAATTGCGAATTATGGCTCAATCGCTTCATTTTGGGCTTTTTTTCATAGGCGTGGTTGCTTGTTTCTTGAAAACCTGGCAACGCTGCTCTCGCTTGCGGGACGAAGGAACCAAACGGAGGAGAAAGTTTCAGAGGCGGAGAGAGAGAGAAAAAACTTTAATCTCCGGGAGCACAGAGGAAAACGAAAAGCTCTAAAAGTGTCAGAGTTTGTTTGGGATCCATACATACACGAGCTGACCCTGATCGGAGAGGATTTATACCGTGGGCACGCGTTGATCATACATTAAAAGTGAGGAGGGGGAGTAGAGAAGAGACTTGAAGACATTAATAAGGGGAGAGAAGCCCACCTGAAGAGCTCAGAGAATGAATTAAGAAGAAACAACGGCTGCTCTGTCGCGTCCCAGCCAGCAACAAGGTAAAACAAATGTTGTTTTAAGTGGTTTATAGGGCGTTATAAAGTCTGATCTTGACTTTGGATTCATAGGCTTGTAGCAGGAGTTCCGAGTTGATAAAGTCTGTCTGAAACGTGCAGGGACAAGTTTCCGTTTTTTTTGGTGAAGTAAAGCAGGGGGCACAACACAGGCAGGCATGTCATAAAAAGGTAAACAGAATTATGAAATGCCTTCTGTTTATAGCTACCATTCCCTCCTCCTCCACCCACAGGAGAGATGTTGTTTTCTTTCTTTCAGATCAAGACGTGGGTGCTTAATTAAAAGATACCATAATGTGTGTTATGAAACCACTGTTACACGTTGTTGCCAACACATCCTCAGTGGTGTGCAAATGTAGTACACTCTCTTGAGTTACAATGAACATTAAAATAGTTTACTGTGCAATACTGAGAAATAATGCACATAAATAAAAGTCCCATGTTATTCACGCTGTGGGGACTTTTGCGATTGTTTTCAAAGCTTGTCGTTTTGCGTTTTCTATAGGCTATTTCTCGAAAGTTCTCAAAACTCTTCAAGCGCAGGCTAAAACTACAGTGCAGTTATTTGAAAGGCGACAGCATGCCACCAAACATGATAATAACACACGGGTAAACAGTGGTGGTTGAGTGTGTTGACTGTAGAAGTTTAGTCGATAACAACTGAATTGTCAAAAAGGTAGGGGGAGTGTTGTTGCGTGCCAGAGCGCGCCCTGGGAACGCGCAAACAGCTGTCCAGCTGACATGGGCGCGCGCAAAACAGATGTTGGCACGTGACCTATATATTTGGCTCAGTAACTTTTAATAATGAAGTTTAAAAATGACAATAAAAGAAAGGGCTTAATGATTTTGGTAGGCTATGATTTGTGACTTTTGTGTTGTGATTGCTTTTTACTTTGTTTATCTAAATCAGTGCTTCCCAAAGTGGGGTCCAGTTAGCCTACTTGAGGGGGTTCCATTTGGTCAAGGGGCCCAAACCTTTTAGTCTGTGACCCCTCTTTTGAACTGGGTACCCCCCACCCTGAGTTGTAGGCATAATGTGAACATAGCTAACTATTTGATCTTAAAAGTCACTAAATTTCCACTTTAGACATGTGCAGATGTATACACTTATAGCTTACTGTATGTTGGTTTGTTGACTGCTGAGTGATAAAACAATGTTGCACATTAAGCTAATCATCTGGGAACGCCCCTAAAATAATGTTGGGGACCCCCCACTGATTGGTTTGGTCTACCTCTCTCATCACCATGCAGAGTCAGGCCTTATGCCCATGGATGAGGAGAGGAAGGCCCCCGCCGTCTCCCCAGAGCCCCCCGACGATGGGGATAGCATCGTGCCGGACCCTGAACCCACCCACGCAGCCCCCACCACAGAGACTAACACCAGCCATAACCCAGGTACGGCTCGTGTGTATGTGCGGCGTTGGGGTGGGCGATATGGAAAAATACAATATCACGATATTTTCCCAAGCTGTATCACGATGCATGATTTTATCACGATTCTTTTTCACGTTTTTTTTTTTTTTTTTTTAAGTTACTTGACAAAAACTAGACTCTCTGGGTTCCTTTTGGGAGGTCTAAATTGAACTTTACAAGTATGTGTACAAATGTACACTGTCAGAGTTAAGTGGAGACCTTGACATTTTAAAGTTTGAGAACTACTGATTTAGACCAAAATGCAGGTTTATATTGAATTCTGTTTTAACGATTAAACATTGTATCACAATGTATACGATACCTCTGAAAAGGCATATCGTGGAGACATTGTATCGTCTCAACGATACTTATCACCATATCGCCCACCCCTATGCGACGTGCGTGCGTGTGTGCGTGCGTGCGTGCGTGCGTGCGTGCGTGTGTGTGTTTACGTTTGTGTTTGAGAGAGAGAGATAGAGAGATTCTGCAAACCGTTGGTTGTGGGTGATGGGTTTGAACATGCCTTGAATGGACGAACATCTAGAATTCTGTGTAACCTGCTTTTTTTCTCCCGCTTTGTTGACTTTGGGGAGGGTGCGTACGTACGCGCGCGTGTGTACATTAGTTTGTATTGAACAGTAGCTATACACAATAGAGCACTTGTGGAAAGACAGGACAGTGGCAGATACTAGGAGGGGAAGGGAGATTAAGACGTCTCATGATGAGAGAGAGAGAGGAGCCGGTGGATTATGTGATGAGAGAGAAGACTTCGTCATGCTTGTTGTACGCATGTGATCCTCATTAGGGTGGGATGTTTGGCCCGGCCCACGGCTACATGATGTGTGTCTGCACGCAGCTGTGTGTGCATGTGTGTGTGTGTGTGCATGCTTGTGTGCGTGCGTGCGCATGTGTGTGTACTTTCACTATCACACTTCACACACAGGAGACGCATAACTGAAAAAAACTAAAACACTAAAGTAGCAGCATATCTCCACTGTCCGTTATAGGCACATTTATTACATAATTGCAATTATTTGAGATAATTGCGATTCATTTGCATAATGTCATAATTGTTTACATGTAAAAAAACGAAAAGAAAACATTTACCGCCCAAAATTAAATAGCAGATCTACAAGATTACAACGTGCATTGCGGATCAGCTAAGCTTGTAGATCAGATATTTCTCCTATTTTTACATTTGTTTTGAAAGTATGACATTATTAAATATGTAATTTCTTTGTATATC
Source organism: Nannobrachium achirus (assembly GCF_963921795.1). NCBI lineage: Eukaryota > Metazoa > Chordata > Actinopteri > Myctophiformes > Myctophidae > Nannobrachium > Nannobrachium achirus. The sequence continues at coordinate 50,862,025 of NC_137815.1, forward strand.
CTGCTTGAAGTTTTGTCATAATGTATCTGCCCAATTTTTAGATACGAAGCCTAAAAGGCAAAACAGGAATAGCATTTTTTGTTCCTATTTTCGCAGCCAAACCAACAAAATTAATTGAAATTATTTGTGCGACAATTATACAACTGGTATGTATTCCCGAGAAAGCAATCTGATTGGTTGAAACAATCATTTGACCGGTATGATAACTAGCATTATGTAGCGCTCTCATCAAGCAAAGAAATCAGCTGTGTGCTGGTTGCAAAAGAGCTGAAGCGCTCCCCTCTCCCCACACTATGCTAGTGGCTAGGCTAGCAGTTTTCATGAGAAGTTAAGGGACATAGTAGCTAAATGTGGCATTAAAAAATGACATCGAATATCGTCGCTGTCGGGTGGAAACCTTGTATCTCCAAGTTTCAATTTGAATGTTTTCTTTTCGTAAAGCAAAGCCCTGCTTCATCACACAAGACCGTTGCACAGGACTAGTGAAAATACGCCTCGCACCGCAAGGCGTTGTGTGCTTGTAGATCGGCTATTTTCACTAGTTTAAATCATTTTTAAAATGATAAATACAAAACGAAACGGTTTTGGACATACAAGGTTTTCACCCGACAACGACGATATGTTAATTACGATGAAATGAAGTTGACGTGTTTTTTTAAGGGCAACAGTTGTATAATCGCAATATTACACTCGAGGGTGTGCCACAATATTACACTCAAGGGCGCTGCCAAGGAACTCGCCCTTCGGGCTCGTTCCTGAGGTAACGCAGGCGTGATGATATCTGACGATATGGCACACCCTCGAGTGTAATATTGCTTAATTAATCGTCAACTTAAAACATTTTCTAATGGTGACACAGACTGTGCCGTCTGTTCATTTCACAATGAGACTTCCGAGGAGGCAGAGTGTTTCTTTGCCCTAAGGTTGCGACATCCTGGCTGGCAGTGTCTAATGATAGGCCCGGAGCACAGCACAGTGTTTCTGGAACTCCCACTGACTCCCAGGAAACACACACTGTGGCTCTGTTTGGGTGGAAGCAGAGAGAGAGGGCCTAAATACAGTAGTCATTCACTGGCACACACACACACACACACACACACGCATGCATGCACGCACGCACGCACGCACGCATGCACTCACACACACAGCCCGCACTGACAGACACAGCCCGCACTGACAGACACACCGCGGTTTGGGTTTGTGAGTTGTGGCAGTCGGAGATTGGTCCAATCCGACGGACCACTAACTTGCACCACGGATGGATGATGACCTCTGGGGCGCCTGAGGAGGTCAGAGGTCACCCCCCCTCTCAACACACACACACACACGCACGCACGCACGCACGCACGCACGCACGCACGCACGCACGCACACACGCACACGCACACGCACACGCACACACACACACACACACACACACACACACACAGCCCTTTGGAACTATAAAAAGACAAGCTATACGGGACCCCAGGGGATTAGAGAATGCCCCCCCCCCCCACCCTCTCCTCCCCGTAACCTCCCGCCCCTGCTTCTGTGATTGGTCACGGACTGGCTGACTGACAGCGAGTGAAGTAGGCCTGTCACAATTATTACATAATTGCTGATAATGACAATTATTTGAGATTTGCATTATCACAATCGTTATACTTATAATAATCTTTCTTTTCCATGTTGAAAAATGTTCATACATGTAAATATAAAAAGCCAATTTTGGGGTATCAGTGGCCACTTTGGACACATGAAGAAAGTAGTGCACGCACATCCGTGGCCCAGGTGCTAGACAAGCAGAATCATCAAGAAGGACATATAGAGTCTGCACACTGGTTGAGCTCCATAAGTTTATGGGAGCCTTTCGCTGTTACTACGTGTCATCTGTTCGACACCCAACTCTAACCCTTACGGCCGGACTACACCAAAAAATGCGCACATACGCGCGTACTGTCCGTGAAGACGCTCGCGTATGAGTAAACGCTCCAGGCTACACCAAGGAGGAAGTATATGTGAGGAAGACCAGATAGTCTGTGTACAAAACGCATAGGCGTGCTTAAAAAATAGAACCAATCCTATTTTTAGGGAATGCGTATCCGTGGTTCGCGCTATCCGTACGCCTGGTGTAGCCGGCTGAATTGATATATATTGGATCTATCCAAAACGCGCATACGCGCGCGCGCCCCGCATACGCACTGATGCGCGCGAAACGGCTTGGTGTAGTCCGGCCGTTACCCTAAACCTAACCTCCGTGGGGTGAGTCGCTAACCCTCCCGAGAGTCCCGACGCTCCTTTGTCGAAATAATGGTAGTTCGAAAGAGCGACATTTCCCCTAAGTTTATTGCTGGTCAACATTTCGATCTTAATAGATCTTCATCAGGTCATAAAGGACTGGGCATACACACCTGCATTTAAATAGACTGTCACCTATGCACTGATAAGCTAAGAGTAGAATCGGTCACAGCAGTCATTAATTGGCTGGCTTGGTGTGACAAGTGAGTCAATTAAAGGTGTGAACCCATCAAAAAATGCAAATAGCAATACATGTACAATAGGCTATATGCATATACGCCATTTTGTTCTACTTCCGTTCCGGGTGTCTTTCGACTTCCTTCACAGGTGTTACCAATGATACTAATGAAGTGTCTGTTCCATTCTGGTCAAACAGAGTCAGGGTGCTGATATTGTGCATGTTGGCTCACTATGGAAACACTCTGCTACACCAGTGGGTCTCAAAGTGTCATTGAGTGGGTTCCAAATGTCCCCATACAGGTGTGTAACTCTGACAGTACAAATGGAGGCAAATGGACCTGCAAGGGTCCATTTGATTCCATTTGTTGATTCCATTTGTACAGAGTTGTGGGGGTCGAAATTAAAGAACCACTGTACAAACAGACCCTTCATTAGTATCATCAGTAACACCTGTGAAGGAAGTCGAAAGACACCCGGAAGTAGAACAAAATGGCGTATATGCATAGAGCCTATTTGGACACATAAACATGGCAGGCATCCAACATCTTTGACTTCATTACCCAAGAGTCTCTGACAGCATGTCCGGCGAGGACCTGCTGTGATTGGCTAGCAAATGCCAGAATGAAAGTCATTGTCTCCCCTATACATAGTCATGCAGTTGTGCCCCTGGCAGGGAACCCCCCTGAGTCCATACATTTATGGAAGGATGATTGCTATTGCGTCAGTCACTCACCCCTCATGTCATGCCCCAGTACCCTGATTGCCATCAATATTAAGCCCATATCTGGGAATGCCCATATATGGACATAATATTGTGTCAGTCTCATGATAATCAGTGTGGTGTTCGGGACGCAAGTCACACTTGCAAATTCCGTCCTTGTCCCTTTTATGCCCATATATGGAGAGCCCTGATGTCATCAATATTAAGCCCATATCCGGGAATGCCATATATGGATATATTGTGTCAGTCCTTTAGGGTGTCTGACTGGTATTATTACGAGTATTTCTCTGCTGTCGGGCAGAAACCTGTTTACTCCAAAATGTTCATTTTTCAGGAAATGAAAAAACATCAAGTGGAGTTAGGAGCTGACAATGGATTCCCAAGCTAATTCATGCCTCTGCAGCTGCTCTGTCAAGCAGGGTCAAATGGAGCGTTTTGTCAGAAACGCTTTTTAATACTTTTCATTGGTTAAATATTTTTTTAACCAACACACAGACGTAAAGGGTGTTCATAGCACTGATTTATGAAGAAGGAAAACAAAAGATGAAAAAAAAGGTATATAGGGCTGGCTACTGTATGTTTTGTAATAATATTCCAAATCTAAAAGTAACTTATAACTAACGTTTTCAAATAACTGTAGTGGAGTAAGAAGTACAATATTTGCCTCATGAGACGTATAGTGGAGTAGAAGTGAAAGTATAGAAAATTGGAAATACTCAAGTACAGTAGAAACACCTCAAAATCGTCGGCTACTTACAGTATAAGTACAGTACTTGAGTACATGTACTTACTGTAGTTACTCTCCACCACTGTTGGGCCGCCTCAGGGCAGAGCCGAGCAGCAGTGTGTCCCTGAATGACTCCCCCCACCCCACCCAGGATCAGCTGAAACAATCCCTCCATGCTCCTTAGTCGCGCTGCGCGCCCGTCGTCGCACGCCAGAAATATCCCAGCTATTGTACACGTTTCATTTATTACATTTATATCCATGTTCTTTTTTATAACAGTGCTGCTGAACAAAACCCAAGGCTGCCGCCTGTTTCGTAACTGATTAGCGCTATTCACTGTACTGATGCACTTTTAATGTGTCTAGGACTTCCATTTGGACTAAGCAACAGGATACTGACATGCACTTGACTGACATGCACTACACGTGATTGAGGATCTCTTTAACCCCCATTAAAAGCAGGAAAGGTCCCATGCCATATATAGTATATCGTCGTTGTCGGGTGAAAACCTTGTATGTCCAAAACCGTTCATTTTGTATTTATCATTTTAAAAATCAACTAAACTAGTGAAAACAGCCGATCTACAAACACACAACGCCTCACACCGTGAGGCGTTGTGTGCTTGTAGATCTGCTGTTTGCACTACTTTTGTGCGACGGCCTTGTATGATGAAGCAGGGCTTTACTTTACGAAAAAAAACATACACATTTGAAACGTGGAGATACGAGGTTTCTGCCCGACAGTGACGATATATATATATATATATATAGTAACATGAATTTTCAGAGAAAGAATATATATATTTTGTTTTATTTTATTTTTTGAAAACCGTACTTGATTACACTACAGACTACAGCGTCACACAAAAGCATCAAAACCAGATTCACAAACTCATAGATCTGCTATTGGCAGTTTTTCTTTTATTTGAATCCTGAAAAGTACAGTTTTGGAACATGAGGTTTCCACCCGACAAAGAAAAGACGATGTGTAGAATGGGCCTCAGGTCTTAATCTGGGTTAAATTACAACGCTTCTTTCTCACGGTTTTTGTGCTCATCTTGTTTTCCTTTTCTTTACTGCTATTTCTTTCCCTGCAAGCAAAATGACGTCATGATAACCTCCTCCGGTGACGTTCAGAACTAGGCCAGATCACAGCCCATATGGGGATGATCTTGACATCATTACCAGGACGTCATATGGACTATAGAATTATTGTTATTGTTTGTAATGTTGGTTGAAATATGAGCATGTAAGGTTATATTCTGGGACATAATCTGACTAGTTATGATATTTATCTGGCCTCGATCGGACCCTCTCTGATTAATCCAGGATGTCCGTTTTCGTGGGCAGGATTTAGGTTGGTTGAAATCAGGTGATATTCTAGGCCAGATCTGGCTAGTCATGGTTTGACTTGATCTGGCCTTAATGGAGACTTCACTGATTTGTCCAGGTCCTGACCGTGCTTGCTGTGTTTCATTTGCTCCTTGAGCTGAAATCATGAAAGCCTGCATAAACAAGAGTTTCACCTCACTGTTACCTGTAATCATGGTTGTGACTGTCATTGATTGATTGATTGATTGTTTGATTGATTGATTGATTGATTGATTGATTGATTGATTGGTGGGTTTGTACTATATTTATGGTGCAACAATGTTGCTCCAGTGCAGTGTTCATCTCTTCAGCAAATTTTGATTTAGTTTAGTCATAGTCTTTTGAATAAAATGTAATTAGTCATATTTTATGCATCAATGGCAACATTGACACTTGGTTGCATGCTGAAAATAGTCGATCTACAAGTTCACAATGTAGAACTGCTATTTTCAGAGTGCAACACCCTTGCGCAACCAAACGTAAGATTAGTCTTTTAGTTCTACTGGATCTCATCTCCACTAGTCTCTCCCCAACATTTTTGTCTAGTTTTTATTTGTTGACGAAATTGTCAATATATTTAGTCTTAGTTTTAGTCTTCACAGCTTAGTTTGTATTGTAAATCACACCGCAATTACATCACACCTGTGTACAAACCCCAAAAGCAATCTTCCAGTTCTAGGCAACACAAAAGGTTGGGGACTTTCTTTGTATTTCCACAGAACTCCTCTAATCTATCTATAAATGCGAGAAGTCTCTGCGTGTCTGCGTGTCTGCGTGTCTGCGTGTCTGCGTGTGTGTCTGTCTGTCTGTAATCCACGTATCTCGAGAACCGTTCGTCCCACCGGCTTCAGATTCGACATGCGCGTTCCCCGCCGCGGCACGGAGTGCAGTGCCGGGCCTCGACCCGACCCGACGCACGGTTTTCCCTAACCGGCACGAAACGTTCGGAATCTCCTTATGCTGGGCTGATTGTTGACATCAGAATGTTCCGGAGGAAATCGGCGCAAGCGCTGACTCATTGTGACATCACATCATAAAAGGCTCTGACATCACGTACGCCACATGAGTCAACAAAAAATCTCTGTGAGTGTGTATGTATGTATGTAATCCGCGTATCTCGAGAACCGTTCGTCCCACCGGCACGCACGTTCTCCATATATGGGAATAAAATGAATGCCCGTATGCGGAGCTGATGTCTGACATCAGAGTTTTCCGCAACCGGTACTATGTGTGCAGAGATCTTCATATATGGGCAAAAAAGCGACAGAGATCTCATATATGGGCATAAAATGGACGCAGATAAACAGATATCTCCATATATGGCATATATGGGCATACGATGGACGCAGAATCACGGCGCAAGCGCTGACTCATTGTGACATCACATCATAAAAGGCTCTGACATCACGTACGCCACATGAGTCAACAAAAAATCTCTGTGAGTGTGTATGTATGTATGTAATCCGCGTATCTCGAGAACCGTTCGTCCCACCGGCACGCGCGTTCTCCATATATGGGAATAAAATGAATGCCCGTATGCGGAGCTGATGTCTGACATCAGAGTTTTCCGCAACCGGTACTGTGTGTGCAGAGATCTTCATATATGGGCAAAAAAGCGACAGAGATCTCATATATGGGCATAAAATGGACGCAGATAAACAGATATCTCCATATATGGCATATATGGGCATACAATGGACGCAGAATCCCAAAGATCTCCATATACAGGCATAAAAGGGACACAGACAAACAGATACAGAGATCTCCATATATGGGCATAAAATGGACGCAGATAGACAGATATCTCCATATATGGGCATATATGGGCATAAAATGGACCCAGAACTATAACTGCAGTGATCTCCATATATGGACATAAAATGGACGCCGACAGACAGACAGACAGATACAGATATCTCCATATATGGGCATAAATGGACACAGGCAGACAGATGGTCAAAACGGGTCCTATGAAAACAGGTATAATGGGGTTTGCATTAAAGGGCGGGGCATTCATTCCCTATTTACATTGTTCCGAGTTGGCCAGGTCACCGACTAGACGCTGGGCCGCCCGTTCTAGTACATATTAATGACATAGTTCAATATTTAAAATGGGTGGTTTTCCCCTTTAAAGGCTGGATGACACACAAAGAATTTTAACATTATGATACAGTAGGTCACGTGGTCTTTCTCCAAACAGTCTGAAAAGGAGGCGGGCCGTATCAGTTAGTAGTGAATGTATACTTCATCCGTCGTGCGGTGCCGCGCACACCGTGATGCGTTGTTGTTAGCTTGTAGCAGCGCCGCACCGCAAGGCTATTTTTGAGAGCTATTGTGTGTGCGCGCACGCACGCACGCACGCACGCACGCACACACACACACACACACACACACACACACACACACACACACGTCTCTGACACATACACACACACAGGCTACACACACAGAGTGTATGAGCCACGGACTTCAGTCCTCCGCTGTGCTCCGGTGAGACAGCAGGAGATGGCAGCTAAAAAGGGCTCAGAGCTGCCGAGGAGGAGATCGCTGGACCCTCGTTCTAATCTCTGACACCTTTTTGTTAGAAGACTTGTACTTTGTACGCGGTTATGGTGGATTCTATAACAGATTCTATAAAAATGTTACCCCTAGAACTGCTTGTTTTAAAATTCGGTTTATGAATTGTCGCATTTTCTCCTCCTCGAACAGTTATATGTTGGGTTTCACAAGATACTGCTCGCCGCTCAACTCCGCCCCTCCCCCCATATTACCCAATCAAATTAATTTATTTCAGTTACTGTACAGAAAGTACTACTTTCAGTACAGTAACTACAATAAATTAATTTGATTGGGTAATTTAACATGGGGGTACATGACATCATTAAAAAATGTGGCTAATTTGATAGCCTTAATTAGCTGTTTTGGCCATGTCACCCGACCTTTAAGTACAGTACTTAAATAAATGTACTTAGTTACTTTGCATGTGGGGTAAAAAAAACAAAAACAGAATACACAGCACGCTGTCACAGTGGACCAGAGAGGGCAGGTCCTCTGGGGTAATTAGGGGGAGGTGTGGTTAACGGTTTAGGGGAAGTGTGCAAAGATTTTAAGTGGACGGTTGCCATGGGAACCTTGCCACAAAAATCCTCTCTGGTATAGATGTAGAGTTTTCTTTTCTTTACTTTCTTTTTTCTTTCTTTCTTTTTTTGTTGTTGGAAGAGGCATGTCTCGACCCAAAACCTATTATGATTACTCCGCTGAATTATACAATAACATTGGGATGATCCGCTCCACACACGCACGTCTCTGTTAAGTCTGTAGCTGTGCTTGCGGTTTACCGCGCTGCATGTAAGTAGGCCAGCAGACTTAATGATAATGCCTGGGTAATGAGTTTTTAACGTTAGGTCGGTCGGTGCCCTGGCATGTCCCCGCGGAGCGGGCGAAGGAACTGACTTCACCTGTGGTGTAAAACAACCTGAAACTGACCTTATCTCTGGTGTAAAGCAGTGGTTCTCAACCGGTGGGTCGAGACCCCCAGGGGGGTCCCCAAATTATTTTGGGGGGTCCCCAGATGATTAACTTAATGTGCAACATTGTTTTCCTCACTCAACAGTAACCAAACCAACATAAAGTTTAAGTGTGTAGAGGGTATCTGCACATTTCTAAAGTGACAATTTAAGGACTTTTTAATACCTCTAAAATTACAAATTAAACATTAGCCAAATTGTCAAATATTAGAGGCAGAAATTGTGAAAATCTACATGCTCACAACGCCTCGCGTTGCGAGGAGTTGTGAGCCTGTAGATCAGCTATTTTCACAATAGAACCGACCGTGTTATACGAAATGTAATGCCTCAGCTCTTAGTGCTCGTCAGGATGGGGGGGGGGTCCCCAGTTAAAATATGATTATTTTGGGGGTCGCGGCCTGAAAAGGTTGAGAACCACTGTTGTAAAGCACCCTGAAACTGACCTTATCTCTGGTGCAAAGCACCCAGAAAGAACTGACTCTACCTGTGGTGTAAAGCGCCCAGAGAGGGTGCCAACACAAAGTACAACTGTGGCTTCTTCTTCTCTCTCCCTCCCTAAAGTTAGCCTGTGTGTCTGGTGACTGGGCTGGCCGCCCTATGTGTGTGTGTGTGTGTGTGTGTGTGTGTGTGTGTGTGCGTGAGTCTGTGTGTGTGTGTGCGTGCTGCCAGGGGCGTCACACCAAATTCTGGGCCCTGGGTACAAGGATTCACTGCGGGCCCCCCATGAATGTTAACTATTGAAAAATAGCAGATACAGTATACAAGCTCACAGCGCGGCACCGAGTGCCACGCTGCGAGCTTGTATATCTGCTATTTTTGAAAAATCATGAAAATGTGTCCAAGAAACCTATGTCAAGGACCCCCAAGATGATATGTATTTGGCCACAGACCCCGATCTCAAAATATTTAGTTCCAGGGACCCCCAGAAGCAAAATTTGAGTTAGAAATGTTCGCTTAAAAAATACATATATTCAAAGACTTTCACACATTTTCACAACTTTTCAAAAATAGCAGATCTACAAGCTCGCAGCGCGGCACTCGGTGCCGCGCTGTGAGCTTGTATATCTGCTATTTTTCAATAGATAAAGTTATTAGGGCCCCTCCACCGTGGGCCCCAGTAACTCAGTCCCACTTTCCTACCCCGTGCTGCTGAGGGTTAGGTAGGTGAGGAAGGGAAGGGAAAGGGAGTGTATTGGTCAGCCTGCCACAGAGGGCAACAAGGGCCTGCTTTCAGCACTCTGCTCCAACCCCCTCTGCACCCCCCACCCCGCCCCGCAGAGCCTCACGGCGCTCGCCGAGAACCTGGCATCACAAACACGCAAACATGCCCCGTGCACGCAGAACAGGCAACGAGCGCACGTACTCTATGTAGTTGATACATGCTCCGCAGTCCGCGCGCACGTATTTATACTCCACGTGTTTGGACAGGCATGCAGATCACATTTGCAGATCTGCTATTTGCCGTGCACGACACAACGCACGCCCGAGTGTAAATCGGGCATTGTAGTGTATAGGTGCATGCGTGCATGCTGTAAATCACATGTTTTCATATCTCCCTGCATGTGCGTGCGTGCGTTGTGCGTGCGTGCGTGCGTGCGTGCGTGCGTGCGTGCGTGCGTGCGTGCGTGTTGTTTCACATAAAATGAACCAGGTCAACCTCAACCCAGAAGAACAGTTAAACTAAACAATGTTTCCCTTTTTTTCCCTTCTCTTCTGATATATTTTTATTCAGGTCAGGGATAGAGCATTATTTTAAAAACGGCACATTCTCAGTATAGACATAGACAAACTCCCACAACACTCCCACAGCTCCAGTATAATGTGAGTGCATTAAATCATGTTTTTAGTTGACTGACCCCGCTCACTTTTTTTTCCCCCTTTCGATTTGAGCAATACTGTGGTCACTAAAAAGCCAAGCTGAGGCTTCAGGTGAATGAGCTGGTTTATATTCTAATCTTTCCTTATTTTAAAGCTGCAATCCGTAACTCTCAATGAACTGCCCAGGACTTTAACCCGGTTCTATCGACATGAGTGCTGTAGTTTCTCTACTGCTTAGCTGATACTGAACACCTGGTTGAGTAGCAGTGTATACTGTAGTTTTAATATAATAGTAGTTTGAAGGACCACGATAAAGACTTGTAATCCTTTTAAAACCAGCATGTAATGAAACCTTTAAAATATCATCTAAGCATGTATATCAGGGGTAGGCAACCTTAGGCACGGGTGCCAACATTGGCACGGGATGGTGATCACCGGCACACTGGCAGAAGTGTGAGAGAGAGGATTTTTATTTTAAGAACAAATCTTTTAAACTTCTTTTAAATGTGGTCAATTAAATAAAGTTAGCTCATTTGTAGCAAATCACATCTTGCACAAAATTCTACATTCATTAAAACTCTGAACTCTGACTGGGGAGGGAGTCAGGGAGATTGGTGGATTATTGCTCTGGGTCTATCGTTCTAACAATGTCCTGCCAATCAAAATGTCTCAAAATATTTGTCATTAAAATGTATGTTGACATGGCACACTAACACTCTAGAACAGGGGTCTTCAACGTTTTCAGGCCAAGGACCCCTTAGTTAAGAGAGAGATGAAGCAGGGACTCCCACAACCTTTTCATAGATTCTTTAAAGTTTTGTTTCACAGCACAATCATCAGTGTATTTTGTATTCATGTCAATTTGTGTTTTCAGATATTTAACCACTTGAACCGTCAATACTTAATAAACTTGACCTTTCACTCTGTACTTAGTCTGCTCTTTTTCTCCTCTACGCCAAACCTCTTTGCCGAAAATAGCCGATCTACAAGCTCACAACGCCTCAGATCTGCTATTTTTGGCTATCGTTCTCAGAATAAGGACACTAGGGTTCAACTGGTTAATATAAAAAAGGAGAAAAAATGTTTATATCACACAAAGATTTGAAGGACCCCCTGTAGTAACTCTAAGGACCCCCTAAGGGTCCCGGACCCCTTGTTGAAGACCCCTGCTCTGGAAAATGAAAACATGGCACTTCATTTCAAAGAGGTTGCTGACCCCTGATATATATTATGCTTTGTTGATTTTGATTTGTATTCTGGTAAATTTGTGCGACTGTAAAGACGAAACAGAAGCAGGGAGGAGGCGTCTCATAACTTCATCATTTTCAGTGCTTCCTAATCCGGTTGTGACACTTATTGGCTTGGAGAAGTCTTGGTTAATCACCACTACATCCAACTATGGACCTCACGTGACGGTTTTGCTCCAACAGAAATTCTTGAACGCAATGAAATATTCATTTTACTGGAATTTCTCAACCAAGGAGGCAAGACGATTTCTGCTAAGGCTGCCAACCATGACTGTACTATGCACAGTATGTAAAGATAGTTCTATCTGAACTCCGCTGAGCTTTGGCACATATTGACATAGCGTTGGGAAATGTATATTGATATTGTTATATGAGATATGGCATTTCAGGGGTCGTAATAATACCGTGATATGACATAAAGTGTTGTCTTTTCTTGGTTTTTAAAGGCTGCATTTTACAGTAAAGTGATATAATATAACCTGTTATTTGGATCTACCACAATTATTATTATTGAGCATTACTGGTGATTATTTAGCAGCCAACAGTCATCCCCACCATATCAATACTGTCAGGTGGAAACCTCATATGTCCAATATTTGGCCATTTGAAAATAGCCGATCCACAAGCTCACGATGTGTCGCAATGTGACATATTGTGAGCTTGTATATCTGCTATTTTCAATAGAAAAAATTAAATGGGACATTCTGCAAGTCATTTTACTTTACTTTTTTTAATTTTTTGTACTTTTAGAACATTTTGATGCCAATACATTTGTACTTTTACTCAATGACATTTTGAATTCCGGACTTTTACTTGAAACAGACTATTTCTATACTGCAGTAATGATAGTTTTACTTGAGTAAAAAAAAAAGAATAGTACTTTTTCCACCACTGTGTGTCACTCTGCTTCCTACATCTGAGACAATATTTGATACTCAGATTAGGATGAGAGTATTAGTGTTCCACCGTTAACATCAACAATAAAAGATAACCAGCACACTTCCTAAGGCATGTCTGAGGAAGGTTTGCGTGTGACCGAAACGTTGCTCTGATTAACTAATGATCCTACGTGTACCTTGCAAGGCCCAGTGTGCACGGGCTGTCTTTTTCTGTTGATGTTAGCCGGAGCAGCCGGAATGTAGACGGCACCTGGGAGCAGGTTGGGTTAGCGCCCCAGCCTGTGTCTTCCGTGAGGAAGAAGCCCAACAACCCCACAGTTAGGCCTTTAGGAGGGCCATTCAAGCCGCAAGCGGAGTCTGCAGCACCACCGTTGGGCGAGGTGGAGCCTGCAGTACCATTGCGGCTCAAGAATCCACCACTCCTGAGTGAAATGTCTGGGGCTGAAGTCTGGTGCAACGCACATGTCCTGGACCTGGTGAGAGCAGGAGTGGACATGGTGAGACGTAGGAGGGGCCCGGACAGGAGTAAATCCACAGAGCCTAGTCCTTCCAAGCGCCAGATTTCCTTTCCTAGTCTTGGCAGAGTAGTTCTCGAATAGTGGAGTGAATGGTCCTGTCTTTCCATAATGGGACTGATCGTGGGTAGCTACTGGGACGTAAGTCGGGACTTGATCAACCCCGGCTGGGTCACCCAGGTGAGGGGTATGATGTTGCGAGACCCGAAACCCCGATGAGCTTGGGCTACATCACTGAGGATACGTCCCAGGTGCATCCATGCAATGTTTTTTTTCCGTTATGATCCTACGTGTACCTTGCAAGGCCCAGTGTGCGCGGGTTGTCTTTTTCTGTTGATGTTCAGCGGTTTTTAATCCGGGTGTGCGAAAGCTTTGTATCGATAGTTTTCCACTGTTAACCATGTGACTGGCGTCGGCGAGATTGTTAGTGTATGACAGCTGTCGGGTACGGGGTCTGAATGGTAGGGCTAGGGGTTTGAAAGGTAGGCTAATATAAGGGTCTTAACCCATTTAGAACGGGTACACATTATTGTGTATCATTATTTTATGCTTTAACTATTGAGAAATAGCAGATATACAAGCTCACAAGCTTATAGATCTGCTATTTTTGAAAAATCTTTAAAATCTGAATTTTGACCCGATTCTATAAGTGTCTTTTGAATTCTTATAAGATTTTTTGAAAAACCTATGTTTCTATGTCAGCAATCTGGCCAGCCATCATCAAAGAAAAGGTCCTTTTCACTTAACTGGAGCTCAGTTAGTCTGTTCTTGAGAGACTACTGTGTCAGTGGTTCTCAAACCTTTTCATGTGAAGGACCCCCAAAATTATATTTATTTGGCCACGGACCCGCATCTCAAAACATTTAGTAGCAGGGACCCCCCAGAAGAAAAATTTGAGTTACAAACGTTCACTTTGAAAATACATATATTCAAAGATTTGCACACATTTTCACGACTTTCTCAAAAATAGCAGATCTTCAAGCTCGCAGTGAGCTTGTATATCTGCTATTTTTCACTGGTTAAAAGCATTCAATAATTCTAGGCCTATTTATGAAGATAAATCATCCCAATTGGCAGTGATTCGCATCAGTCCGACTACGTATAGCTACGCGTGTGTTAGGGTTAGGGTTAGAAATAGGGTTAGTAATGGGGAGAGTCGGACGAAGGCAACGTGGGAGTAATGCAGGGATGTGCAGAGAATGTTAGAGAGGCAGGGGCTGACATTTCTAAAAGGGCCTTTTGGTGAATATGTCGAAAATAGCCGACCTCCAAGCTCACAACGCGTCGCAGTTGGAGGTCGGCTATTTTCAGTGATGCCATGCCACACTGTACTAAAGCATAATCAAGTCAATACTGGAGATGTGGTGTAACAGCATGGATTTCTACACAGAGAGGGCAATTCTTTCAACATAAGATGCTGCATTCGAGTTCAGGAGAGTTTGGACAAGGAAATGCTTTTGAATGCTGCCTTCCGGTATGGCATGGAAAGAGGGCATTTGCATTTCTTTCAGCGCCGTAAAAAACTGCATTCATGGTCTGGAGAGGGCACTTTTTACAGACGGATACAAATTTGATGTCTATGTGTGCACGTGCCTGTAGTAATGTATGTCGGAACAACGCTACTTACCCCCCAATTGGAGCCACTAGAGGCAACACGGTACACAAATCCTGATGGTCTCCTAAGTGTGCCCCGACGTCGAACGTCCTATGTTTACTGCTGCTAGATCTCGGGAGAGTGTGTTGCTGGGAGAAAGGTCGATAATGTCTATCCTAATTTGTCTCTCTGAAAAAAATGGACATTTTGGGAGGATTGCGTGGTTAGTGACGATCGGGTCCAATAATTAGTTCTGTGACCAGCAGTGTTCACGTTCACTATTCCTCCTACGGTTAGGAAACCGGAGATGTGTTTCTTTTTCTTTTGACTTGGGTTCTGAGCCAGTGTCGTCTTAAATGTTACTTGATTCCCAAATTAGCGTGGATTATAGTATTTCACAGTTAAACGCATGATCGCTATTCGACGAGGATGGGATTCGAACCCACGCGTGTGCAGAGCACAATGGATTAGCAGTCCTTCGCCTTAAGCACTCTGGGGGAAGAGAGAGGGAAAGCGCAAGGCCGTGGGTTCGAATCCCAGCTGGGACAGATTGACTGAACTGTTGTGGTGGTATTAACTGGCATTCAAGGATAACTATACTATACCATACTACTATACTGATGTATGTATTACCTTGCTTATTGTAAGTAGCTCTGGATTAAGAGCATCTGCTAAATGCCTAAACTGTAGGCCTATTGTAATAACTGAATGTTGGCCAGATCAGAATAAGTTAGACCAAATAATAAATATTGATACCTGTAATCTATACACATATTCAATATGTGCATTATATGGCACACAACAACAACACAATTCTCTCAGTTAAACTAAATTGGCTCCAGTATACTTAATTGCACACTCACTTAGCCTTGTGTGGCCAGACAACACTATATCACAATTTATTTTTTCAATGGCAGACTGGTTCCAAGCTAACACTCACCGACATCCTTGAAATATAAAATCTAAATGTGAGACTTGTATGACATCATTTCTAGTGGGGAATAATACTATAGTCTGTTATCATCAGGCTTTGCAACAGGCACTACTGGACAAAAGAATGTGCCATACTGGCGAAGTGGATCTCCACACACTATTGCTATTGTTGCCCTCGTCCAATGTTGGCATGATTTAAGTCTGCTTTGGCAGCGTGGCATCAAACACATGTACTGTATCAATGTATATGTTGGTATAAATCCCTCACAGCTTGGTAAGCTAAACACAGCGGCGCTCAGCTCAACTTGAGGCCCTGCCCCGCGCACTACATCTGTGCATTAACCCAGCAGACAGACACAATGAGCAGCATGAATCCAGAGCTCTCTCTGCACTCAGTGAACTCTGTGACGCCTGTAATATAAAGAGAGAGAGAGAGAGAGAGAGAGACAGAGCTGGGCTTTGCATCATTCCGCTGTAGGCCAGAGGTTCTCAACCTGTGGGCAGGGACCCCCAGGGGGGTCCCCACATGATTGGATGGATTCTTTTAATACCTAAAAAAAAAAAAAAAAGAAACGAAAAAGACCATTACTGCATCAAAGTAATCAACAAACTATACTACCAGTAAGACTCCCTAATTGGGAGATAAGCGACCGCCATGTCCGCTTTGCGTGATTTTAGGGCAAAATATGTAGGAGCAGTGTCCAATTTTTTTTTTGAAAGAATCGGCCTGATGGTGGCGCTAAATGGGACAGATCCATGTTGATGACATGACTCTAGACATACTGTGTAGGTAGGCTACCGCTTTGCGTGATTTTAGGGCAAAATCTGTAGGAGGAGTGTCCTATAAAAATTGGTCAAATTGTCAAGTAATATAAGAGAGTGTGAGGTGTTGTGAGCTTGTAGATCTGCTATTTTCTTTTTCCCCCCCTCTCCTGTGGAACAGAGTAAAACTACATTGAATGCCTCAACCCATACAATTCCAATGCTTTATCAGGGTGGGGGGTCATATTTGAACTGGTCAACTATGATTATTTTGCGGGGTCGCAGCCTGAAATGTTGAGAACCACTGCACTAGGCGGCTAGTGGACGGGCAGGCTCTGCCTTTTTGCGGCGCGTGAGTGATTGAAGTCCTGCTCCGTCATCACGCAGCCGCTGAACGGCAGGCGCGCGTTGACAGACTGTACTGCAAAGCAGCACCACAGCACTTACCCAGGCATGAAGATGAAGTCTAGCAGCGTGTTTACGCGATGGGATGTGGATGCTAGCACCCTGCCACTCATTCATAATGACCGTATCTCCCTTTAACTTGGCATTCCAGGCTGTTTTGTCTCTCTCTCGCTCTCTCAAGTTTCATTTTAATTCTCGAGTTCAACGTGCTTCGTTGGCACGATGCAGTAAGTGAGAGCATTGTGGTTCACAGCATCCAGAAAGAATGCACATCTCTCTCTCTCTCTCTCTCTGTCTGCCTGAATCTCTTTCATGCAGCCTCTTTCCCTCCCTCTGTTGCTGTACTTTCTTTGTTCGTGATATTATTTCTATCTGCCTGTGTGTCTGTCTTGTCTTCCCGTGCCTGAAGGCTATAGGCTGGCTTAATAGGCTGCTGTTGGGCCCCGTGTGCCTAATTTGGTTTCTCTCACACACACACACACACACACACACACACACACACACACACACACACGCACACACACACACAGAGAGATTGAAATAAACTCGGAGCAATTTGAGGCACTTTTACAGCATATTTGAACTGCGAAAAGGAGCCTGCTTTGTTTTTGCTTTCACCACCTCCACAAACAATCTGAAAAGCTAGTACTTTAAGCCTGTTTTGCAGCTTTTCTCTCTGGTGGCCTGCGTGCAAACTAGGGGTGGGACGATATGAAAATGTCATGTCACGATTATTGTGACAAAAGAAATCGTGATTTACGATATTATCGCGATAATCAAGCTCACAGCGCGACGCTTAGCGACGCGTTGTGAGCTTGTAGATCGGCTATTTTTTGACATTTGATAGAGAGTGAAAAAAAAGACTATCAAGTACATATATTAAGTATCTTTTACCAATTATAGAGGGTTTAAGTGGTACAGGATATGCAGCTCGGCAAATAAAAGGTGAATTGATCCCAGTGCATGACGGAGGACGTTATCACGATAAATGAAATCTCCACGATACGATTATCGTGAGTGTTTTGTATCGCGATAAACGATAATATCGCGTATCGTCCCATCCCTAGTGCAAACCGACACCCACTATCCTCCCCCCCCTTTCTCTCTCTCTCTGTGTGTCTGTCTCTCGCCCCCCACCCCCCCACTCTGTCTTGGCCAATCCTTTTTGACTTGAACACAGTCTCCGGATCCACATAAACCCATGTCATGAACAGTGTTGACAGCTAGTGTCAACATGATGCGTCTACCACCGAGGGAATGAAGCCAGTGTGTGTCGTTGAGACACTCCAGTCTCAATGCTCTGTTACGGAGTGTCACACACGCACGCGCGCACGCACACACACACACACACACACACACACACACACACACACACACACACACACACACACACACACACACACACACACACACACACACACACACAGACACAGAGACCGGATGGACAAGTCATCATCAAGTGTTCACTTGTTGTTATCAGCTCCCAGCTTGGCTCATCGCTATAAGAGTGGTGGGCGGGTTTGGGTTTTTTATGACCCGCGGTTGTGTTTTTCGCAACCCGCCCTGCCCCGCAACCCGCCGTCATCATACATGTCAAATATGTCTTTGAATGTGGATTTTATTCTGTGGAATACCAACGGTGCAAAAACAGAGTGGCATCATTTGGAGGAGAAACTTTCAGTGCTGATTTAGAGCACATTACATAGTGCAGTGCAACAGAGCCATATAAAATATCTTCCGAACATTTAAAAGCAATGAACCGTTAACTACATGACGACATGCTTATTTTAATTGACAAATGACAACATTAGCTGTATAGGTCTATATACACGGAGCACAACGCTAATGTATCAAAGAGAGATGGTGCAGATCCAGTAACCTAGTCGCTGGCGCAAGACAAAATACTATAACTATAAAGAGAAAAGACCGGACTGTTGTGCACCATCAACTTTTTATCAAAGCAATGCTCTAGGCTGATGCCTCTCAGTAGCCAAGCCAGCAGAAGATAATTAAGCAGTCCACTCACCTAATGCTGCGAAGGTTCAACAATTTAACAAACCTTCAAACGGTGTACATTGTTTAAGTCACAGGAGCATGGTTTTCACATTTTAAACATGAACTTTAGTTTAGGCAAAAGCTTGTGTATAATCCACGTGATTTCTGTTTACATCTGAGCTGCAGACATACAGTAGGCTGCAGCAAGTAGCTAATAACAATAAAGCGGAAGCATTTCCTCTCAAAAACAGTGGATTTCAAAATAAGACCCTACCGTAATATGATTAGGCAACTGGTTTTACTTTTAAGTCTACTCACAGGAAGTACAATGGACTAAATTAGAATGACATGACACTGACACACCAGCGTCCCTCTACCGGTATGTACTATGCAGAGGACCTTTCTAGACACCTTGGCTGGCGAGCATAGGGAAGGACGCTTGCTGTGCATTATATATTATTTGGACCACCCCACACCACCTCGCCAATAAAGTGTTAAATGTCTTGAGCCAACTCAACCTTCCCTGCGGGCTGACCGTGGGTGACCGGGGGTTCGGGACGGCCCGCGCATCACTACTTCCGGGTTGTGTATATCTTATATCAGGGTTTCTCGAAGCTTTTTAGGCTGTGACCCCCAAAATAAACATATTTGACCCTGACAAGCACTTGGAATTGTAAATTACATTTAATGTGACTCAGTTCCACAGATAAATATTGTGAAAATAGCCGATCTACATGCTCACAGTCACAACTCCTCGCAACGTGAGGTGTTGTGAGCATGTAGATCAGCTATTTTCACAATGTTCACCTCTTGCTTACTTAATATTTGACAGTTTGGTCTAGAGATGGACCGATTGCAAAATTCTTGGCCGATACCGATCCTCCTGTTTTATGAAGGTCTGACCTGCCAAAACCGATTTTTCCGATACCGATTTCTTTAGCTAAGAACTAGAAAATAGGGTTGCTCAAATACCCTTTTTTCAGGCCAAGTAGGCCTACAAGACATACTTCAATTTGAGTACCAATAAGCTAGAAGAACACTAATGCCAAATCAATCACAATAGTACAATATCCAAAAACACAGACAATATCCAGTCTAATATTTCTCCTTCTTTTTGGAGACGACATTGACACAGGATTATGGAATATATCCTTACATTGCAGTAATCAGCACCATCTGTATTCTGTAGGCTGCCACTAAGTAGACTGGCTGCTACTTGCTAATGTTTACTTTAGTCACAGGACCAGAGCATCATGCTGTGCAGTGCCATAGACACAATTGGCATAAAACCGGTTTTATGTCAGTGACCTGCCGATCACCGATTCGGCCGGTTTGATATGATACCTGCCGATTTTTGATATTGGCCGATACCGATGTCCATCCCTAGTTTGGTCAGTTTGGTATTAAAACGGTCTTGAAAGTCCTTAAATTGTAACTTTAGAAATGTGCAGATACCATGTGTACACTTATACTGTGTGTTGGTTTGTTTACCATTGAGTGAGAAAAAGAAAATACATTCAGCTAATCATCTGGGGACCCCACAAAATAATTTGGGGACCCCACTTGGGGTCCTGACCCCAAGTTTGAGAAGCACAGTCTTATATGATTACATGTACATTATAGGGTATAGATGTTTACAGTTGTCCCCTGTGGGCGGGGTAACTGGATGTCTTGATTGACTGACTGACTGACTGACTGATTGATTGATTGATTGATTGATTGATTGATTGACTGATTGATTGATTGACTGATTTATTGATTTATTGATTGATTGATTGATAGAATGAATGAATACTTTATTAGGAGTTCGCAAAAAAAGGTGCAGGAAAGTCGTTACACAGTATGTCTACACTCATGTCATCAACATGGATCTGTCCCTTATAGAGCCACCATCAGGCCAATTCTTTTCAAACACTTTTTTGGATACTGCTCCAACACATTTTGCTCTAAAATCACGCTGCGACCTGACGGTCGCTTATCTCCCGATTAGGGAGTCTTACTGGTTTCCACTGGGGTCCTTTGTACTCAATTCATTGAAAAGTACTGTGGCCAGTGCGGAAAACAATATGGATCATGATTTTACTCCCACTTTTCATGTCTTTCATTTGGAAGGTCATGCATGAGCCACGTATTGTACAACAGAGCAGAAAAGTATTCTCCTATATTTTCAAGGCAATAAATGAATAATAATGTCCCGAAAGAAATCTGTCATGCAGAAAAATAGCACAACGTCCTTTTTCATAACCACAAAACTGTCCAATCAAATGATGGCTGGCTGTCCTTCAGTTGATCCAAAAAGCCACGATTTTAGTCTTGTTCTTAAAATCATAAAAAGAGAAGGAAAAGAAATCGACTGCAGCTTTGAGAAATGCCTCCTTGAATATCTTGTCATACTGAGATGATTTCTTGTGTTTTGGCAACAATGTGGATAAAGAGGAATATTGTAGGAGAAGGACAGACAAACTTTGGCAGGCTCACGCGTAACACGATAGGAGGCTTAAGTCCTTTCACAACCGTGCTTTGTGCAAACAGATTGCCATGCAGCTACAACTTAGTGATGCAGAACATTCTGTAACAATGGAGAACGTTGGCATTGTATGGCAGTATGGGGATAGGGGCAAAATGCTTACCGGAACGCTCGCCCCCAAATCACACTCGCCCCATATTTTTCTTTTTGCGGACTGCTTGCTCTAGCGGTTCTTGTATTCCTATTTTCTTTTACTGATGTTGAGGTTTCAGCTCGGCTATTGTTTGTGCCGATACCGCCAGATGACAGGACGTTGATAGATTGGAAGGTTTGCGGGCATCAACAATAATAGTGACTTTAAGGTCGATGATTTTCAGGACGGCAACGCCAGGCGGACTACGGCTGCTATGACGTAATCGCTGTAGCGGTTAAAATGGTTAAGCAAAGCCTCGGCGACGACGGATTCCCACCCCTTTCACTGAACGCTTTGGTTCCCATGGCGATGTGTACACGCAGCAGACGGAGTAGGCGCTACGTGGGAGGGGACCTTCTGCCGTAGTAGAGACGGCTGCGGCGACGGCAGGTTTATCTATCGAGCGCGGATCATTTCCGGTTACCGTTATCATCTGCCGTTGCCGTAGCGTTGCTTAAGGTCGCTATTAACTCTGGACGTGATATTGTCTCTTTCAGGAGGAAACCTCATTATGTCCTAAACTGTTACTTTCCAGGATTCAAATTCAAAAGCATCAAAATCTTGTCAGATCTACGAGCTCATAACATACCTCAACGTTTTGATCTTGTGGATGTGCTACTTTTGATGCTTTTGTGTGACGCTGTAGTATGATCAGGTAGGCACTAGGCAGGGCATTATTTACCCATTTAGGCCTAGAATTATCGAATGCTTTAACCAGTGAAAAATAGCAGATAAATATCGCTGTGAGCTTGTATATCTGCTATTTTTCAATAGTTAAAGCATAAAATAATGATACACTATGTGTACCTGTTCTAAATGTGTTAAAAAAAAACTAAAAAAAAACCCACAAAAAGTTAGAATCTGGAGACGAGCGATTTCTGCCAGACAACAGCCACATCCAAAGCGCTCCTCCACTCATAAAATGCACTCCGCGGACACGGCTGATAGTCAGCTGGTTGGGCCACTTTGGGCCGTGTATGAATATTTGTAATCCATCGCTCTCGTCTTTCAAAAAACTGATCTAAATATTGTCATTACTTGTTTTATACAAGACATAATGATGATGGAGTCAAACTTACACTTAAAGTGATTGATCCAAAGGGAAAAAAACATATCACTTGTCATGCTCCGGGTTTATTCCATCGATGTCTCTCTCGCCAATAATTCCAATGTGTTCATCCATTGTGGACAAAGTTGACCAAACGTCTTGCATGTCAGCCCTCCTGTGGCTGACACGCTTCTTTTGTGGGCTTGGGATTATTTTTCATGTCAGTAGTATATTCTTTTAAACCATTACAAATTCTACCACAAATGTACTGAATTCTGTTCCATATTCAAACACAAAAGCGCACTTTTATCTGTAAACATCGGCACACAGACATGGAAAACCACTTTGCAAAGTTGTGAAACCATTTGTGAAATCATAACACTCCCAGTAGGCCAAGGAAGATCTGCCATACCCAAATGTTGCAAGAAATCTGTATAATGGTGGTGGTGGTGGTTGCAACACAGCCCTGGGTAGCTAACCAGCCTGGCAGGGATTTGCGCCCAGAGGAGCGCACAGATTTCTGTTGTTTATTGGTAAAAAATGCTGAGAAACATAACAAAATCACATTTTCATCATATGTCTATAATCAACTCTGACTTGAAGATCAGTATCATGGAAACAGTAATATATGTGTAGAGTTGTGAAGCAACTGAGAAATGTGTGAAAAAAGTTAACAAAACCACTATTCAATTGAAATCTAATAGCGAACCACTGTCACCAAAAGCCTCTTTGACCCATGGTTGCCCAACAACCCAACGGTGCATCTCAAAGTGGGGTCCGGGGACCCCCGGGGGTCCTTGGAGGGGTTCCAGGGGGTCCCTATCAAAAGTAGAAAACAAAGCATCACTATGATTTTAACCACTTTATCCATTTATATGTTGGCTATTCACAAGATCTACAAGCTCACAGCGCATCACTTTGTGCCACACTGTGAGCTTGTATATCTGATATTTTTGAATCTTCTCTTCTGTGGGTCCCTGGCAAAAAACCTTTTCAGATGGGGTCCGAGGCCAAATACATATCAATTTAGGGGTCCTTGGCACGTAACTATCAATTATTTTCTCAGCGATTATTCTTATTTTTATACAGTATATCAACAAATTGATTAACCACTTTATGCTTCATTGCACAACAACATGGTCATGCAAAAAGAGTGAAAATGTAGTTTGTTGTGATGCGACACGTTGGCTAAGATGTTTGAAATGTTTTGACACATTGAACATTTCTTCTTATAGTGTTTCGTTTTTTTAAACGAAAGATTTGCCATGACATGGAGACGTTTTGCAAAAAAAAAAAAAAGACCAAATGTTTGTGCCGAACAGGAAACAGAAGAGAACAGGATATAGAGTAAGGAAAGGAAGCAGTTTTAAAATGACTGGAATGTTTTGGCCTTTTAAGAGACCTGTTAAACCCCAAGCGTATTTGGGGAAAAGGCTTTTTGCAGAAAATAGTAGAACTGCAAGCTCACAATGTGTGAGCCTTACTTGATCATACTGTACTACAGCATCCAAAGTAGCAGCTCTGCAAGCTTCGTGCCGCATTTTGTGCTTGTAGATCTGGTATAATTTTGCCATTTCGTGAAAAGTGACAATGTTGAACATGTGAAGTTTCCATCCGACAGAGACGATATATGCTGTGCACGTGTGCATGCGTGCACGTTCGTGTGTGCATGCACGTTGTGTGTGTGTGTGTGTGTGTGTGTGTGTGTGTGTGTGTGTGTGTGTGTGTGTGTGTGTGTGTGTGTGTGTGTGCGCGTGTGTGTGTGTGTGTGTGTGTGTGTGTGTGGTTACTATACTTGTGAAGTCTCCGCAAAGAAATAGACAATTTTCCTGGTACTCACAAGAGATTGT
>NC_137815.1:50891555-50916555 GCF_963921795.1 Nannobrachium achirus
GATTAGAGATGGACCGATTGCAAAATTCTTGGCCGATACCGATCGACCGGTTTTATGAAGGTCTGACCTGCCAAAACCGATTTTTCCGATACCGATTTCTTTAGCTAAGAGCTAGAAAATAGGGTTGCTCCAATACCCTTTTTAGTAGTAGGCCTACAAGACATACTTCAATTTGAGTACCAATAAGCTAGAAGAACACTAATGCCAAATCAATCACAATAGTACAATATCCAAAATCACAGACAATATCCAGTCTAATATGACCGTCTGGACTAGGCAGGAGGAAAGCAGGTTTTTTTCTCCCTTCTTTTTGGAGACGACTTTGACACAGGATTATGAAATATATCCTTACATTGCAAAGGTAATCAGCACCATCTGTATTCTGTAGGCTGCCACTAAGTAGACTGGCTGTTCTTATGTTTACTTTAGTCACAGGACCAGAGCATCATGCTGTGCAGTGCCATAGACACAATTGGCATAACACCGGTATTTATGTCAGTGACCTGCCGGTCACCGATTCGTCCGGTTTGATATCATACCTGACGATTTTTGATATTGGCCGATTCCGATTTCCATCCCTAATTCTGATTTTCGTTTATGTTGGATTATTAGGTTTCTTTACGCTTACACTTTTGGAGATGTTTTAGGTATTTGCTGTGTATCATGGATGTCCTATTGTTGTCTGTGTTGTAATGTATGTCTGGCGAAGACGTGTAATTTTATCGGTCAGCTTCAAACTTGAAAAATAGACTTTGTGTCGATGTGTTTTTAGTTTACTGGCTAAATAACGATCAAACAGAGTACCAGTGTTGAGCGTTCGTCTTGCTTGGATGACTATTGTATGCACAATTTGATCAAGTTAATTACTTCCGTGACTCTTGTGTATGTCTGTACCTTCTCAAACAGTGTCTGAACAGTCTTAACATTTCTTTGAACATTGATCAACGGCAGATTGCACAGCTTGTTAGCTCTGTGCGGGGAGCTAAATTAGTTAATATATAGCATCACACTTTTTTAACCACTTTCACAATTTAAATATTGTCTATTAGAAAACATCTACAAGCTCACACCGCGTTACATCACGTTGTGCCGCGCTGCGAATTTGTATATCTGCTATTTTGGATTTTTTTTTTAAACATAAATCTTCTCTTCTGGGAGTTCCTGGCACAACACATCTTTCAGATAGAGGGCCTGCGGCCAGATACATCTCAATTTGGTGTTTTTTTTTTTTACACTAAAACGTTTGAGAAGCACTGATGTAAACACACAGTTTATATATGTAGGTGGTGCTGAGGGCAGCAGATACTTTCATATCTGCTGCTGGACTGATTGAGAGTAATGGATGCAGCATGGAGCACTGTCTCTGTGCCGGAGAAATGACTTCCACATGGCAACGCACGCGCACGCATGCACGCACAAGATCACATAAGGAGAGCTATTGCTGGCAGACAGTGTGTGTGTGTGTGTGTGCGTGCGTGTGCGCGTGCGCGTGTGCGTGTGAGAGAGAGTAAGTAACTAAAACAGTACGTACTAGAACTAATACTAAAGTAGTGGTGTGTGTGTGTGTGTGTGTGTGTGTGTGTGTGTGTGTGTGTGTGTGTGTGTGTGTGTGTGTGTGTGTGTGTGTGTGTTGGGTGTAGGAAGAGGAAAAGCATGGATCATCTTTCGAGTGTGTTTGCATCCTCTCTCCTTTTCCCTAACCTTCTGCACGCACACACACACACACACACACACACACACACACACACACGCACACGCGCACACACACAAGCGCACACGCGCACACACACACGCACACGCACACGCGCACGCACACACACACACACACACACACACACACATACACACACACACACACACACACACACACACACACACACACACACACACACACACATACATACACACACACACACACACACACACACACACACACACACACACAGAAAGACACTGTTCCTCTTCATTGCATCGGGGGCTCCATAACCACCTTTACATAAGCTAGTTATTTAAGCGCCATATATAAGCTTTGATATGGCTACCGTCAGGTGGAAAGCATGTATGTTAAAAACAACCTTACTTTTCAGGGAAATGGGGAAAAAATAAGAACCCATGCTCCAATGGATCCAGTGTAGTTGTTGTTATTTCGTCACACTTGTTAATATTAATACTTTTCATTGCTTTGATATTTTTCAAACCCGTGGGGCGCCGATGGCGCTTATTTAAGGCGCATACCACATATAACATCAGTTCAATTTAGCAATACGATCATTTTAACCACTCTATCCATATTTTATGCGGCTATTCAAAAACAGCAGAGATAGATAGATAGAGAAAGTTACAGGGAATTACCAGTAAGACTCCCTAGTCGGGAGATAAGCGACCGTCAGGTCAGATGTATACAGTGTCCAAAAATGTGTTTTGCAAATATCGGCCTGATGGCGGCGCTAAATGAGACAGATCCATGTTGATGACAAAACTCTAGACATACCGTACTGTGTACAGCTTTGCGTTATTTTAGGGCAAAATCTGTAGGAGCAGTGTCTAAAAATGTGTAACGCTTTGCATGATTTTAGGGCAAAATCTGTAGGAGCAGTGTCCAAAAAAGTGTTTTGCAAATATCGGCCTGATGGTGGCGCTAAATGGGACAGATCCATGTTGATGACAAAACTCTAGACATACCGTACTGTGTACCGCTTTGTGTTATTTTAGGGCAAAATCTGTAGGAGCTGTGTCCAAAAATGTGTTTTGCAAGAATCATCATTTTTTATATAATTTCTAGTTTTTAGGTCAATCTTCTCTTCTGAGCGGCCCCTGGCACGAAACATTTTCAGGTGGACCCCTGGGAGTCCCCGGGCCCCACTTCGAGAACCACTGAGCTACAGTAGTGTTCTGAAGAAGAAAAAAAAAGGAGTTAGCATTTGACATTTTGGGTTACAAGGAGGAAGGCTCATGACTCATGGCATGACTCATGAAGGCAGCAGTGGTCGTCTTGGTAAAACAACAGGTTTCTGTGTGAGGAGCAGGACAGTGGTCTGACTGAGAGAGAGAGAGAGAGAGAGAAGCTTTTCCACATCAAGTTTAGAAATAGTGCTTTATCTTTTATCAAACACCAGCATACTGTAACAGACTAGAGCTTGTGGACATTTAGATTATATCACTGTGTGGACAAACAATGTAGTGTTTGCATTTCAAATTTTCAGTTTTTCCAACAATACTGTTTGTTCTTGTGCATGTGTGGTGGGTGTGCACTGTACTGTACATGCAGATGTGCCATTTCAACACTTTACAGGTCCTACCATTGGCAAGACAGTAGATTTTTAGGGGATTTGCAGAACATTGAGCTTGTAGATAAGCTATTTTTTATGACCTTCTCTGACTTTGAAGTTAAAATCTACCTATGGATTCTGCTTTTCAATGGGAATGGAGTGGTTTCTTACCATTGTGGGTTTCTGCAAAAAAAATGCTCCATTCTCCATAAAAATGTTGAAAGGCAAAATAGGGAAAAAAATGCATTTGCAGGACATTTTCATGAAAAGAGCCGTTTAAACCGAAGAGTTGAAATGGTACATCTGTACATGAGCAGACATTCTCATGATAGTTATTTATTCATTAAAACATAAGAATGTTTTGGTCAATCAACAGCATTTTAAACATGCATTGTTACATCATATCAAGTCTGTGAGAGAGTAGCCCATGTTCCTTGAGGATGGAAATGGCTGTACGAAGACATTTCTATCGTCATAATCATCTTTTGTTGGTGTTCATCCCTTCTTTTACAACACACTCTTACTACCCAAACGGCCTATGGTGACTTCTTGGGACAAATGTGACCAAACGTCAAACGTTTGCACGGGACGTCACGGCACACACAGATAGTTCCGTTCTAAAACCCAATACTTGAGCCACCTAACCTAACCTCAGTAAAACTATGCCTAAACCTAACCCTAACCTCAGTAACCGTGATGCGGGTGATTAGCTAACCTGCCGACGCTGGTGAGTAGCTAACCTGCCGACGGTGTTCGAACCAACGGGAGTTCGACCTATGGGGCAGTCCCCGCGAGCGAGTCACCATGCAGAGTGGCGTGAAGTCCACTTCGGCTGACTCAGCGCCGTTCGAGTTATGTTCCGATAATAGAATCATAACTCATATCACATCCTCCAACATGTGCCGTCTCAGTCCCTTCTTCCAGTTAAGAAGTCACCCGTTTGCTGTCTTGGGAGTGAGAATGCGTTGTCTTTTAATAGCTGCTAGTGATGCTTAGCTAGCAAACTAGTGCGTAGCGTGACAGTCAGTTAATCCACGTTCAGTTACACTGAACTCAGTGAACTCAGCATGTACAGTTATTCTGTGCTCCTTCCTCTGAATCTGCCAACCAACTCCAGGATATTTGTATATCCAGGATATCGCCGTCGTCGGTCACAAACCTCCTATCTCTTTTTCTTTTCTTTGATAAATCAGTTCTATTGAACACCCATTACGTCTGGGGGTGGGGTTTACAATTATTGAACCAATGAAAAGTATTAAAAAGCGCTTCTGACTAAACTTGCTAACTCCATTGGATCCTCAAACAGTTGGTAAAACTCCTAACTCCACTTGAGCTGCATTTGGGTAAAGTGATGAGTCCCAGGGCAGGAATTTCATGGAGGCCGTGAAGGCCATGGCTGCTGTTGCCCCTCAGTTTGGCCATGTGCCACTCAAAACAATGGCATGACTTGAGGCCACAGTTGCCTTAATGCCCCAGCTAACT
The DNA here is from genome assembly GCF_963921795.1 of Nannobrachium achirus. NCBI lineage: Eukaryota > Metazoa > Chordata > Actinopteri > Myctophiformes > Myctophidae > Nannobrachium > Nannobrachium achirus. The sequence goes on from NC_137815.1 coordinate 50,896,307, forward strand.
GTATCACTTTCTCCTCTGTCTCTTTCTTGTCATGTAGACAAGAAAGTCTTTAGTTGAGATTCTGAAATCTTAACTCCCCCGAGTCCCTATCTTTAAACCAATCCAGTGACTTTGATTGGTGCAGACCTGAGCAAATACCATCATTTATTGCGACCGTCAGGGAGCAGTTTACTATGAAAACCTCCACCGGACGTCCGTCCGTCACACGTCACACCTTTGCCCTGCTCATATCTCACACCACATGTGTACACAAACCTTTGTGTATGTTGCTGTGGTAACAGTCTGTTGTTGCTGGTCTGTTAGTGTACGTTAGCAACCACCTTAGCAACCATGGTTTTACCCTAGCAACCAACTGTTTACCCTAGCAACCAACTGTTTACCATAGCAACCATGTTTTTTTACCCTAGCAACCAACTGTTTACCATAGCAACCAGATACACAGAGCAGGGATCTCCATATATGGGCATAAACAGGTGACATCACACTGATGTCAGATACTCTGTTAGGGATCTCCATATATGGGCATAAAAGGGATTCTGTTAGCTGTTAGTGATCTCCATATATGGGCATAAAAGGGATGCTGTTAGGGATCTCCATATATGGGCATAAAAGGGATTCTGTTAGGGATCTCCATATATGGGCATGAAAGGGATTCTGTTAGGGATCTCCATATATGGGCATAAAAGGGATTGTATCCCAGATGATGCCCTGTTAGGAGATCCACACTAACAGAATCCATATATGGTCCTACCGACAGCTGCTATAAGCCAACCCTGGCGATAAGGTCTGAGTCGAAGAAATGCTTCTTTCCTGGCAAGAATTGCCCCTTTATACTGTAGGGCTCGTTTGTGTATTGTATGACATCACGCCACATCATCGGCTGAGGACTGTGTGATGTCATCATATCTCCATATGGAGACATAAGTTGCTCATGCCCAAATATGGGCTGGTGAGGTCAGACTTAGTGTGATGCGTAGGTTATCTCCATATATGGAGATTCAACTTCAATGAGTAACCATGGCAAACTGTCAACTGCCCGTATGTCTTGATAATTGGTAAAACAAACTTTTGGCCTATTTGTGGAGATAAGCGACCAACGGTCGCTTATCTCCCGATTAGGGAGTCTTACTGGTCTATTTCACTACAGATTAGGTTATCATCCCTATCCCTTAAATTCAACACATTCTTTCAATCTTGTTTTATTTGATGGCCTTCCTGCCCTGGTATTTGGCCTTTGTGCCCTAAAACAAATGGTCAACACCAAAGCCAAGTGCCCTTACCCCTAAAATGATGAAATCCCAGGCCTGGTCATGACACATGCAAGTATGTGACATTGTATAAAGTCACCATACCAACTTTGATGAGTCAGTGTTGTGTCGTATTGTGTAATTTCCTGAAAATGTTAATATTTTGGACATAGTTTCTGCCGGACTACAACGATATCCAGGATATATATCCTGAATGTACTGTATATCCTGAATAATACATCTTAAATATGTCACCAGTCGAGTCTAGCACAACATCCATACACGCACACGCACACAGATTGCTTCCCTATCCCCTCTACAGCGGATGGCTAGAAAAATGCAAGGTGCGAATCACACAAACCTTCTCTGGAGTTCCTTGGCATGAAATATATTCTGATGGGGAATCCGCGGCCAAGTACATAGAGTGTGATACATGTGAGTGGAGTGCAAAGATTGATTTTGCAATAAAAAAAAAAGAATGTCATATTGATTTCTTTCTCACACGTTTAGGCATAACACACACACACACACACACACGCACACACACGCACACACACGTGCGCACACACTTTGTTAAAGCCTTATTTGACCATCCAAAAGCTATTGCCCAACAGTTTCGTAACTTTATAACTCTCCATCTTTCCTCCAAGGAATTCTGCCCATCAAAACCAGTCAACCCATTAAAACCGGGAAAGCCTCCATGTCATCTTAAGATTTTTGCATTGGCGATTCGAAAACATTTTTTGAAAAATCTCTACTGTACGGTAGAGCTGTCTCGACTCAGGATTTATCAGGTCGACTCGAGTCGCGGGGGTTATTCCAACGCGTCGACGAATCGTAAAAAAAGTAAAAAGAAAAAAAAAAGTGGTGCTGCATTGACTGGAGTGGAGACGCGACGCATTGATAGAAAAGTAGCGCCCGGTACAACAGCTGTTATAAACCACATATGATTGGTCGATTCTCTGCTTTGAAAACTGCCTGGTTTTAATGATTTTATGCCTCTCCAAGTCTAAAGGAACAGGGCTAAAGCGCTAGCATGCTAACGATTTAGCCCCGTTCCTTCAGGAGGAAAAACAACAACAAACGTTGGCTAAAAGTAACAATTATGTAACATCACTGCGTCGATGCAGAACGGCACACGGCTGCATCGCAATGCAAGCAAATTGTCTTAATCTAAAACTTTTTAAGAAGTCCTCTACTCCACCACAGTCCTCAGCCTGAGACCACCACCACAGTGCCACAAAGTGAGTGAGTGAAGTGTATCGCGCTGCTGCTTCTTGGCTGCTCTAGCTGCAAAAAGTAGAATAACAACACTTCGACGCATTTCCTCTCAAAGCGGTTAGCTTCAAAATAAGAGCCTCCTGTAATATGACCAAGGCAACTTTCAAGTCACGTGAACTGGTTTTATTTTTAAGTCTTTAGGAAGTATGGACTAAATAAGAAGTACATGACAGTCCAGTCCAGCGCTCTCATACCGCACCACAGTAACTGGTGTGATAAAAAATATATATATTTTCGACGGCTCGACTCAAACAATTGGTCGTCGATTCCGGGGGCTTAGTTAAAACGACGCGTCGATTCGTTGAATTTTAGAAGACAGCCCTACTGTACGGTTGCAGAGGGGGTGAGGAGGAAGAGGAGTAGGAGATGAAGGGCATGGGGGGGGGGGGCAGGATAGAGACAGAGGACAGATAGAGGAGTGAGGGGAGGGGCCAGCAGAGTAAACAAACCAAGACCGGGAAGTGTTGAGTCCTTGCACAGGACGTGGTTTGATGTGCATGCGCGTGTGTGTGTGTGTGTGTGTGTGTGTGTGTGTGTGTGTGTGTGTGTGTGTGTGTGTGTGTGTGTGTGTGTGTGTGTGTGTGTGTGTGTGTGTGTGTGTGTGTGTGTGTGTGTTTATCAAATCCAGCTGGCTCCCATTTGCCCAGGAATGAGTCTGCACCTCTCAGAGGCCCAAGCCTACCCCGCTTTGAAGGACTCTGTGTGTGTGTGCGTGTGTGCGCGCGCGCGCGTGTGTGTGTGTGTGTGTGTGTGTGTGTGTGTGTGTGTGTGTGTGTGTGTGTGTGTGTGTGTGTGTGTGTGTGTGTGTGTGTGTGTGTGTGTGTGTGTGTGTGTGTGTGTGTGTGTGTGTGTTATGGGCATGTACCGTATGTATGTGTGTGATAGTGAGTGTGCAGTATGTGTGCATACTGTACACATGAGCGTGAAGCTGTACTGTATATTGCATAGAATATATACAGTATATGTCTGTGGGTGTTTTAGATATTATATATACCAGGCGGTCTTCTAATGAAGCCGCTGTTATGCAAGGACACACACACACACACACACACACACACACACACACACACACACACACACACACACACACACACACACACACACACACACAGAGACTACAGGTTTCACAAGCATGCACACATAGACCCCTAAACAGTCCCAAGGGGTTTGGTTTTAACTGCTTCCAGATGCAGGTTCAGGACACAGACACCCATGCACGAACACACAACACACACACACACACACACACACACACACACACACACACACACACACACACACACACACACACAGTCTCGTGCATTCGACAAGTAGGCCAGTGCTTCGTTGCAGTCAGCAGAAGTAAGTCTGTTTAAAGTAATGAAGTGTGTCTCGATGAGAAATGACATGGCTGTAGAATAGCTTTACTGCACACAGACACACAGAGACGCATGCATGCATGCGCTTACTGCACTGTTGCTTAATGCACTCAGCCCCATGCATGCACTTACTGCACTGTTGCTTAATGCACTCAACCCCATGCATGCACTTACTGCACTACTGTGCTTAACTTACTCACCCCCTGAATGCTTTAACCAGTGAAAAATAGCAGATATACAAGCTCACAGCGCGGCACCGAGTGCCGCGCTGCGAGCTTGTAGATCTGCTATTTTTGAAAAAGTCATGAAAATGTGTGCAAATCTTTGAATATACTATGTATTTTTTTCAAAAAAACCTTAGAAGGATTCAAAAGACACTTATAGAATCGGGTCAAAATTCTATTTTTCATGATTTTTCAAAAATAGCAGATCTACAAGCTCGCAGCGCGGCACTCGGTGCCGCGCTGTGAGCTTGTATATCTGCTATTTTTTAATAGTTAAAGCACAAAATATTGATACACAATGATGTGTACCCGTTCTAAATGGGTTAACATTTGGCATCTCGCAGTAACCCAGAAGTGGCAGAGCCAATCAGTGTCTGTGCTCAGGGCACATGTGATTGACAGACGTCCATAGGCTCTTCCACTTTTTGATTTCTGTGAAACTCCCACCCAGGCACGTGCACACATAAATATCAAAGGGGGCTTGAGCCTCTGCCCTTTTACCCGTCTGTAAAAAGTGCCCTCTCCAGACCATGAATGCAATTTTTACTATGGTGAAAGAAATGCAAATGCCCTCTTGCCATGCCATAACTGAAGGCAGCATTCAAGAGAATTGCCTTGTCCAAACTCTCCTGAACTTGAACACAGCGTCTTATGTTGAAAGAAATGCCCTCTCTGTGTAGAAATCCATGCCGTTACGCCGCATCTCCAGTATTGACTTGATTATGCTTAGTTCAGTGTGGTATCAAGCACCGAAAATAGCCGACCTCCAAGCTTGGAGGTCTGCTATTTTTGATATTTTCACCAGAAGGCCCTTTTTGAAATGTCAGCCCCTGCCTCTCTAACATTCTCTGCACGTCCCTGCTCCCACCCAGCGCTTGGGGCCAGACGGGTCTGCAGAAGACATATTGTGAACTCACACGACCGGGATGGTTTACCAGACTATACAGGGTTAAAAGGGTTAACAACGATTGCTTTATTTAACCCATTTTACTGGGGACCCCCTGGAACCCCCTCAAGGACACCTGTGGGTCCCCGGACCCCACTTTGAGAACCGCTGGCTTACAGCATTCAGAGATGCACTTCCTTACTGCAGCAATATCATTACAGGACTGTGGACTTTAAAGGGGTGGTATGTGATATTTGTGTGTTGAAATAAGTGTTCCATAGCTCTATATTCCAATCATGTCTATAGTGTTTGTTCAGTTACAGGGGTCTGGGTCTCTCTGTCCATGTCTTTAGTAAACAGAAAATATATTTTCAGGCCAGGGTACCAATTTCATTCAATCACTCATTTTGATTGAGGAGAGAGCTCATATACAGGATCAGGTCAGCTGGAGGTGATGAAACTAAAGAAATTAGACCGGAATTAGAAGAATCTGCTAAATGGGTACTGTCTCCTGATTGCAGTGGTGTGATATGGATTTTTGAAGTGGTGGCCCTCTAAATTCATGACGTCACATGCACCCATGTACGTGCGCACGTGTACGCGCATGTGTGCACGCATGCCTGCCGCTCGGTGCTAATACTGTATAACACAACATTTTTAATGTAATTATATTTCCTATTATTTAGTTACATTGTTAATTTGTTGTTTTTATTTTAGTTTCAATTAATGTATTTTCCTTTAAGTTTTATATAAAATAACTTTAGTTTACATAGACTTTATAGACTCACCCTCACACAGTAAAGTCTGCTAGCTCCTTTCGGAACCTCTCCCTTCGCTATGCAGCTCTGACAAAATGAGTGATTTAAACTCATGACATGAAGAGTCAGGAGCTGCATAGCGGAGGGAGAGGTTCCGAAAGGAGCTAAAAGTCTGCAAAGAATGCTAGGCGAGCGTATATGCTGGCCGCAAATACAAGTGTAAATGAACCTGCCTACCCGAGTATTGTTATGCAAAGCAGACAGGTAGGGGATTGAAGTGTTGACCGAGCCGTCGAGCCGTCACCATCACACAACTTGACGACGTGTGTGCACGCGCGTGTGCGTGCGTGCATGCATGTGGGGCGCGTGCGTACATCTTGATAAGTGTGGGCTCGCCGAGCTCAACTGAGCCCACGGCATCTCACCCTTGCCTGATTGGATGAAATTGAAACGCACCTGAACATATACTGTATGTGTTCTGTATATTAAAGAGCTGTAGTGACGGGGAAGCCCCTGTTACAGAACAAACACTATATAGCAAGGATTACTAGGCTGTCACCATATAGAGCTTTAACACAGGGGTCTTACACAGGGGGTCCGGGACCCCTAGGGGGTCCTCAGAGTTACTACAGGGGATCCTCCAAATCTTTGTGTGATGGAAACTTTTTTTCCCCTCCTATTTTATATCAACCACTTGAAACCTAAAGTCCATGTCCAGAACTTTAGCAAAAAATAGCAGTTCTACAAGCTCACAGCGCGTTGTGAGCTTGTAGAACTGCTAATTTCGGAAATTGCTTTGGTGTAGAGGGGTAAAAAGAGTAGACTATGTACAGAGAGAAAGGTCAAGTTTTTTAAGTATTGAGTGTTCAAGAATCCAAAATACACTGATGATTGTGCGTGTGTCATTGTGCTGTCAAAAAATGTAATTATGGAATCTATGAACTTATTGTGGGGATCCTTGCTTCATCTCTCTCTCAACTAAGGGGTCCTTGGCATGAAAACATTGAAGACCCCTGCTTTAACCTTTTAATAAAAAACAATTAGGTTTTTACCCAAAAATATCACTTGCAGCACCTTTAAGGACATTGAAAGCACTGAGCGGCGATCCGAATAAAGACTGTTGTGGGTTTATATACAAGCAAAACTCAAATATTTATCTGTGTGTGTGTGTGTGTGTGTGTGTGTGTGTGTGTGTGTGTGTGTGTGTGTGTGTGTGTGTGTGTGTGTGTGTGTGTGTGTGTGTCTCTCTCTCCAGATGTAGCCCATACCCAGACGCCCCTCATACCCAGGTCGAAGGTCACCTCAGAGGGGTTGCTAGGAGACGAAGGGGACAATGGCAACAACAACAACAGCCTCTCACAGCCGGACCTGGCAACAACCAGCAAGAGTATCACCTGTGAGTGCACGCACACACACGCACGCACGCATACACACACACACACGCACACACACATGCACACATACCAGGCACGTGCACACATAGACATCAAAGGGGGCTTGAGCCCCTGCCCTTTTACCCATCTGTATAAAAGTGCCCTCTCCAGACCACGAATGCAGTTTTCATTATGGTGAAAGAAATGCCAAATGCCCTCTTTCCATGCCATACCTGAAGGCAGCATTCAAGAGAATAGCCTTGTCCAAACTCTCCTGAACTTGAATGCAGCATCTTATGTTGAAAGAATTGCCTTCTCTGTGTAGAAAGCAAGCATTGAAAATAGATGACCTCCAAGCTTGGAGGTCTGCTATTTTCGATATTTTCACCAAAAGGCCCCTTTAGAAATGTCAGCCCCTGCCTCTTTACATTATCTGCAAGTCCCAGACGCGCGCGCACGCACGCACGCACGCACACACACACACACACACACACACACACACACACACACACACACACACACACACACACACACACACACCTACACACACACACACACACACACACACACACACGTGCCCACTTTGCATGTGAAAGCCACCTTAATGTAACTCTTGAGTTTAATTTATATATGGTTTTACGTGATGTTTAGTAAGATTCATGAGTTGACAGTACTTTTCAAGGGGTTCAGCTTGCTGCAAACTGACATGTAATTTCTTAATTGTTTTAACCCAGAGACAACCATTTCTCTTCGAGGACTGTAGGAAAATGCTCCTCTCACAATGTCTATTGTGTATGTGTGTACCGTGTTGTCCAATTCGACTCTACTTGTGGGGATAATTGGCTCTCACAAAAGTATAGTACTGACAGAGTAAAAGAATTGCTGAGTGTGTTGGTTCCATTACGATCCCTCTGATGCGATGAGTCACGTTGTCTCGACCTTTAACAAATAATACGTACACACCCTCGAAGAAATAGGTCAGTTAATCACACACACACACACACACACACACACACACACACACACACACACACACACACACACACACACACACACACACACACACACACACACACACACACACTGAAGCAGAAATAATAACATATCACATGTTGGCTAAGTAGGTTAGAGTTCTGAGCATGTCTACACGCAACTCTGCAGTTGAAATGAAACACCTTCCATCTGTATGCGTTTGGTTCGCTCTGTTCTTGTTCTCCGCCTCCCATCTGTGTGCGTTTGGTCTGCTCTGTTCCGCTCCGTTCTTTATTCTGTCTCCATTGCTCTGGTCCGTCGAGAGGTGGGATTGTGAGGCAATTGCCATGACAACAAGAGCGTAGATGTTCGTATTTTTGTCTCTTTGAGCAGGCCTGATGGGCGATGTATGACTTCAAACCAATATCACTATTATTTTTTAAACCTTTATCTTTGATTGCATTTTGGGGGTCCTTCACATGAAAAGGTTTGAGAACCACTGACATAGTAGTCTCTCAAGAACAGACTAACTGAGCTCCATTTAAGTGAAAAGGACCTTTTCTTTGACGATGGCGAGTCAGATTGCTGACATAGAAACATAGGGTTTTTCAAAAAATCTTAGAAGGATTCAAAAGACACTTATAGAATCGGGTCAAAATTCTAATTTTCACAATTTTTCAAAAATAGCAGATCTACAAGCTCGCAGCGCTGTGAGCTTATATATCTGCTATTTTTCAATAGTTAAAGCATAAAATAATGATACACAATATAGTGTACCCGTTCTGAATGGGTTAAGAGGTTTATCAGACTAACCAATCGATTTATTCTTACAATTTTCCTTGTCACCGGACCCACTTTGAGAACCACTGATCTATAGGGATTCAAGTCAGAGGTCTGGAATAAACTAAAGTTGGACTCATATATAGAGTTCTCATTCCTTCTGCAGTCGATAGAGTGAGACAAAGAGAGAAAGACAGAGGCTATCATTAGGTTTGGAACGGCTCCACCCCACATCAGCAAGACTCTCATGCAATAAAACTTGGGAAGTTTTATTTTATTTTATCAACTTCACAATTTTCCTTGAAGAAGACGGTATCTTGTTCCAAATTGCCAATGACCTCCGATGCGAGAAAAGTTATCGTATCTGAAGTTCATCTCATTAGATGCGAGTATAACATTTGACACGATTGACCGCAATATTCTTATCAGCCTCCTGGAAAATGTATTAGCCTGTCACTATAGCATGGAGTAGGACTGTCACTAGCATGGAGTAGGACTGTCACTAGCATGGAGTAGGACTGCCACCAGTCTTGAGTTCCCATGGAGCCCATTTGTGGTCCGGGGTCCATTTACTTCCATTATTCGTCCACTCTGTACATAACTTGTTTTGTGTTGGAACAGACTGTGAAGATGAAGATGTTTTATTAAATAACTAACTAACTAATCGCAGACCAGGGTCCCAGATGTATAAACCGTATCAGATGGGGTCCATGACCTAATGCTTGTCAAACTGGGGGTCCTTGAAATTAACCCATTTAGGCCTAGGATTATTGACTGCTTTAACTATTGAAAAATAGCAGATATACAAGCTCACAGCGCGGCACAGAGTGCCGCGCTGCGAGCTTGTAGATCTGCTATTTTTGAAAAATCATGATTTTTCTTTGCAAGTCTGAATATATCTACTTAAAAGCGAACATTTGTAACTCAAATATTTACTTCTGGGTGGTCCCTGGAACAACATATTTTGAGATGGGGGTCCGCGGCCAAATACTTGTAATTTTGGGGGTCCTTGACATGAAAAGGCTTAAGAACAGCATGATTTAGGGGAAGGATTTAGAAGTCGGGTCAAAGATCGGGTCAAAGATATTCATAGACTTGCACACATTTTCACGATTTTTCAAAAATAGCAGATCTACATGCTCGCAGCGCGGCACTCGGTGCCGCGCTGTGAGCTTGTATATCTGCTATTTTTCTAAGGTTAAAGCATACAATAGTGGTTAAAGTGGTTAAAATCTAACGCGACTCGGGCACGTTCCAGGTATTTGAGAGTTAAAAGAAAGGCTGAGAATCACTATAGGCCTGCAATCATAATGAAACAAGATGCTGAAAGGCCTTGACATCATTACATAAATGATGACATACTGCCGCTAATTCAAAAACGATGCAGCTTAAGAAGGCCATAAACAAGAAGAAAGTGAGCAGCTCATAATTCCTTCACGCTCTGTGGTGCTTCCAGTCCCTTGAAATGAACTCTAAAGCCCTCGTTCTTTCTCCAACAAACCTTGCTCAAGCGTACTCTCACACAAAGCCGTGCCATTTTTTGTCTCACAGAGTGGTTGCTATATTCTGTCATGTGTGCACAAGCGGTCAAAGCTCGTAATGGTTGTGTTGTCGGGAAATTATTTGTTTGTGAATAAATCGTTATTTGGACAAATCTTTATGGTACGCCCTAAAGGTGTACCATAGTAAGTCGCCCTAAGGGAGAGAAGTGAGGTTGTGCTGAAACAACAGAGACTGACAATTATGTACATATATGGGCATTCCCAGTTATGGGCTTAATAGTGACGACATCAGGGATCTCCATATATGGGCATAAAATGGACAAGGACGTAATTCATTGCAAGTGTGGTTGCTGTGATGGGAGTCACACTTGCACACAAGAATTCTGTCTTGGCCATGTGGAGCGTGACATGAGGCGTGACTGACTGACACACATGAGCTGCAGGTTTTCATAGTAAATGCGACCTACGGTCGCAACAAGGGTCACCACCATGTCAGCTTGTGGTGGACATTTCTTTCTTTTTAGATTTTTGCTACGGACACACAAAATAAGTGGTCGATAATGTTACCAGAATAGAGAGAATGGAGCAGGCTAATAGGCTATTTGACTAACTATTGCCTATTTTCTTTCTGAGTCCTGTTCCCGACGACCTTTGCTGCATGTCATTCCCCATCTCTCTCCCCATTTCCTGTCAGTCTACTGTCCTATCAATAAAGGCTTATCTCTATTACAAGCAAGCTCTTTTTTCTTTTTTTTTTACCAAGGACGCAACAAGCAGCAATTGCAACATCCAAGCTCATAAATGTCCTTATTGTTCAATTCCTGATTGGATACATCCACGATGACTCGCCTCGTTGCCTCGTCATTATGTCTCTCTGCAACTTCCCTCTCTTTTTGTATCACTTAATTCCCGCCGCGTTCCACCTTCCTGCAGCTTACATCACCCTGTTTGTCCAAAGGACACTACAGTTTACAGTTTACAGTTTAGGCATTTAGCAGACGCTTTTAATCCAAAGCAACTTACAATAAGCAGATACTACATCACTATAATAAGCAAGTTAATATGTCAGAACATCGGCAACAATATAACAAATGCATAGGAATATCAATTATCAATCTAGAAAAAAAAACAATAACAGGTAGACCGTAAAAAAAAAAAAAAAAAAAATCTAAAAAACCTAAAAAATGCTAACTAGCTTCATGTATGGTCATTGAGTGTTACAGTAGTGCTATGGGTTTAGGACCTAAACCCATATAGGTGGAGTCTGAAGAGGTGAGTCTTCAGTCCACGGCGGAAGGTAGGGAGTGAGTCTGTTGTTCTCAGTGCGACAGGGAGTTTATTCCAAAGTTTGGGGGCCAGGAGGGCAAATGGTTTTGGACGAGTGGATTTTTGTCCTGGGGTACACTACTGTATACAACAGTGGTACTCAAGCTTTCTCAACGTCAAAGGACCACCCGACTCGTATTTGGCCATTAAATGTCAAATGTTTTGTGTTGTCACTTGTCGCTTGTTGTCAGATCTCACAAACTTCCTTTGATCTCTCATGAGAGTGTGTGTTGCTTAGAGATAGGACTCGAACAAAGCACATTATCTCCTGATCTATCTCACACTTTCATATCAATTTAGAATCAGAATGTTTTGACTGGCTTGTGAAAGAACGGGTCCAAAATGAACTTCTCTCTGAGATGGACCGAAAGAACCAGGTCATAAATAATCTGTAGTCATGTTCACTTCTCCCATTATATTCTATAGACTCAGGGCTTGTGGCTGGTCCCCTGTAGCCACTTAAGCCCTGTACTGTACTTTGTCGTTCGAGCTAAATCAGGCACTTTTTGCTATTTTGGAAACTTTGGAGGTGCCTATACTGAAGTCTGGCCCAATCCCTGTAAGGTGAAACGTCGTCTCGGTTCCAAAAAAAAAACCCTGGCATCAATGTCCAGTTGACACTATTAAACAGAGGTTTAACACTTTCTGTACACTTTTTTGAAATAAATCTTCCTCCAAGTAATACTCAAAATCACACCACACCGCCTTTAAGATGGTTCTGAAATTGTTTTGAGTCCATTTTTGTACACCCTCAGAGTTAATTTAACAGTGAGGATTTGAAGTGTGATATAAAGGAACTAAGTGAAAAGCCATGCTGCTGTGGTGCTGCTCAGCTGGCCAGCCGTCCAACAACAACAACACCAGACCCAGCTGCTGGCTAGCAGCTACATTGTCTTAATGCGTGAAACCACCAAACCTCCAGAAAACAGCCCTGAAAAACGTCCCGAGTCTCAAACAACGCTTCTAAATCTGTCCTTCCTTCCTGTCCTTCCCAGAAAAGGAGGGATGGATGGATGGATGGATGGAGTGAGGGAAGGATTTGAAGGAGGAGCGGAGGCGGAACTGAAGCTGATAATCTGAGCATGTGTTACTATGAGCTTTAGTTCCTGGAACCCTGCATGGCCAGTCATGGGCGTAACGCACAACACACACACACACACACACACACACACACACACACACACACACACACACACACACACACACACACACACACACACACACACACACTAGCTGTGTTATCATCACAGCTAGTTTGTGGTAACTCAATAACCATGCGTCAGGAAGTGGCTAACGCAGAATGTGTTTGTGTGTGTGTGTGTGTGTGTGTGTGTGTGTGTGTGTGTGTGTGTGTGTGTGTGTGTGTGTGTGTGTGTGTGTCTGTGTGTGTGTGTGTGTGTGTGTGTGTGTGTGTGTGTGTGTGTGTGTGTGTGTGTGTGTGTGTGTGAGAGTGTGAGTGTTTGCGTGTGTGCGTGCGTGTGTCTGTATACCTGTCCTCATTTGTGTGCACTAGTGTGTATTTTCAGTTCCAGACATTCCTCTCTCTCTCTCTCTCTCTCTCTCTCTCTCTCTCTCTCTCTCTCTCTCTCTCTCTCTCTCTCTCTCTCTCCCTCATCCTGTACAATCACATGCAGAGTCTTTAACTCTCTATGATGACTCTGTCTTTATCTCTTTCTTTGATTTCTTCTCTTTTATTTTCTGTTTTTCTCTTTCTCTCTCCTCCTCCTCCTCCTCCTCCCTCTGTCGCTCCCTGTCTTTTTTCAACGTTTACACTTTTTACATCCCTATAAAATGCATGCAGTCCACCGGCTCCATATGCTGTTCACCAGCAGTTACGCAACACGACGCCTTAGCGGACAAAATGTACAGCCATGTACTGATCCTCTCTCTCTCCCTCTCTCCCTGAGAGTGTGTGCGTGCGTGTATATGTATGTGTGTGTGTGTGTGTGTGTGTGTGTGTGTGTGTGTGTGTGTGTGTGTGTCCGTTCACTCCTCATCATCAAACGCCTCCTCCTCTTCCATCCATCCCATCCTCCCTCTGCAACGCTCTCTCGCTCCCCAAACGTCATAGCGTGACTTATTTTGGGACAAATGTGACCAAACGTCAAACGTTTCACGTCTCAGGTACTCTCTCTCGCATTCCCCCCCCCCCCCCCAAAATAAAACCCAAAACAAATTAAAGCAGACTTGAGCCATGAGAGGCACCACCGAAGAGCGAGCCGTGAGGCGAGCGAGTCACGGTGCCGAGCGTTGTGAAGTTAATGTCCCTTTTCGGGACATAATCACAACAAAGTATCAGGGTCAGTATCATGTCAATCACGGGGGATCGCAGACCGGAATTTGGGAAAAAAAAAAAAAAAAAAAAAAAAAGCCTCAAATGAGGCATGCACACGTGGCCGCTGTCATTGGGCCAGTGGAAGAGGGGGGAGTGCCGGAGAGGGCCTCTTGATGGCCCAATCACATTGCATGCTCGACACCGGTATTGTCAAATGTACCACGGAATTGTACTTAAAGCAGCACTAATAACTTTCCTCTTCGACTCCCGGTATCCTGCGCAGGTACTGCCATTTTTACCATTGAGCTAATTGCCTACTTGTTTGCTCAGGGGATACATTGAATATTGTCCATCAAGGCCAAACCTTTGACGCAACCTAAATGTCTCAGTAGAATAGCAGGGAGACAAATATTGTATATTATTAACATACTCTCTAAGTTATTGTATTAACATACTAGCACACAGATTGTAAGTTATATATTGCATTACTAAAAAAAGTTAGATAGTGAGGCTTTATAACCAACAGTACTTGAGTGCATTTTTTCCACCACTGCGGACGCCGATTGCCTTGTGTTTTCTGTTATTAGAACCGGCGTAGGTATCTGTGTCTGGCGTCCCACAGCCCAGCGTGCGGTGCGGTGCGTGCTGCTGTGTTGCACGTCACAACCAGAAAGCCGCTATTAGCTCATCAGTGCTATTTGCGGACGCTGGCGCAGTAACGACGCACGCTTGTTATCCAACAACCGTCAGCTGTGCTGCTCCGGATTTTACGGGGCTACGGGCCTCCGTTATAAAAGAGCTGTGACTCAGGTCTGCGGCAGCGTTGCCAGGTCCGCTCGTTATAAGCAACGCTGGGCCTGTTTTCTGTCAAGGTGCTTTTAAATGTTGGTAGTTTGCGTGTTGTGTTTTTGTTGGGGGGTGGAGGGGGGGGTGTTTCTAAAGTGTAGTTGCTTATTTGGGGCTTGTTGGTGTAGCCTATGTATTTTGTTCCCTTAAGCCTCTATCAGAGTCCAGGGTGAAGAGCTATTCACTTCACCGCTGTGTCGTTTTCTAGCTATCACCTAAAAATACATAACAAAGCCTTGGAGATAGCAAGGAAACTACAACGCAGTTAAGTGAATAGCTCTTCACCCTGGACTCTGTTAGAGGCTTAACCCTCCCATCTGACAATGTTTGCTAACAGGCGAGCCCCGTACCCTGATTTGTGTTGTTGGAATGTTTCCAAAATGTTCCACATTTTATTTTATTTATGTTCCTGTAGCCTACAGTATAATACAGTAGCTTCTTTCTGGCTTGTATTCTCCTATAGACCTGGTTCTGGTTGCTTATCTCTCTCACAGAATCTGGCAACACTGGTCTGCGGTGAGGTCATTGTGGCGTGACGTCTGCTCTGCGATAGAAAGGTGTGTGTGTGTGTGTGTGTGTGTGTGTGTGTGTGTGTGTGTGTGTGTGTGTGTGTGTGTGTGTGTGTGTGTGTGTGTGTGTGTGTGTGTGTGTGTGTGTGTGTGTGTGGGAAAACAGAAGCAATTCCACAGCCCAGATGCTGTGTCTCGCACTGATGACATCATGGCTGTAACATGTGTCTGGCTTTGGGCCTGTGATAAGCTGTCTGAGAACGATGTGCAGAGTGAGCTGTTAACACTGTGTGCGTGCGTGCGTGCGTGCGTGCGTGTGTCGTGTGTGTACTTCTGTAAAATAAGGCGATACAGAAAGTGTTTGGTGGCTCTCATCAGAAAGACTCCATTCATGTGTGGAGAGGTTTACTTTTCAGGCCGTGACCCCACAAAATAAGCATTTGAACTGGGGACCCCTTACCCCGACAAGCACTTGGAATTGTAGGCATTACATTTAGTTTTAGTCAGTTCCACGGATAAATATTGCGAAAATAGACGATGTACAAGCTCACAACGCCTTGCAGTTTGGCTATTTTCACAATGTTTTCCTCTTTCTTTGACAATTTGACCAATTTAGTATTACATACTTAAAAGTAATCAAATTGTCTACTTTGTAGATTTAGATTATTATTACAAAACATACATTAAACACTGATTCTGATATTCTGCATAATGAGTACTTTCTACTTTTGGTACTTTAAGTGCATTTTGATGCCACTACTCTGCACTTTAACTCAAGTAAATTTGTAATACTGAACTTTAGCTTGTAACAGAGTACTTCTACATTGCACTATTGATACTTACAATGTGAGTACTTATGTCAGTATCATGGTCAGTATCATGTCAGTATCATGGTCAGTATCATGGTCAGTATCATGTCAGTATCATGTCAGTATCATGGTCAGTATCATGTCAGTATCATGGTCAGTATCATGTCTAGTATCATATGTCAGTATCATGGTCAGTATCATGTCATGTCAGTGTCATGTCAGTGTCATGACAGTATCATGTCAGTGTCATGTCAGTGTCATGTCAGTATCATGACAGTATCATGACAGTATCATGTCAAGGTCATGTCAGTGTCATGTCAGTATCATGTCAGTATCATCTCTGATCTATCATCAGTATTATGGTCAGTGTACTGATCTATCATCAATATTATGGTCAGTGTACTGATCTATCATCAGTATTATGGTCAGTGTACTGATCTATCATCAGTATTATGGTCAGTGTACTGATCTATCATCAGTATTATGGTCAGTGTACTGATCTATCATCAGTATTATGGTCAGTGTACTAGTTAGTGTTAGTGTAGTCATGCTCAGTAAGGCTAGGGCTCCACCAAAATGACGGCGTCGTGCCGGCGTCGGACGCCGTCAAAAAATGAACCGGGGCGAATTTGGGCGTCCGACGCGGACGCTGACGTCGGCAGTGGAGCACCCTTCATTGATTAAAACGGGAGCGTTCCCTGCGTTGACGTTGACGCGACGCTCGACGTGCTCGGTGGAGCCGGGGGGTAAGGTCACTGCTCCAGGGCTCCGTTGTACCAGTGTTGGCGTCACTCAGGTCTCTGGCTTACATAAGTGTTCACACATGCTTCACTTTGTTGGCCACCATGGACTCATCAGGAACCAGCAGTGACAGTGGAAGTGCATCATTCACACAATGCAACTGCACTCTCTGTGCTTTTCCAGAAAGTTGCATAATGTTGACATTGCAACGAAAATATCCCAGGAGTTTGGCTTAGAACAGGGGTCTTCAACGTTTCCAGGCCAAGGACCCCTTAGCTAAGAGAGAGATGACGCAGGGACCCCCACAGCCTCTTCACAGATTCCATATAGTTTCATCGTTTGACAGCGCAATCATCAGTGTATGTTGGATTCATGTCAATTTGTGTTTTCAGATATTTAACCACTTGAACCGTCAATACTTACTGTAATACATTTGACCGTTCACTCTGTACTTAGTCTGCTCTTTTTCTCCTCTACACCAAATCTCTTTGCCATTTAGAATTAATGTGGCTTTTAGTCAAATGTCATCTATTTGTGGTAACCTTTTTCGGTTAGATGATAATGAAAGACTAGAATTATGTTTTAGAAAAGGTATTTTCTTTTTAGCAGTATTTATATGTAGGCTAAGGCTTGGGGAAAAAAGAATGAATGAAAGTTTTTCTATATAGCAAACACATGCAATGATGTGTTTGTCCTATAAGTCCTTGTGGACTGCACTTCCAGCTGAAAACGGTTCATTGCCCCCCAGCTAGTCGTTCAGATGCCATTGTCCAGAATTGCCGATCCAATGCGATGCCAACTTTATGCCCATAGATGGGTATGCCAATATACAGGGTATGGGTATTTCTAATGATATATACTAATGACATCAGGGATCTCCATGTATGGGCATTAAAAGGGACAAGGACTGACATACTGTATACAGAGGATCTCCATAGACACAGACAGACGGGTATAACGGGTACTCTGACAAAGCCCCCCGACTCAGACATCGGTCGGATCGGCGGTGCGTCGTACAGTAGGTGTGAGCGACCGGAACCTCCAGTAATAACATCTCCACCCCCTAAAATATTGACTTCCTCACAAGCAGGCACATGCACACATAGACATCAAAGGGGGCTCGAGCCCCTGCCCTTTTATCCATCTGTAAAAAGTGCCCTCTCCAGACCATGAATGCAGTTTTTACTGTGGTGAAAGAAATGCAAATGCCCTCTTTCCATGCCATACCTGAAGGCAGCATTCAAGAGAATTTCCTTGTCCAAACTCTCCTGAACTAGCCTGCTTCCAGACCATAGACCCCACCCACTCTCAAATGTTCGACCACTCCAATGAGCGCAGGGGATGGGGGTGGGTCTAACGAATATCCAATCCGCGCCGCAGCCCGTTTTTTCAAGCAACGTCATCATCAGAGCGTCATCATTAGAAGACGAGGTGCTAACGTGGGTGCTCACGAGGAGACCTGTAGTGATTGTTTTTTTTTTTTAATCAAACCACCTCCCACCCCCCTCCCTTCCAGAAATCTCCCACAATAGGGCACAGTTTCAGACTACTGCGTGAGCTGAGTCTGAGATCAGGCTATACTCCTGAACTAGAACGCAGCATCTTATTTTGAAATCAAGAAATGGTAGAAATCAAGCGATGTTTTCACCAAAAAGGCACTTTTCGAAATTTCAGCCCCTGCCTCTCTAACATTCTCTGCACGTCCCTGCTCACAAGTATAGTAATAGAAAGGTTGCGTGTCAGAGATGGATGTCGGACGGGGTGGCAGGGAAATGCTGAGGTGGGCTGGTGGTTGTAATCTTGTCATTAAAGGGGAGGGGCTGTGATGACTGGGCTGCTGTAGTGGCTGGTGGGAAATGCAACAGGACCATGACACTGCCTTTAATTACACACCCTCTCTACCCCACCGAGTTCTGCTGTGCACGCACATATTCTCTCTTTGTCTGTCTGCCTGACTCGTCTTTGAAGCAGTGCAAACCGCTTCCCACGTTTGACTCATGGCATTCATATTCATGTATTCATGTCCCTATGTATGTATGCAGTACCAACAGCTGTAATACCGCTGGGTGACCAAGTGGCGCTGTTGAGCAGCCGACATAAACACACGCGTGCAACACACACACACACACACACACACACACACACACACACACACACACACACACACACACACACACACACACACACACGTATACCTCTCTCTCATACACAGGGTATACGGTATCTTAAAGTAATGAACTGCTCTAATGCACTGCTTGATTTTTTAACTAATAAGAACAATTACACCAACAAAACACACACAAAACACAAACACACACACACACACACACACACACACACACACATAACAAACTAAAATGTTTCTATTTCTGTTGCTAACTTCAGTCTTCCTACAGTCTACATTCGTGGCGCTCAAACATTCTAATTTCAAGAACACCCAGTTTCATATGCATTATATGCGTTTTATCAGCACCCCTATACTCCTGGTGTGTTTTTGGTGCAGCGCCCTCCGGCGCTTCAAGCTGTAGACAGTTCAACCTCAGAAGTGGAGCTGCTCCTTTTATCCTCCTGGCTGTATAATATGACAACCGGGTAATTTACGAGCCGACGTTGAATCGTTAGCACGACCACGAGAAGTCCATGTTTACATTGTTACAGCTAAGCTATGTGAGCTAATGTTATTCTAGATAGACATAGATCAGGACATTTGAGAACAGCAGCAGTGATCAGTTTAAATGATGCACATTGCTCCTAAACGCTGCATGTGAGTGTTATAGACATGATATCCAACTCTTTAAACCAGGGGTCTTCAACGTTTTCAGGCCAAGGACCCCTTGGCAGAGAGAGAGATGACGCAGGGACCCCCTCTACATGTTGTATAAATGTGTGATGGAGATTCTTATCGATTTCATAGAAACATTCATAGTTTGACACTTGACCACTTCAAATCTTCAATCGTCGATACTTAGTAAAGTTGACCTTTCACTCTGTTGTCTGCTCTTTTTTACCTCTACACCAAACCTATTAGACAGAAATAGCTGATCTACAAGCTCTCAACGCCTCGCAGCACGACTTATTGTTTTCTCCTTTTCTTTCCATTATTGTTACTGCAAAAATGCTATATCGTCTCTGTCTGGTGGAAACCTCATACTGTATGTCCAAATCTATTGCACTTTTCAGGATTCAAATTCAAATATAGCAGATCGACAAGCTCAGATCTGCTGTTTTGGATAGGCCTACTCTTGTGCAACGGTGTTGTACAGCAGTGATTCTCAACCTGTGGGCGGGACCCCAAATTATTTTGGAGGGTCCCCACATGATTAACTTAAAGGACAACTTTAGTTTTTTACAACAAGGGTTCA
>NC_137815.1:50918434-51000934 GCF_963921795.1 Nannobrachium achirus
CGTTGCGAGGCGTTGTGAGCATGTATATCGGCTATTTTCACAATTTCTGCCTCTAATATTTGGCCAATGTTTAATGTCTAATTGCCATTTTAGAGGTGTTAAAAAGTCCTTAAATTGTCACTTTAGAAATGTGCAAGTACCCTCTATAGACTCAAACTGTATGTTGGTTTGTTTACTGTTGAGTGAGAAAACAATGTTGCACATTAAGTAAATCATTTGGGGACCCCTCTGGGAGTCCCAAACCACAGGTTGAGAACCACTGCGGTAATGCATACAGGACGTCATGTGACATAAATAACAGCTAATTGATAATAGATAGATAATTGATCTTACAAGCTAACAACATGTCACGCTGTGATACGTTGTTGTTGATCTGTTCTTTTTGTCACGTGACACTTTCGCACAAGTCTTGAGGTCATTGACACGCTGGTGTAAGAGCCTCATTGTTGCACTGTACGATTGCTACAGGCCTGGAAATGGGATGAAATACTTTGGAAAAGTTACAGAAAAGATTTGGAAAATGTGTTAAAAATGAGTGTGAACCCAGCTGTGCCTTAATGGAGTAGTTCACCCTCAAAATTACTTTTTTTCTATTGATTACTCACGCCATGGATACTTGAGTTTACTGTCGGTGTGCTCCCAAGCAATCTGACATCGCCCCCCCCCAAACCCCAAGCCTAAATATATATGACACAGATATGACATGGACATGATAATAAACATGCTCCACCCACAGGCAGATACTAAAGGTACTCGGATATAAAAAGAACATGACACAAGTGTATGTGAGCCTACATTGAATGACATTTTATTATATTAGACCATAATGCTGCAGGAGCAGCCTAGCAGGGACGTGCAGAGAATGTTTGAGGGGCAGGGGCTGACATTTCTAAAAGGGCCTTTTGGTGAAAATATCGAAAATAGCCGCGTTGTGAGCTTGGAGGTCGGCTATTTTCAATAGCAATGCTTTCACCATATTAAAAACTGCATTCATGGTCTGGAGAGGGCACTTTTTTTACAGACCGATAAAAGGGCAGGGGCTCAAGCCCCCTTTGATGTGTAGCCTATATGTGCACGTGACTGGAGCCTAGGTTCAGTCTCTTGCTTAAGGACACTGAAGCCTAACACATCGTGTTGCCTCTGCAACACACACACTTATTTTTGGTGCCTTTTTTATTTATATATTTTGCTTTTAATATTTTTAATTTACAGGATGTATCAGTGTGACCTTTTAGTGTACTTATTTAAAGTTGTGGGTTGTTACAGTTCTGCTGCTGCTGTCGTTGTTAGTCTAGAGAAGTCTGGCTAAATAAGACTGACTCACTGTCAACAAGCACAGAGAAGAGACTGACTGTGTGTGTGGGACGCAGAGGAAACATGACTTTTTAGAAGCAATGAAGGTGTGTGTGGGTGTGTGTGTGTCATGTGGGTGTGTGTGTGGGTGCGTGCTTGCTTGCGCGTGTACTTGTATTACTATACTTGTGAGGCCCAAAAGTCAGACTCGGCGGCATTCGAGTTATGTCCACAGTAAATCATTCATATCTTCCCCAAAAGATATGAATGCTCAATGCTCTGAAACAGCATTGATTGTGAGATTAGATCAACTACCATTTTGTGCACTGTGTAATGTTGTGTCCCCCCTGTATGTATTTCTATTATGTCTTTTGTCATTGATGTTTTATGTGTGGCTGCAGCAGGGGTGAAAGCCCAAGCAAAATTTCCCTTGTGGACAATAAAGTTTACCTTACCTTACAAAAGAAAGTCGGACATGTACTATTAGTCTGGTTGCGCTCTCAGGGCAACCACACTAATGACATGATAAAATCATCCCCTCCCCTTTTTACCATTCAACAACACTGTGGGTGTGGCTAACTTCAGCTGGCCACCCACCTGACAACCAGGCATACTTAATGAACAGGTGGGTGTGGCCACATAAAAAACATAATTTTAACACTTTCTGTAATTTTATTTTTATTTTTATTATTATTTTTTAAAGAGCTTCCTCCAATAATACTTGATGATTATGTTGTACCGGGGGAAAAAAATACGGCACAATGCCCTTAAAAAATCTTTTTTGAGCTATGCTTACAATCAGGAAAATATTCAGGTTGTTTAGGGTTAGGTTTAGGCATTTAGAGGTTAGGTTTAGGGGTTGGAGTTAAGCCTGACTTATAATCACGTTGCAGCTAGCGGGATGCATAGTGTGCTTGAATATCATCTATTTTCGGCTTTCGGGTCAGTGATAAAAGATTGCAAGAAATGGTAAAAATGGCAACTCATAAAACCTAGAATGTTGCTGTCCTCCATGCGTGCGTGCATGAGAGAGAGAGAGAGAGAGAGAGAGAGAGAGAGAGAGGGAGAGAGAGAGAGAGAGAGAGAGAGGGAGGGAGAGAGAGTGTGTGGGGGCAGTGTAAAGAGACAGAGAACAACAAGGGAACTAAAGATAGACAGTAGTGTGTTGTGTCTCTTCTTCTGTGGTGAGTCATTCCACCGTGGGACGTCTGCAGAGAGGAGGAGGATTTGCAGCTCCTTCAGGGAAGGAGGAGGCGCAGCTCCTCTCTGATCTCGGACATGAGGTGACGCTTGAGTGCTTCTCAAACCCTTTTTCATGTCAAGGACCCCCCAAATTGATATGTATTTCAGCCTGGTAAACCATCCCGGTCGCGTTGAATTCACTTATCGTGTGTCTTCTGCAGACCGCAAGCGCCAAGCTTGCGCTGGGTGTTTTGGGCGTTCCGCAGAAACGCCCCCAAAAAAGTGGAAGGGCCAATCAGCGTCTGCCGCTCAGAGGCCCTGCGACTGACAGATGGATGTGTTCTGCACTCGGTCTGTCAGCCGACGGTGACTCACTCCCCGCGGTGACTCACACATAAATACCTGTGTGCACGTGAACACACACTCCTGCAGACAAAACAGACTAGAGGTTGCAGGGCCAACACTAGCGCGCACTAGTTTTGAGCACCATCATATCGTCGTTGTTGAGTGGAAACCTTGTATGTCCAAAACCGTTCGTTTTTATCATTTAAAAAAAAAAATGAACTAAACTAGTGAAAACAGCCGATCTACAAGCACACAACGCCTCGCGGTGCGAGGCGTTGTGTGCTTGTAGATCCGCTGTTTTCACTACTTTTGTGCGACGGCCTTGTCTGATGAAGCAGGGCTTTACTTCGCGAAAAAGAATT
This sequence comes from Nannobrachium achirus, assembly GCF_963921795.1. Taxonomy (NCBI): domain Eukaryota; kingdom Metazoa; phylum Chordata; class Actinopteri; order Myctophiformes; family Myctophidae; genus Nannobrachium; species Nannobrachium achirus. The sequence continues at coordinate 50,921,617 of NC_137815.1, forward strand.
ACACATTTGAAACTTGGAGATACGAGGTTTCTGCCCAACAGTGACGATATATCAACACGTTTTACAATTTAGAAGCCATTTTTAGAATCGGTCTCTGGTCTTAAAAAGGGTTAAGTAAAAGTGCACGCTGTATCTGTCGTGCTCTCTCTCTCTCTCTCTCTCGTTGCGGTTTGCTGGTCCCATCATGTTAGCTACCAATCATGTCATTTAGCTCTTTATTTGTTGTTATTTTAAAGTGCTGAGTCACTGTGCTGTATGAGTCACACCCAACACATCCTCCTGGTCCAAGTATGCAGCCAGCACTCGCTCGCTCTCTCTGCTTCTCATGCCACATCTTTCATCCTTAGACTTTCTCGCTTAAACAGACAAAGAAGACCTTGTAGTGTATGTATGTATGTATGTATGTATGTATGTATGTATGTATGTATGTATGTATGTATGTATGTACGTACTGTATGTACTGTATGTATGTATATGTATGTATGTATGTTTTAGGGCATTAACGACATGTGATTTTTGCAAGTCCACTCGACTCAGTAAAAAGTTGAGTTGAAGTCGACTTTATCGTTTGATGACGTCGTCACATTGACAGGGGACGGGGACGGGGGGGACTCCATCGAGTAGCCTAAAGCGATCCGTTCTCCCTAAATAAGGCTTTTGTTTTGATGTTAATATTATAGATTCCACTGTAACCAACATCATTGAATAAGGAGAGAATCATTCTGACCTTGACAATAAGCAATCCTGTGTGAATGCTGTACACACGCACACACAAAAATAATGATAGAAAAAATTATTCTTTTGTTTAATTTCGACTTTTCGACTTTCCCTGGTGGGAGTCAACTTGAGTAATGGAGTCGACATTTTGGTTAATGCCCTAGTATGTACCGGTATGTATGTATCTATGTATGTATGTATGTATGTATGAGTGTATGTACTGTATGGTAGTTTGTGTGCTTGCTCCTGCGTGTGCATGTGCGTGTGCCTGTGTGAGAGTGTGTGAGAGTGTGTGTGCGTGTGAGTAAGCAGTCATTGTTGTCTACCCTCAAGCTCAGTATGGAGACAGCCGTGACTCTGTGTCTGGTTGTCTCTCTACCATATCTGCATGCTGCATGCACTGCACGCACTGCACGCACCACGCACACGCACGCACACACACACACACACACACACACACACACACACACACACACACACACACACACACACACACACACACACACACACACACATATATAGTATCTGCATGCATGCTTTACTACAGAACGCACCGTAAATTAACGCTATACTTGATCCTACTACAGCCTCACACAGCAGTATCAAAAGTATCAGATTCACAAGCTTGAAGCGCGTTTTGAGCTTGCAGATTTACTACTTTTGAATGTGTAACAGAAAGTAACAGTTTTGGACTTATCCAGCCGACTAGAGACGATATGTTTTACTGCGTTGCGTGCACTGAACACACCACACATGATAACCAATGCCGGTAGATACCAGCGTCTGGAAATGCCTCCGATATACATGCACAAAATGCTGGAAACCGGTTATCGGCAGAACAATGTGAGTCCCATGCGTCGGTCCAATATCCCGTTAATTGATCAGGTGATGATATCTTATGACGAAGCCATCACGCTACACAGGCAAAAAACAACATCATGTGAGGTGCGAGTGGAGAGTTTAGTCAGAACTAAGCAAAATGTCAGCGATTTGGCCAGTGTTCCGTGCTGGAAAATCCCACCAGTCACAGGGTGTATGCAAAAGGATTTAGGCTGGAGTTTCGGGTGGCACTGGCGTTGCCAATTTACATTTCTTCTGTATGTATTCGTTCATGCTTTACGAAGGGTTTAGCATACGGTCACACATGTGCGTCAGAAGCGCTGCAGCCAACGCATGTGTGCGAAGACGCCAAACACAGCAATTTCCCACGTCGTCTGGCGGGTTGTGGGCTGGTGCCCGTTTTCCATTGTGTGTACGTATAGTTCGTTTGACGTGTGTTGGGAGTGGTTGGAAGCAGAAAGAAAACACTAAGCAAAATGGCTGCCAAGTGGGGGTCAACCACAGCACTTCCTTCCTATTGGTTGACACGCCGGTCGAAGTTCACCTGTTGAGAACTCTATTTCAGATGAGGGTCAGCGGCCAAATATCATGTTGGTCGTTGGCACAAAACAGTTAGAGAACTACTGGTTTACATACATAGACATAAAAAGGTAGACGCCTCCTCCGGCTCTGGAGTGTCTGTATCGCGGGCGCCATTTTTGAGAGAAGGAAAGCTTCCGCGTGAGTCACAGAAGGGGATAGGTAAGTGAATCAGAGGCCGGTGTGAACCCAGAGTGTGTTTGTAGATAAGCACCGAGAGCACTGAGATACATGGGTGTGCCCTCTGGTCGTCTGTTTATTCGAATGCACCCTAAATTCTGACAAGCGATTAGCTAACCTGCCGACACTGGTGAATGTTAACCGCTATGCTTAAACCTAACCCAAACCCATAGCCATGATCCCCATTTCCGCCTTCTCTTTTTTTACAGGTCGCTCCAATGCAACTGCAACGGTGAATGAGGTATATAGGTTTATATATCTATGGTTTATAAGGCGTTTGTAGAATCAGCCTCAGGTATCAATGGTTTAGCCTAGGTATAGGAAACGGTAGTGGTATTGGAGCATCTTCACAAAGCATCGTGCACTCATTTGAAAAACACATGTTGGCCACACACACACACACGCGCACACGTGCGCGCGCACACACACACACACACACACACACACACACACACACACACACACACACACACACACACACACACACACACACACACACACACACACACACACACACACACACTATGTACTGTACTAGACCAGAGGTTCTCAAACTTTTACATTTCAAGGTCTTCCCTTAACCCTGGCAGTGTACACATGGAACCATTTGGTTCCATTTGTACACTGTCAGAGTTAAATACTTCAATGGGTAAATTTAGACCCCTCTAAAGGAACCCACAGAGTCCCTGGAATCCACTTTGAGAACCACTGTACTAGACATTCACTCCATGAGATGGGAAAAGCACTTCAAATTCTCTCTTTGTCTTTCTCGTTGTCCTTGACCCGTCCGTTGGCAGAGTTGTTGGCAGGGAACTGTGGGTATTGTGGCGACAGAACGACGGAAAGGAGTGAATATTTGAAGAACTACTGTCACTTATATCCCCTGCAACCACACTCACTGCCTGCTCCCGACTCCACAAGAACAACAAGTTGAAATGTGCAAACGGTTAGAGAGAAAAGGACGGAGAGATGGAGAGAGAGGCAGAACGACTGGGAAGACAAAGGAAGCGAGGGAGACATAACATTATTAACATTCAGGCCTAGAATTATTGAATGCATTAACCAGTGAAAAATAACAGATATACAAGCTCGCAGCGCAGCACTCTGTAGATCTGCTATTTTTGAAAAAGTCGTGTAAATTTGTGCAAATCTTTAAATATGTATTTTCAAAGAAAACGTTTGTAACTCAAATTTTGCTTCTGTGTGGTCCCTGGAACTATAATATTTTGAGATGCGGGCCCGTGGCCAAATACATATCATTTTGGGGGTCCTTCACATGAAAAGGTTTGAGAACCACTGATATAGTAGTCTCTCAAGAACAGACTAACTGAGCTCCATTTAAGTGAAAAGGACCTTTTCTTTGACGATGACTAGCCAGATTGCTGACACAGATACAGACACAGAAACATAGGGTTTTTCAAAAAACCTTAGAAGGATTCAAAAGACACTTATAGAATCGTGTATATAATTTTCACGATTTTTCAAAAAAATAGATCTACAAGCTCACTTATAGAATCGTGTATATAATTTTCACGATAAAAAAAAAAAATAGATCTACAAGCTCGCAGCGCGGCACTCGGTGCCTCGCTGTGACCTTGTATATCTGCTATTTTTCAATAGTTAAAGCATAAAATAATAATACACAATAATGTGTACCCGTTCTAAATGGGTTAACTCGTGAGTGTATAACAAATGGAACCGTAAGGGTCCATTTGGTTACATTAGTTACACTTCTCAGCGTAAAACCCGGAACTCTGAATTTCACTGTGCAGGTATTGACTTTTGACATTCTTCAGAAAGAGAAAGTATGTTTCTCACTGGCCGAGCAACACACTCGCGCACACACACACACGTACACGCCGTACATTTACTACACACACTCATCGCACATACACACACGCACCACTGGCCGCGTCGCCTGCCAAACATCTGGAGCGAGGTTTGTGAAAATGCTGAATGAAAGAATCCTTAATAACACTGGATTGGTTGTGTGACCGCGGCCGCGGGCCAATCAAAACAGGCCTCCGGCTGCGAGGGTTATCTGTCTCCGAGCGGATTGTACGAAAGAACAGGCGCTTTTATTGCCATGTCATCATCACGGGGACCACACCGTGTTTGTGTTTGTGCCTCAGAGTGTGTGTCCACAGAGTTAACGCTGCACTAACTCTTCTCATCTACCCCGGATTTGAACCCTGTTTCCTGCGCAAGTGCTTTTTTTTTTAATAGAGCATGCCTGCTTGCTCAGGGGATAAGATCCTGTGTCGAGGTGAGACATGACCTTTGATACAATCTAAATGTCTCAATAGAAGAGCAGGGAGACAAGATACAAACACCCCAATTGTATAAGTTATATTGTATTAACATACTCTACCATACAGATTGTATAAGTTATATTGTATTAACATACTCTACCATACAGATTGTATAAGTTATATTGTAATAACATACTCTACCATACAGATTGTATACGTTATATTGTATTAACATACTCTACCATACAGATTGTATACGTTATATTGTATTAACATACTCTACCATACAGATTGTATAAGTTATATTGTATTAACATACTCTACCATACAGATTGTATAAGTTATATTGTATTAACATACTCTACGATACAGATTGTATAAATTATATTGTATTAACATACTCTACCATACAGATTGTATAAGTTATATTGTATTAACATACTCTACCATACAGATTGTATAAGTTACATTGCCTTAACATACTCTACCGTACAGATTGTATCAATTATACTGTATAAGTTAGGATATATTGTATTAACATTAAGTCAGTTTGAAGTTACTGGTAGTTTTTTGGACGATTTATGTCCCCACCAGCAGTAATACAAACGTGCGCGTGCCGGGTGTGCGTTAGGGTTATAGAGTTTCCTGGTGGATATCCTGTGGGTGTGTCCTAGCCTATTAATGCCATATTAAGCCAGCAGGACACGCCCCTCTCCATGTGCACGTCGTTCAGGTTGTGCACACAGCATGTGTAAGAACCTGGAGAGAGGATGATATTAAATATTGTCATAATATATAAAACCCAGGCGTCCATTTTATGCTCTTCTCTGCAGGGCGTGTGTGTGTTTGCCTTGGCAGCAGAGGTGTGCGTGTGTGTGTGTGTGTGTGTGTGTCCGCGTGTGAGCGGGATAATTAGTACTTTTGGTGGTATTTGGACGTAAAATTTACCATGTGGCTCATTGTACCCAGCCAAGATCAATCTATGTAGAGTGTACGGTGTGTGTGTGTGTGTGTGTGTGTGTGTGTGTGTGTGTGTGTGTGTGTGTGTGTGTGTGTGTGTGTGTGTGCGTGCGCGCGCGCTTGCATACATATGCTTCAGTATGTGTGTGTGTGCATGTGTGTGTGTGTGTGTGTGTGTGTGTGTGTGTGTGTGTGTGTGTGTGTGTGTGTGTGTGTGTGTGTGTGTGTGTGTGTGTGTGTGTGTGTGTGTGTGTGTGTGTACCACTGTTACTGTAGATGTAGGTTATGTAAAAAATGTCTCCTGAATAGGTTTACTGAGACAGAGACATACTGTAACCGCCTCTTCATTTTTCTTGTTTCAATCTCTCTCTCTCTCTCTCTCTCTCTCTCTCTCTCTCTCTCATATGTAATGATATATTTTATATTTATTTGTTTTATTTATAATAATCTATACTTTATACGATGGGCTATAAATGTGGCTAAAGAGTCTAGACAATAAAGAAGGGGAGGGGCCAGCCCTCATGGGCCTTACCCATGAGCCTTTGACTCAGTTTCCCAGAACCTCCCTCTGTTGCGCTGGATCAGCATATGTGTACACACACACGCGCACACACACACACACACACACACACACACACACACACACACACACACACACACACACACACACACACACACACACACACACACACACACACACACAGAGAGAGGGGCCTCTTTTGTGCCTCGAAGCTGCAACCCAGCTCCAAGGGTGGTCTGCACACTGTATGCCAACATGTCCTGTGACTACGTTGTTGCACAAGCCTTGTTCTGTTGATGCCTTCTATGTACTGCACTTTGTTGTGCTATCTACCTGTTTCTGCGGGAATTTACCGTATGATTATGTGTGAGACACATCCGGTGAACAGCTGACATACAAGCTTGCGTCGCTGATGCGGACCGCTGTGAGCTTGTAGATCACACTCGGCTCGGCTGCGGCACCGGAAACTGCCGCCCACGTTCTGTGCAATGCACAATGGGACGTTGGAAACTTGTGGATATGCTGTGAATAAAGCTTGATTTGACTTTTAGTGGCGTCGGTTCAGCAAAAGCTAAGGTATGGCAACATGACTGGTGTCTTGGTGTCTTTGCAAGACACCAGTCATGTTGCCGTACCTTAGCAACAGGCATGATGCATTCAGAACGGGTACACATTATTGTGTATCATTATTTTATGCTTTAACTATTGAAAAATAGCAGATATACAAGCTCACAGCACGGCACCGAGTGCCGTGCTGCAAGCTTGTAGATCTGCTATTTTTGAAAAATCGTGAAAATTAGAATTTTGACCCGTGTCTTTTGAATCCTTCTAAGATTTTTTGAAAAACCTGTAAGCAATCTGGCCTGCCATCGTCAAAGAAAAGGTCCTTTTCACTCAACTGGAGCTCAGTTAGTCTGTTCTTGAGAGACTACTATGTCAGTGGTTCTCAAACCTTTTCATGTGGTCCCAAAATGATATTTATTTGGCCACGGACCCCCATCTCAAAATATTAGTTCCAGGGACCACCCAGAAGCAAAGTTTGAGTTACAAACATTCGCTTTGAAAATACATATATTCAAAGATTTGCACAAATTTTCACGACTTTTTCAAAAATAGCAGATCTACAAGCTCGCAGCGCGCTGTGAGCTTGTATATCTGCTATTTTTCACTGGTTAAAGCATTCTAGGCCTAAATGGGTTAAGAAGTAAAGTTTATTTGTTTCCCTGTAGCCAAGGTACTGTACGGCAGCTGTCATACCCTGCCATACCAAACTGACGCCTCTGATTTGTCTCCTCCCCCTCAGGTCAGCCGGTGGCGCGCTCCACGCCCCTCCACCCTGCGCAGCCGTGCCGGACGCAGCCCGGCAGCACGCCGCGCAACGGCCCCGCCCCCAAGCACCACCACCAGCACCCACCCGGCCACACGCACTGTCCGCACCACCACCACACGCACGTGCTCCAGCACTCCAACAGCGCCGGGGGCGGGGTCCGGAACGGGGGTCCCCACCACAGCCACCGCCACCCCAAGCTGGGCTCCCTGCCGCGGGGGGGCTCCTCCACCTCGTCCTCGTCCTCCTCGGCGGGCCCCGGGGGAGGTGGCGGAGGAGGCGGGGCCTCACGGCACCCCAGCAAGAAGCTGCAGTCCAACCCCTCCATCACCTCCCAGAGCAGCAAGAGGAGCAAGGGCAGCTCCTCCAAGAGCAACAGCTCCCAGATCCCCAACCCGGCACAGGATGGTGAGACATAATGCACTGTGTGTGTTACACCAGGGGTCTTCAATGTTTTCAGGCCAAGGACCCCTTAGTTGAGAGAGAGATGAAGCAGGGACCCCCACAACCTTTTCATAGATTCCATATAGTTTCGTCGTTTGACAGCACAATCATCAGTGTGTTTTGGAATCATGTCAATTTGTGTTTTCAGATATTTAACCACTTAAACCGTCAATACTTAAAAAACTTGACCTTTCACTCTGTACTTAGTCTGCTCTTTTTCCCCTCTACACCAAAGATCTTTGCCAAAAATAGCCGATCTACACGTTCACAACGCCTCACGCTGCGATGCGTTGTGAGCTTGTAGATCGTCTATTTTTGGCAAAAGTTCCCAGAATATGGACACTAGGGTTCAAGTGGTTAATATTAAAAAGAAGAAAAAAGTTTCTATTATTCAAATATTTGGAGGACCTCCTGTAGTAACTCTGAGGACCCCCTAGGGGTCCCGGACCCCCTGTTGAAGACCCTTGCGTTAGAATAGTTAGATAAAAGACGATGAGTGAATGAATCCATTCCTAAGCTGTCTCTGTCTCTCATCCAGACTGCTGCGTCCACTGCATCCTGGCCTGTCTGTTCTGTGAGTTCCTGGCGCTGTGCAACATCGTGCTGGACTGCGCCACGTGCGGCTCGTGCGCCGGCGACGACTCGTGCTTCTGCTGCTGCTGCGCGTCGGAGGAGTGCGGAGACTGCGACCTGCCCTGCGACATGGACTGCGGCATCATCGACGCCTGCTGCGAGTCCGCAGACTGTCTGGAGATCTGCATGGAGTGCTGCGGACTCTGCTTCTCCTCCTGAAAGGGCCTCCGTAGGTGCTCTTACTGCAGTGCACACACACGCACGCACGCACGCACACACACACGCACACACACACACACACACACACACACACACACACGCACGCACGCACACACACGCGCACACACACACACACACACACACACACACACACACGCACGCACGCACACACACGCGCACACACACACACACACACACACACACACACGCGCACACACACACACACACACACACACACACACACGCACGCACGCACGCACACACGCACGCACGCGCACACACACGCACACACACACACACAGACACACGCACACACACACACACACACACACAAATCCAACTAGGGATGGGACGATAATCGTTATAATCGTTTAGTGTGATAAAATAAAACACTCACAATAATGTTATTGTGGAGATTTTACTTTATTGTGAAATTGTCCTCCATCAACACTACACTAGGATGAATTTGCATTTTCTTAAGCTAATTTCCCACTACACAAATCGAATCGCAGAGAATAGCAGATCTACAAGATTAAAACGCGTTGTGTTGCAACACGTTGTGATTCAAGTGGTTAACAACAGTGGCATTTTACGTTTTCAGCATGTTTTGTTTATCGTGATTATATCGTTAATAGCAATCATTTTTGCCACAATAATGGTGGTGTGTAATTTTCATATTGTCCCATGCTTACCTCCAACACACACACAAAATATGTATTTGTGTCCACATACAGTAAACAGAAGTACAAGAATGCCTTGTACAAAGGGACATAGACACTGCAGCCAGTACAGTCAGACAATAGGAAAACAGCCAGTTACAAACATTGTTACAATATAGTTATATAGCGTACTTTGTTGGACACAGCAGTCATAATTGAGTCGCTTCCTATAATAGCTGATACTGAGCAGCACTCACGCACGCACGCACGCACACACACACACACACACACACACACACACACACACAGTCAATTGCTTTCCAAATTGAATCCAATTGGTTCAATGGCTGGCCTCATGAGTCCGACAATGTCTCTAAAGCTTTGTTTTTAATTTTTTTTCCCCCTTCCTCTTCTTCTTCTTAAAACAGGGTTTGCCAAGCAGCAGCACTGACCCGATGTCACCGCTGGTCTACATTTCCAATCGATTTAAAAAGAAAAAGACAAGAGAAAAAAGGACGAGCGACGACGCCGACCGGGCCTGCCTTCTCGGGGGCCTCGTCCCCTATGTCGTCAGCGACCGGCGGAGGACCCCGGCGTGCTAAGCGGCCCGCAACCTTTTTTACACGGGGGCTGCAAATTACCATCGTCGTCGGCCCCGCCATTCTGGAGGAAGGGGTCCGGGCACGGCGGCGTTCCTCTCTGGACCCTCCAATGAAAAGGCTCTCATTACGAACGGGGGGGGCCCCTTGTGTCTGCCGAGTTGAGCGGAGTTCCCCGAGCATGAAAAATGACCTCCAACAGGCAAATGAGAAAAATGGCTCCATTTAACCGGATTTTAGTGTTTCTGTAGATAAGAGCGGGGCGTGCGTAATGGGAAAATGGACTCTCAGATCTCAGTAGAAATGTTGGAAGGCAATGGGGCGTCCTTGGCCAAGGTCAACTTCCCTTCCAGTCTGGGGTTTTCTTTTATCTTTTTTAAGCGTCGCCAGTCACCTTTATCGCTCAGTGCACACGGACGGTCCGACTGGAGCATGTGATGAACACTGCTGTGCTTTCTGTGTCTTGTGTCTCAGTAGTCCTATAAGCAGAGGGAACGCCAACGGGGGCTAGTGGCAATATTACCCAAAACATTCCCTTTTTATTTTCTTTTTTGTCTGTTGTTACCATGCACCTCAACTTTTAGGAGGAGAATGATGTCCAAACGTCTGCCGGACTGACTGACTGACTGTCGGCGAAGGAAGACGGGTGTCACAACGGAATCTGTCCTATTTAGGGTTTAGGGTTCGTCTTGCAACATGCATATCGTCGTTGTCGGGTGAAAACCTTGTCCAAAACCGTTCATTTTGTATTTATCATTTTAAAAAATGTTCTAAACTAGTGAAAATAGCCGATCTACAAGCACACAACGCATCCCATCGCGAGGCGTTGTGTGCGTGTAGATCTGCTATTTTCACTAGTTTTGTGCAACAGTCTTTTATGATGAAGCAGGGCTTTACTTTACGAAATAAATTACAAATTTGAAACTTGGACATACAAGGTTTCTGCCCGACAGTGACGATATCGTTGTTGCTGGTGCAGAAACCTCTTATCTCCATATTCCACCTTTTTGTGTTTTTTTTTCTTTCTTTTTTGTAAATTAACGCCCCAACATGATCATACTACAGCGTCACACGAAAGCATTTAAAAGGAGCAGATGCTTTATTTTGACTATTTTTGAATTTGAATCCTGAAAAGTAACAGTTTTGGTCATATGAGGTTTCCACCCGACAGAGACCATATCGTCGTTGTCGGGTGGAAACCTTGTATGTCCAAGACCGTTCGTTTTGTATTTATCATTTTAAAAATGAACTAAACTAGTGAAAACAGCAGATCTACAAGCACACAACGCCTCGCACCGCGAGGCGTTGTGTGCTTGTAGATCGGCTGTTTTCACTACTTTTGTGCGACAGCCTTGTATGATGAAGCAGGGCTTTACTTGGTGAAAAAACGTACAAACGTGAAACTTGGAGATACAAGGTTTCTGCCCGACAGTGACGATATGCAATATGCTACACAGTAAAGTCCTCTGTGACATTTTATGCACTTCCGACATGGTGTCCATATTTTGGGCATTTAATTAAAGGCAACAGAAAAGAAAATGTCCATTAATACATTTCCAATAAAATAAATACAAATAATAATAATAAAATAGCACAAATAGACATCTAAAGCCTTGTAGATTGGCTATTTTCACAATTTGTCATACGATGACGTATATAATAGCAGGGCTGAAGTGGTTAAACTCACACAATGAAATGTATAATGTGTTACTCCTCAGTTTCAAGAATCACAGAGGACTTTTCTGTGTGGCATTTAAGGACAACTTTGTTTTTTTTACAACAAGGGTTCATATTTTAGATTCTAATTAGAGGAAAGAAAAGATGAGTGTTAAAATGTTTTCCTTTACTGCTTTCTATTGTTTTAGCGATTTTAGTATTTTGATTTCAGTGGTTGGGGGCATGCGTGGTTAACTATGTCTTTTTAGACACAATAAGCCGGCAATTTCTTTGTTACTATTTACACCAGCCCCCATACGTCACATCTGCCCATGAAAGATTGCGGTGCATCTTGTGAATGGGCGTATTGTGTCTAAAAATACATATTTAGCCATTTGCATGCATGCCCCCAACCATGCGTTAAAATCACAAAAATGATAGAAAGAAGTAAATGAAAACCTTTCAACACTCATCTTTTCTTTTCTCTAATGACTATCTAAAATATGAACCCTTGTTGTAAAAAAACAAAGTTGTCCTTTAAAGGGCATCCACAACTAGAACTGGAACTCTAACCATGACTCTATGATGTGAGCACCCATCTGTGATGAGCCATACCGCTCTGCAAACGGGAGTCCCGTGATTTATCCAACATGTTCATCATCATTTCTATCGGGACAATCTCGTTCACCACTGTTGTCGTGGTCATAGTGGTGGTGTGGATGGCAACAAGAAGAGTGGGCACCTCCATTTTATCCAAAATTTGGTCCGAAATGTAAAAGAAAATTGGTGCATAAATGTAATGGTAAATTTAAGTCTGATATATGATGTACCATGCATGTTCGAATCATGTATACTCAATTTAAATGTATATATTTTCCAAATATATACATATATTTTAACATTTTGGACAGAGAGGTGCCCTCTCTTCTTGTATCCATTTGGAATCCACTTGAGTTTAGGGCAGGCGTCTTCAATAGGGAGCCCCTGTTATACTTAGTCCTGAATCATGACAGTCATTGGTTTTTGCACGTTTCTCCATTCATAGCTACATAGATACATCTATCAACACGTTTCCCAACAAGCTTCACTTCCTCCACACAGCTGATTCAAATCACTTAACAAAGATCAAGTAATCACCATGCAGAGATTCAGGCTCACAGGAGCATTTCCAAATCGCGGAGTCAACAGTCTGGCCACGCGAGACTAGGCTCACGGCAGCAATGAAACAGCTAAACTTTAGGAACAGGAAGTGATGCACAACTTTCACGCAAGGGCTCATGGGACATAGGAAACTTGTGGGTATACTCAGACTTATATTCAGACTTCAAATATAAAGTTCTTACCCCAGTTATAATTCTACTGGGGTGGGTATAAGTACCCGTATCTTCCGTATTGTTCAATAAAAAGCATTTTAATCTTAATTGGCATTTTCAGTTATAATGTATCAGAATGCTATACACCTCCCAGCCGTTAGGGTCGCGTAGTTGTAAGCATATGGAGAAAATTCGGAGAAAATGCCCAACAAAAATCTGAACGTTTATGTTATTTAGATGGAGGTTGTGAATGGAGTAAATGGCATGCAAAAAGCAGGTTGAAGTTCCGCCATGACGCTGGTGACAGACAGACAGTGATCCATGGTTATACTGTAGTTATGGAGCCACGGACACGCTCTGCTCCCTAATTCATTAACATGTGAAGAGAGAGGCTTCTTAATCAAAAGGTTTCTCCTGATTTTATTGCCGTGCATCTCGTTATTCTTGTTTATTATTTTTCTTCCTGTACAGTTATTTCATGTAAAAAGGGCTTCGGCTGTCTTCTGTGAAAATTCCTACATTCAGAAAACATTCCTAAACTGGTAGAGAACTGGAGGACATATGACTTTTTTGTTGTGTTAATTCATTTCATTTATACCTGTCATTCACGCTAGTATGTGAACAAACGACCTTGGCTTTGGCAAAAGGCCTGTACTCTCTCTCTCTCTCTCTCTCTCAAGTAGATTCCTTGCCTTTAGCAGAAAAAAAAAGAATGAAAGAAAGAAAAAAAAATCTCTATTAATCCTTATTGTGTAGATTTTTTGCTGAGATATTTGCAATTTTCTCTCCTCCACCCAATGTGAAAATCACATTTCTGTGTTATCAGGTTTCAACCCGGCCTCTCTTCCCCGTAAAGCAAAGCAGACATTTTATTCTCAAAATCTAATTTAAGTCCCTCAGTGAATATCTTTGCAATATTATGCTAAGTTAGATCCATATGCTTGTAGTCTGAATGGTACGCCTTATGATAACAGAACTCTCTCAACGTATATTTTCCCAACCTATAGTACCTCTGGAGATGTAACGTAGATGTGTGTGTAATGTTGTGCATTTTAAACTGACTTTGATACAAATCTCTCTTCTCTGATCCAACACTGTTAGTGCAATCTTTTTTTTGTATTTTTTCTCTCCTCAGAAATGCCAACATTTTTTCTTTTTTTTTCTGTTATATTGGACCATAGTTTGTTACCAAAGCATCATGTACATACAGTAGAAGTTATTTTTTAGTTTATTATCCGCTTAAAACCACTTGAACCCTAGTGTCCCTATGCTGGGGCGGCGATCATTTGGCAAAAAAAAATAATAGCAGACCTACAAGCTTGTGTGTAAGCTTGTCGATGAGCTATTTTGGCTGAAGATATTTAGTGGAGAGGGGAGAAAGGAGGGCTCCCTGGTATAGATCCCTGGGGAACGCCGGTCAACTAACTATATACAGGGTTTAAGCGGTAAACGGCTGCTAACCACAGCTAAAGGCTAATTAAAACCCTATTTTAAGGGCTAAAACTATGTAACACTGTCGATAATGAACATTATGTTAAAAGCTAATCATGTTTTTACTTACACATCCGAACAGCCAGCTTAACGTGAGCGTGAATGTTGTCGCACGTTTAGCTTTGGAGCTCGGAATTCACAATGACATGAAAGCCTGGGGACGTCCTGGAATCCGGTCCAGTCCTGTCCCGTCCCGTACGGAGACATTTATGATGAAGAAGGGACAACTGGACCCATGTGAGGCTGTTAAGAAAAAGGACAAGTGACAATCACCACAGCCGCCATGATTTACGTATGATTAACATGGGATTTGGATACAAGTCTAAAACCATAAGGGACATCGTCTGAATGTGCTAATATCTCAATTAAATTTGTTCTATTTTGTTTATTATAAAGAGTAAACACTTTTTTTGGACGATTTAAGTCATTGTTGTTTTCAGTATTTTCCTGTATGCAAATATTTCAGTATTTCTTTTTGTTTATTATGTTCACACAAAAAAATCTAAGCAATGCCTATTACTATAATCTATATTTTGGGATGTAACTTGAAAATATCGCGGGGCTGAAATTGTTTGCTATGCCTGACGATACCATTATATTCTGCCCGCGGCCATTTGAAATCAAACTGTAGCGCACTTAACGTTGTTGTCATGTTGTTTACAGTACTCTGTCCCTACATGTACAGTCATGGAAATGATCCTTGTTTATCATGGATGACACATGCAGTCACATCTCTTTGTTTCATAGAGAATAAACAATGTGAACGGGAGGCGGAGGGCTCCAACTTCCTGTCTGTAATATTTATTGATTGATTGATTGATTGAATACTTTTAACAAAAAAAGTCCTTGGTCTTAGGAAGACTGCTTTCTTTTCATGTAGCAAATGTTATGTTTCACAGCATGAGTAAATGTACAATTTAGGCATTTAGCAGACACTCACTAATTCAGAGCGATTTACAGTAAGCAAGGTAAACACGAGGTAATACATTAAATGCATAGGAATAGTAATCTAGGATCATAGAACACCCAAGTCTGACGTAATTTATGTATTCTACCTAGAATTCAGAATTCCCATGAACTTGTTTAATCTCGGCATATAAGAACTGTGTTCCACACACGCACGCACGCACGCACGCACGCACGCACTCGCACGCACGCACGCACGCACGCACGCACGCACGCACACGCGCGCGCGCGCGCGCGCGCACACACACACACACACACTATATATTGTATCCGTCTGTCTGGCTGGCACTCTTACCGGTATATGTGTAACCGGTGTATCTTTATCTCTCTGCGTTGTGTAGAGTAGAGACAGACCCAAACCTCTCTTTGGAGACAACCTCCGTTTAATTCTGACAACAATACAGAAAACACACGTCTCCAAGTTAATATAGTGCAGCATGGACTCCTTTCTAAACAAAATGAAACAGACACTGTATAAGTAATTTGCAACTTAAATAGTATTTTGTTATACAGTACAGAGAGATAAAAAAGGCCACCCACCTCGTTCAATACGGAAGAACAGTATGAAGAGGTGGAGGTGTGGCAGGGCATTTATACAGTAGGAGGGGACTTAAAGGAGCCGTGGCCACAAATGCACTATAACATATTATGGAGAATGTCAGGTAAAAGCCCTTATTTGTATATTTTGTGTAATTATATACACTTATATTTAATACTGTTACATATGCCCATATATGGGCATAAACGATGCTCCAACAGTTATAGTTAGAGTATAGTTGTATAAACAGTTATATAGTGTAAACCTACAGGGTCGAATGACCACTGCAATGTGTGACCTTGAAGGAGAGCCGACCAGGACAACACCAAGGTTCTTTGGCGTTGGAAACCGAAGTCATCAGGGCGTGGTCTATGGAAATAGTTAGACCCTGCGTGGGGCAGGACTTAACTGAAGCTCGGTCTTCTCTGGGTTCAGCTTAAGGTGGTGAGAAGACATCCACTGTGAGATGTCAGCCACACATGTGGCGATGCGCTCTTCCACCTGAGTGGCAGAGGGAGAGGAGGATAGAACAGTTGAGTGTCATTAGGCATAGCAGTGATAGGACAGATTATGAGCAGAGATAACAGAGACTAGATATTTAGTGTACAGGGAGAAAAGTTGGGGACCATGTACAGATCCCTGGGAGACCCCTGTTAGGAGAGTGTGGGGGGCTCATGAAAGCAAACTTTTCCAAGAAACCTGACCAGGTACAGTCAATCAGGTGTAGGAGAACCACTTTAGTGCCGTCCCAGCGATGCCTGGGTCAGCAAGGGTGTGGAGCAGCTGGTGGTTCACTGTGTCAAATGCTGCCGCTAGGTCTAGAACAGGGGTCTTCAACAGAGGGTCCTCAGAGTTACTACAGGAGGTCCTCCAAATCTTCCAATCCTTTTTATATTAACAACTTGAACCCTAGTGTCCATATTCTAAGAACTGTAGCCAAAAATAGCAGTTCTACAAGCTCACAACGCCTTGCGCTGCGAGACGTTGTGAGCTTGTAAATCGGCTATTTTCGGCAAAGAGGTTTGGTGTAGAGGAGAAAAAGAGCAGACTAAGTACAGAGTAAAAGGTCAAGTTTATTAGGTAATGACGGCTAAAGTGGTTAAATATTTGAAAACACAAATTGACATGAATCCAAAATACACTGAGGATTGTGCTGTCAAAGGATGAAACTATATGGAATCTATGAAACGGTTGTGGGGGTCCCTGCTTCATCTCTCTCTCTCAACCAAGGGGTCCTTGGCCTGAAAGCGTTGAATACCCCTGGTCTAGAAGAATCAGGACTGGAGAGTGGGAGGCAGCCCGTGGGCAGCATGTAGTGCTTCTGTGACTGCAAGGAGTGCAGTTTTTAGTGGAGTGAGCCTGTCGGGTTCCAGCAGGTTGCTCTGCCCTAATGAACAAAGTGCCACTGGTTGGTATAAGAGTCCGAACACAGAGATGAGTGGTAACAGAGGGAGAGAAGGAGAAAAAAGAAAGAGACGGGGGTGGTGGGCGGGGTTCGTTCAACAAGGAGAGAGAAAACAGAGCAACAACTGGGACTCATGCAGAACAGAGCACTTTAATGTGTTTTTTAAAGGTCTGCCAGACAGAGTCGTTCAGTAGGAATGAAAGGTTCGGGCCAGGCCAGTAACATCAATGATGTGGAGATGAAGCAACATTGCAGGGGGACTTTTTCTCTGTTCTGTTTGAGATCTCTCCTCACTCGCTGCTTGTTTCATTATTATCGTCTCTGTTGGGTGGAAACCTCATTATGTCCAAAAACTATTACTTTTCAGGATTCAAAAGTATAGCCAAAGTAGCAGAACAACAAGCTCGAAACTCATCGCATTGCTTCGCGCCATGTTTTGTGCCACATATACCTACCGCACCACGCTTCGAGCTTGTGGATCTGCAATAATACCTTTTTATGCTTTTGTGTGACTGCTGGGGTATGATCAAGGGTGATAATTTACAAGAGTTAAAATATGGAGAAAAGAGGTTTCTGCCCCACAGCAACGATATCATCGCTGTCGGGTGGAAACCTTGTATCTCCAAGTTTCAATTTGAACGTTTTTTCGTAAAGCAAAGCCCTGCTTCATCACACAAGACTGTTGCACAGGACTAGTGAAAATAGCAGATCTACAAGCACACAACGCCTTGTGGTGCGAGGCGTTGTGTGCTTGTAGTTCGGCTATTTTCACTAGTTTAAATCATTTAAAAAAAAGATAAATACAAAACGAACGGTTTTGGACATACAAGGTTTTCACCCGACAAGGACGATATGCTCCCTTCCCTCCCTCCCTCCCTCCCTCCCTGTCCTCTCGCCATCTCTCTGCATTTCCTCCCTCCGCTCCAAGATATCGTCTATTTTCCTTCATGAAAAGAAGTCCTGTCCTAACCCCTTGCGTATGTGTGTGTGTGTGCGCGTGTGTGTACTGTACAGTTGGCCATAGCCGCGAGGTGTCCGCCAGCTCATATTTCTTACCAACTTTCTGTGTTGAGGTCAACGATAAGAGGCCCACTGTTTTGGCCCCGAGGCTATCCGCCTGTAATGGGGTCAGTCACTGTGGTGTGTGTGTGTGTGTGTGTGTGTGTGTGTGTGTGTGTACTTGAGAGGGCCAAATGTGTCCCCACAAGTAGTAGCAGAGAAATAGACAATTGTGAGGGCAATAATTGTACTGGTCCTCACAAGGCTTTGGGGAGTTATAGGCTTTTACAGTTAGAAATAGATTCAGGCTGGGGTTAGAGGTTAGGTTTAGACTAGCCCCGTTTGGAACCTCACTCTCCACGATAGCTCAGAGATGAGGTCCCGCTGTACCGCGTCCCGGCAGAGGTAGAGTCCGTCCAAATGCGGGAGCGTGTCGACATTGTGACATAGCATCTGTTCGATTGCCTTCTAAAGCTTGTGTATGTGACGTGATGGTTGCTTATCTCCCGTTTAGGGAGTCTTACTGGTCTTGAAATAGGCTATGTTTCTAGGCTTTCTACTGGTTATACAGAGTGAATACCCGCCCTCCAGCCAATGGCATTCATTTGCGTGTTCATTTCTGTTGCGGATAGCCTATATAGGCCTAGAAAGATGGCGGATTTGCAATTTCTGAAAAATAGGCTTAATTTATGGTCTGTAGAAACCAATGGCGTCACCTTGTCCATTTCTTTGTTGGATGGTTTAGACATGTAGAGGTTAGGTTTTAGGGGTTACAGATTCGATTTCTGCAGCTTCTGCCTGATTTAAACTTGGTTGTGTAAGAAACTGTCACATTGCAAACACCTTGTGAGCTTGTTTGGCAATTCAGCTATTTTTGTGTGTGTGTGTGTGTGTGTGTGTGTGTGTGTGTGTGCGTGCGTGCGTGCGTGCGTGCGTGCGTGCGTGCGTGCGTGTCAGAGGGAGAGAGTGAGGTGATTCAAGTGAGCCATGGGTCAGACAGAGAGGCAATTCAAGCTTCTAAGCAGTGTTGCCATGACTGCTTATTATGAGTCTTTGGGCTTGTTTTTCTGTAAAAGTCGTTTTCAGAAACTATTGGTCAGTTGCGAGTCTTTTGTTGTTCAAACCAGTGGTTCTCAAACATTTTCATGTCAAGGACCAGGGTTCCAACGGTATGAGATTTTTAACACCGTAAATATAGTCCGTGTCAGCACCGCGGTTATCGGTAACACCGTTTCAACCACCATTGAGTATCTTGTCGTCTTGTGAGCACTCAGTAGCAGCCAATGCTACCTCAAGCTACAACAACAACCGTCCTACCATATTGAAAATTCTGCTTTGTATTAAGCAACAACACTGTTAGTGTTACAACAGCACTGCATTTTCTTGTTTGGCTCATCGTGGTTTTTCCGCCTACCGCCTACTGCTTTGCCATTATAACGCCACAACTAGCCGCCTGGAACGTGCCCTGCGAGTGTGGACGAGGCATCAGTCTGATGGGCTGTGCATCCCCTGTGGATGATCCGTTGATTCTGAATCTGTTCTCGACGCTCTCACTCAAGGAACAGCTCCCGCGACTGAGAACCGAATCCCATCGTTCATTTAAAAGAGCCGCTCAAAAGAGCAGAATCGTTCGCGAACGTCAAATCTCTACTGCGCTTTTTGGAGCCTGCCTCGAGGGAGGCAGGCTTTTTATTTAACTGTGTTATCGGTGTGCAGGTAAAGTACTCAGTGTTGTGCTCGCCCACCGTTAACACCGGTAACACCGAGTACCGTTGCAACCCTATCAATGACCCTCAAATGAATATGTATTTGTTTCACGGAACCCTCACGGACCCATAGACCTTCATAAACTATACACCCGGTTGCTTGATTCTCTCGCAAAAAATCTGGCAACGCTGGCTCCCCAGTGGGATTAGAGAGAGAGAGAGAGAGAGAGAGAGAGAGAGAGAGAGAGAGAGAGAGAGAGAGAGAGAGAGGAGAGCACATCTCTGCACATCTGCAACTGTTTTGAAGGAAGCCATGCTGGAAGTCTATACCCTCATTTCCCTTTGCTTACACACACACACACACACACACACACACACACACACACACACACACACACACACACACACACACACACACACACACACTCAACAACTCGTAAATGATATACACCGCAGCCCCCCCCCCCCCCCCCCTCCCCCCTCCAGAAATGTCCCATGCACAAAGCAGGCACAAGGGGACAAGTGGCTATTGAATATTAACCATGAAATTACAAAGGCTGCATTCTAATGGAGGTGACGAGGTCACAAGCTGGGGATGGAAATCATAAATTAATACCCATGACATGACAAGCCACTCGCCTTTGGCTCTCTCTCACCAAAACACTGCTGCTCCCCCCCCCCCATTTCCCCTCTACACCGAAGTCACCGGGACACCTTACACAAAGATATGCTCTATTTATTATTAATACGGCGGGTCAATGGAATGCAACAATACGGACGCACATGCACACAACGACAATGTGACTGATACTCCACTGCAGGGGTCCTTCCGCGTTTTCAAAGTGCGGGTGCGACGAGCCGACGACCCTCCTCCCAAGGGGCAACCCTTTTGAATACTTATAGTCCTAGTTTATGTGGTTTTGTATATTTTTGGGGCTATTCAAGCTCACGTTTTTCAGGCCAAGGACCCCATATAGCTGAGAGAGAGATGAAGCAGGGAACGCCCCTGGTCACATCACAGCTTTACAGAAAAGAAGGTTTTTAGAGGTTTATTCATGTTAATTGTGTGTTTTCAGACAGTTAACCACTTAAACCCTCAACACTTTGTCAACTTGACCTTTGGCTCTGTAGCCTACTTGGTCTGTACTCCCCCCCCCCCCTCTACAGTACACCAAACCTGTTAGAAATAGTTCATCTTTAGCTCAATAAGGACAACTACCTTCACAGGTTGATGATGTCATTTGTCCAAATTTGGCACTTATGAGGGTCCCTGGCACAAAGTATTTCCAAACGAGAGTCCGCGGCCCTAATACGTATCCATTTGGGGGTCCTTGACATGAAAATGTTTGAAAAGCACTGCTCTAGACGGAACCACTTTAGTGCGAGACAGCAAACGGCGTAACCTTGAGCGGCGGCTGGATGTATGTATGGGGGCCTGTGTGGTTCAAGTGCTCTCGAGGGACAGACTTTCTTGTGCACCGTCGTCTATTGAGCATCCATTGTGATCTATTGAAACCCGTCGTCTTCTTTGCACAATCGCTTTTGATGGCTGTCATTGAATCGCATAATCGTATAATTAGCGCGCGCCCTTTGGTGCGTGACGGTGGCACGTGAGTTTGACAATGGCGTGGGACAAAGGAAAGAGCAGTATAACCTATTGTGTATTAATCCACCACCAAGACACACACACACACACACACACACACACACACACACACACACACACACACACGTCATGTGTACCCCACTCCCAAGCAGGGTCATTTGGAGTTTGATGCGGAGTCAATCAGGTTATGAATTCCCATTCGGACTTGCATTGAGAATGATATACCGGTGGGAAAAAGTACTTTTCTTTTTTTACTTAAAGTTGTACCATGTAACTTTTTTTATAAAACAAATCTTAAAATTGTCCTAACTGTTAAATCGCTAAAGTTTTAGAACACCCACTCCGTTATTTTCAGCTTCTGAAGCCTTCTCTTTATATGTTTTCTATGATCCTGGCCGTGGACCGGATTTCGCCAAAATGACGTAATCTGCATCATCTGTATACATTGTGTATACGTTGCCCAATCACATCGCCGATCATGCACACATGGTACACTACCGGCCAATCACAGCGCATCTTGAAGTGGGGTCGCCATATTTGTAGTCGCCCGTGTGTCTCTTTACTCAAAAGGTAATCTCGCCTACCAGGCAGGGTGAAGTAGTCCGTTTCTCCGGAATGCCTGAACGCACAGGAACCAGGGACCCCTCTAAAGATAGCTCTCGGCGTTGTGGAGGCAGACGCGGGGGTGTGAAGGTACGAAAAACGGGCGAAAGACGCGAACGCGACCGCGGTTTGCTATAGGGCTGCTGACCACTAGTTGAGCATCTTACACAGTATAGCTTTAAGTAAAAGTAGCAGAAGCAATCTGTTACAGGTAAAAGCCTGTAATAATCAAAATTGACTTGAGCAAAAGTACCAATGAAATAATCTTTAGAGTACCAAAAGTAAGAGTAGTCATTATGTAGAATGTCACGTTTCACAAGGTATCATAATGTATTAAAATATTTTAGGATGTAGCAGATCTACAAACACGTTGTGAGCTTGTAGATCGGCAATTTTCAAATAGCCGTAGTTTAATATAGGGCTGAAGAGGTTGATGTACGTTTTGTAATAATAATTCTAATCTACAAAGTAACTAAGTAACTATAAGGTTTTCAAATAATTGCAGTGGAGTATAAAGCGCAATCTTTGCCTCTGAGATGTACTGTGAAAGTATTGAAAATAGAGTAAAAATACCCAAAAATGTGTACAGTACTTTGCGTTCCACCAGACAGCCAGTCAGAGTCACACTAGCATGAGTTCACCTGCCTGAGTCACACTGCTATGGTAACACTACACCTCGCACTCTAACACACTAATTACACACACTACAGCCAGACACAATACTGCACTCTGTCTGCCAGTCTGACCTGAGCTCTCACACCACGCCCACTCTGACTCACACTACTGTTATAGCCATTATATACAGTATATACCATGTGTGTGTGTGTGTGTGTGTGTGTGTGTGTGTGTGTGTGTGTGGGTGTGTGTGTGTGTGTGTGTGTGTGTGTGTGTGTGTGTGTGTGTGTGTGTGTGTGTTCGTGTGTGTGTGTGTGTGTGTGTGTGTGTGTGTGTGTGTGTGTGTGTGTGTGTGTGTGTGTGTGTGTCTGTCCGTTGGAAACCTCATATGTCCAAAACTGTTCCTTTTTAGGGTTCAAAAGCAACAAAAGTATCTACAAGCTCAAAATGTGTTGCTTCGCGTTTCGAGCCAATTGTGGATCTGCTACTTTTGATGCTTTTGTGGCCTAATAGTGAAAGGCAACCTCATTCTCCCTGGTCCCGCCTAGTCCCGGCCGTGATTGGCAGGCTTTGCTTTGAATGACAACCGCACAAGGCTCCCCCACGCGAGGCTTTTCCTCTCCTACTAATACAGACCGAACGCGCTAACCCAGCACTGGTCTCCGTGGTTTAGTGGTCTAGGTTAAGCCTAACTTCAAAACCATGCCAACCTGGGTGCAACACAGGGAAAAGAGTCTAAAATGTAATTGATAGCCAATGTAGTTGATTGTCAATTTGGACAGCATATACAGTAGCATTCAGACAATTTTCTCCACAAAACTCAAAGGTTGCTTCTGGAAATCTTCTTGCTAACAAACAAACAAACTAACTAACTAACTAACTAACTAACTAACTAAGAAAATGAACTAGACAGCATAGGTAAGGCTACTCCCACATCCCATTTAGGGAAAAAGGTTCAACAAATTTTTCCAGTAAAACATTTCATCATGGTATGAAATACTATGTTGCATCTATTGCATTTATATACGGTACACTGGGGTCTTCAATGTTTTTCAGACTAAGGACCTGAGAGAGAGATGGCTAGCATATTTATATGACAACTACTAGCCTGCGGTGACTTGACACCCCACAAGACCCCCTTACAGACATTCCAAACAATGGAAGTGGGCGGGACCCGGCAAGAAGGTCGACTGCCAATCATTTTGAGAAGATAATCCAGTTTCTTCTGCTTTATGACTCAACTCTCCTCAAACTGACATGGTTTATGAATCTGTCTGCAAATTATGCTACTTTTTGAGACGACCACCCCCACCCCCTTTAGGCCAACCAATGTGAAAGGTTAACCAGTTCTTTCTGGGCCTACTGCATATCAGTGGTTCACGACTTTTTCAGGCCGCGACCCCCCCAAAATATTCCTATTTGAACTGGAGACCCCCCAAAATAATATTTGAAACTGAGGACCCGCCACCCTGACAAGCACTTTCTTGAACTTGGACAATTCAATTTATTCGGACTCCGGACTTCGAGAGATAAATATTGTAAAAATATCAATCTACAAGCTCACAAAACCTTGCGTTGCGAGGCACTGTGAGCTTGTAGATCTGTTTGCCTCTTTCTATATTTTTTTACAACAATTTGGCCAATGTTTGACCAATTTCTATAGTATAGTTTGTTGACACCAACCAACTCCGTTTAGCAGAGGTAATTAACACCAGCAATGAATAATTAATTGATGCAAATGTGTCCTGCACATTTTCTTTTGCAAAAGCTGTAAAAAAGAAAAAGCAAAAACAAAAAGCATAACACAATATGATTCAAACAGTATGATTCAAACATTTATTAGCGGTTTCAGGGTCACAATATGTTATTCCACGTGTTCTGATGAGATTGTTTTTTTCCTGACATCATCTCAATGACCCTCAATAATGGATGCACACCCCGTTTCATTGGTGTTTTGCACAAGATGGATGATCCTACATAGTCCACATCCATCTTTTTTGAGTGGTGCCAGCCGCTCAAACAAGTGACCGAGTGTGTATGTCTGTATGTCCATATGTCTGTCCGTATGAGCACGCCTCAACAGTTACAATACCTGCTGGGTGTCACCTTCAAGGGGCGCTGTTGAGCAGCCTTGAAGTGAATGGACAGGGATTTAACATTGTTCCTCTAGTTCATATATAGTTTAAATGAAATTAACTCATCAAAGGCACCGTTCTATTTTAGGGAACCAAAGTGGTTCACTTAACAACCTAGGGGGTCCTCACTACTACAGGGGGGCTGCCACATCTTTGTGTGGTATAGCCTTTTTTTTACACAATAACTAGTAACTAAAGTTTTCAAATATTTGTAGTGGAGTATAAAGTACAATATTTTGCCTATATGAGATGTAGTGGAGTAAAAGTAAAAGTATTGAAAATTGGAAATACTCCAGTAAAGTAAAAAATATCCCCCGACTTAAAGATATCCCCCAAATATCCCCCAACCCTACCCTAACCCTTTACTTGAGTAAAAGTTACTTTACACCAGCCTGTCAGTCAGAGTCATTTCACACGGGTTTGAATTTTTCTTGAACAATACGGAAGATACAGGTACTACTTATACCCGCCCGAATAGAATTTTACCATCCGTGGCCTTGGGTTTGAACTTTATATTTGAAATCTGAACGTTTATGTTCAGGCTGAAGTTCCGCCATGATGGCGCTTGTGACGGACTAGCGCTGTGTGATCCATATGGCTACTGTAGTCGGGATGTAAACGTAGTAGTGGTAGTAGTGTAAGTGTAAACAGATGGCTTCAAAGCAAGCTGATAAAACTCTCTTGGTCTGTATGGACAGCCATTTAGCATCCTACAATGTCACCCGCCAGCTCACTATCAGAGGGAGGAGGGCCTTACAACCCCACCGAAAATATGTGGAACTAATTGATTGTGGGTAGCATGCATGCTGTTTGCATGCACACACAGTCATATAACGCCCCCTCCTTCTTTCTCTCTCTCTCTCTCTCTCTCTCTCTCTCTCTCTCTCTCACACACACACACACACACACACACACACACACACACACACACACCACACACACACACACACACACACACACACACACACACACACACACACACACACAGTTCTTTTTTTCATAGGGGTCTGTGTGAGTCAGAGTAGTGGGACTTGTGCCAGTCTGACACCACAAAGAAACATATTTTATTCCCACAAATGAAGAGAGACAGAGACAGAGAGAGAGAGAGAGAGAGAGAGAGAGAGAGAGAGAGAGAGAGAGAGAGAGACAGGACACAGAGAGAGAGAGAGAGAGAGAGAGAGAGAGAGAGAGAGAGAGGGGAGGGGGGGGTGCAGCTAGTGATTTGAATAAAAGCGAAGCTATATTATGTAGCTAATAAGGAATTGTTCAAACTACTTACAATGGAGTTCTTTATGGGGAGAAATTTGTCTCAATAATATGTGTGTGTCCAATACCATACTGCACAAATATTTCCAGGATTTGCACAAATATTTTCAGGATTTGCAAATGTTTTTTGTGATTGCACAAATATTTCCAGGATTTGCAAATGTTATTCCGTGATTTACAAATGTATTTTGCAATCCACAAATAGAATGTATTTATCTGTGTGTGCATTCAATCTAAAATATCATTTGTAACTCATCAAGTCTGCATTTGAATTGTGAATCTGCATTTGTGAATAGACCAACACACACACGCATTCCTTTTTCCTGTTCCATCATTTTGAGACAAACGTACCGCTTTTTAACAGAATTTTTACAAATGTTTCCACAATTTACAAATGTGTTTTTACGATTTACAAATGTCTTTCAATAATTTACAAATGTTTTTCCATGTTTTACAAATGTGTTTTTACGATTTACAAATGTCTTTCAATAATTTACAAATGTTTTTCCATGTTTTACAAATGAGTTTTTACGATTTACAAATGTCTTTCAATAATTTACAAATGTCTTTCAATAATTTACAAATGTTTTTCCATGTTTTACAAATGTCTTTCAATGGTTGACAAATGTCTTTCAATGATTGACAAATGTCTTAACAGAGCTTTTCTCTCTCACACTAAGATTTTCTCACAAACACCTGCAGATCCACACGTGTGTCTACGCCCCCTCCCCCCTCTGCATTTGTGAATCTCTCTCACTGTGAGAGAAATCTCTGTTGTGTGATGTTTGTCTCAAAAGTCACATGATCGGTTGAGAGCCAATCACGTGAGGCCTTTTCCACTAGCCAATCAAAAAGCTCCAGGGTTGGCCAGGCAACCAGGGTTGCCATGTTCGCTAAGAGTAAGTTATTGGGCTTTCCTATCTATAAGTTAAGCTATTTGAATATATCCTTACGATATCTTGTCTGAAAACAATCAGTCAATGGCGAATTGTCTAAACCATTACAGAGTGGCACACGCTCGGGGACCACCTCCAGGGACCCCTGGCGATATGACTGTGGACTTGGGGATATGTATGGGGTTATCTTTGTGCCATAATTAATTCTTATTCGTACTTAAATAAATAACAAAATGATATAAATAAAAAATACATAGTTCTATAGATCTAGGGAGTCATCCATATGTTTTCAGATCTATATGCCCATCCCCATGTTCTATTAATAGATCTATGGAGTCATCATATGTTTTATTGTACTTCTTTTAAATAAAGGGGCCTCGGC
This sequence comes from Nannobrachium achirus, assembly GCF_963921795.1. Taxonomy (NCBI): domain Eukaryota; kingdom Metazoa; phylum Chordata; class Actinopteri; order Myctophiformes; family Myctophidae; genus Nannobrachium; species Nannobrachium achirus. The sequence continues at coordinate 50,949,063 of NC_137815.1, forward strand.
ATCGGCCGAGGGACCCCCCGGGGACCCCTTGGAGCTCCGGGGACCCCCGCGGACCCCCTGGCGCCGCCGCTAAGGGGCTCCGAAGGGGCCCAAAAATAGGAGCGGCACTTTCATGGGAAATTCGGGACTTTGACCGTGCGGACCCCCTCCATGGGTGACGGGACCGGGGCAAACGTGACAGCGCGGCCTGGTGGCGGCCCCCCGGTACTGCAGCGCACATAAAAACCCATAACTCGGGCTAGGAGTGACCGTTCGAGACGGGACCGGTACCCACACGTCCGGCTCGGGGCCCCGGAGCCGGCCACCTGGTGGCTGAACACCGGTACTGCAGGCGGGTAAAAAAGGCCGTAACTCTGCCACCGGGAGAGACGGGGCCGGCTGCAGGGCGGTCCCCCGAGGGGTACCCCACCCCGGACGGACGGACGGACGGACGGACGGACGGACGGACCAAAAAGGAAGTGCCCTTCGCCAAACAGGAAGTGCCTCTATATCTCATGAACCGTTTGTCGTTCAGACGCGTGGGTGGCGTCATATGACTTGATTAAGAGTCCTTGACCTTAATTGGTGCAACAGGAAGTGCCCTTTGCCAAACAGGAAGTGCCTCTATATCTCATGAACCGTTTGTCGTAAAGACGCGTGGGTTGCGTCATATGACTTGATTAGGAGTCCTTGACCTTAATTGGTGCAACAGGAAGTGCCCTTCGCCAAACAGGAAGTGCCTCTATATCTCATGAACTGTTTGTCGTACAGACGCGTGGGTTGCGTCATATGACTTGATTAGGAGTCCTTGACCTTAATTTGTGCAACAGGAAGTGCCCTTTGCCAAACAGGAAGTGCCTCTATATCTCATGAACCGTTTGTCGTACAGACGCGTGGGTGGCCTCACATCACTTGATTAGGAGTCCTTGACCTTAATTGGTGCAACAGGAAGTGCCCTTCGCCAAACAGGAAGTGCCTCTATATCTCATGAACCGTTTGTCGTACAGACGCGTGGGTGGCGTCATATCACATGATTAAGAGTCCTTATTAACCTTAATTTGTGATTCCTTCGCCAAACAGGAAGTACCCTCGCCAAACAGGAAGTGCCTCTATATCTCATGAACCGTTTGTCGTGCAGATTCGTGGGTTGTGTCATAAGACTTGATTAAGAGTCCTTAACCTTAATTGGTGCTTCCTTCGACAAACAGGAAGTGCCCTTTGCAAAACAGGAAGTGCCTCTATATCTCATGAACCGTTTGTCGTAAAGACGCGTGGGTTGTGTCATATGACTTGATTAGGAGTCCTTGACCTTAATTGGTGCAACAGGAAGTGCCCTTTGCCAAACAGGCAGTGCCTCTATATCTCATGAACCATTTGTCGTACAGACGCGTGGGTTGCGTCATATGACTTGATTAGGAGTCCTTGACCTTAATTTGTGCAACAGGAAGTGCCCTTTCGCCAAACAGGAAGTGCCTCTATATCTCATGAACCGTTTGTCATACAGACGCGTGGGTGGCCTCATATCACTTGATTAGGAGTCCTTGACCTTAATTGGTGCAACAGGAAGTGCCCTTCGCCAAACAGGAAGTGCCTCTATATCTCATGAACCGTTTGTCGTACAGACGCGTGGGTGGCGTCATATCACATGATTAAGAGTCCTTGACCTTAATTGGTGCAACAGGAAGTGCCCTTCGCCAAACAGGAAGTGCCCCTATATATCATCAACCCGTTTGTCGTACAGACGCGTGGGTGGCGTCATATCACATGATTAAGAGTCCTTATTAACCTTAATTGGTGCTTCCTTCGCCAAACAGGAAGTACCCTCGCCAAACAGGAAGTGCCTCTATATCTCATGAACCGTTTGTCGTGCAGATTCGTGGGTTGTGTCATAAGACTTGATTAAGAGTCCTTAACCTTAATTGGTGCTTCCTTCACCAAAGAGGAAGTGCCCTTTGCAAAACAGGAAGTACCTCTATATCTCATGAACCGTTTGTCATACACGTGTGGGTGGTGTCATATGACTTGATTGAGAGTCCTTCAGCTTAATTGGTTTAACTAGCCCTGCATCCTCTTCTGATTGGCTGCTGCCCCTTGTGACATGGGTAGAGCTGCGAGGGCCCGGTCATCACTGCTGAAGGACTCTTAATCAAGTCGTATGACACAAACGGTTCATGAGATATAGAGGCACTTCCTGTTTGGCGAGGGTACTTCCTGTTTGGCAAAGGAAGCACCAATTAAGGTTAAGGACTCTTAATCATGTGATATGACGCCACCCACGCATCTGTACGACAAAAGGTGCAGGAGATATAGAGGCACTTCCTGTTTGGCGAAGGGCACTTCCTGTTGCACCAATTAGGGTCAAGGACTCTTAATCATGTGATATGACGCCACCCACGCGTCTGTACGACAAATGGTTCATGAGATATAGAGGCACTTCCTGTTTGGCGAAGGGCACTTCCTGTTGCACCAATTAAGGTCAAGGACTCCTAATCAAGTGATATGAGGCCACCCACGCGTCTGTACGACAAACGGTTCATGATATATAGAGGCACTTCCTGTTTGGCGAAGGGCACTTCCTGTTGCACCAATTAAGGTCAAGGACTCCTAATCAAGTAATATGAGGCCACCCACGCGTCTGTATGACAAACGGTTCATGAGATATAGAGGCACTTCCTGTTTGGCAAAGGGCACTTCCTGTTGCACCAATTAAGGTCAAGGACTCCTAATCAAGTAATATGAGGCCACCCACGCGTCTGTACGACAAACGGTTCATGAGATATAGAGGCACTTCCTGTTTGGCGAAGGGCACTTCCTTTTTGGTCCGTCCGTCCGTCCGTCCGAGCTTCCGTCCGAGCTTCCGTCCGAGCGTCCGTCCGAGCTTCCGTCCGAGCGTCCGTCCGAGCTTCCGTCCGCCCGAGGGTCCGTCCGTCCGAGCGTCCGTCCGTCCGAGCGTCCGTCCGTCCGAGTGTCCGTCCGACCGTCCGACCGTCCGTCCGTCCGTCCGTCCGTCCGTCCGTCCGTCCGTCCGTCGTCCGAGCGTCAGTCCGTCCATCCGAGCGTCAGTCCGTCCGTCCGAGTGTCCGTCCGCTCCCACTCACGCTCACAGCCCGTCCTCACACATCAGCTCCCGCTCACACATCAGCTCCGGCTCAGTCCCCGTCCGTGTCCGCTTGCTCCGTCCGGACACGGACGGTCCGATCAGCGGCTGTCTCTCCGGGGAAACGCAGGGGTTCCCCGGGGTGGGGTTCCCCGGGGTGGGGTACCCCTCGGGGACCCCCCTGCAGCCAGCCCCGTCTCTCCCGGTGGCAGAGTTACGGCCTTTTTTACCCGCCTGCAGTACCAGCGTTCAGCCACCAGGTGGCGCTCCGCCACGGCCGGCTCCGGGGCCCCGAGCCGGACGTGTGGGTACCGGTCCCCATTGACTGATTGTTTTCAGACAAGATATCGTAAGGATATATTCAAATAGCTTAACTTATAGATAGGAAAGCCCAATAACTTACTCTTAGCGAACATGGCAACACTGGTTGCCTGGCCAACCCTGGAGCTTTTTGATTGGCTAGTGGAAAAGGCCTCACGTGATTGGCTCTCAACCGATCATGTGACTTTTGAGACAAACATCACACAACAGAGATTTCTCTCACAGTGAGAGAGATTCACAAATGCAGAGGGGGGAGGGGGCGCAGACACACGTGTGGATCTGCAGGTGTTTGTGAGAAAATCTTAGTGTGAGAGAGAAAAGCTCTGTTAAGACATTTGTCAATCATTGAAAGACATTTGTCAACCATTGAAAGACATTTGTAAAACATGGAAAAACATTTGTAAATTATTGAAAGACATTTGTAAATTATTGAAAGACATTTGTAAATCGTAAAAACTCATTTGTAAAACATGGAAAAACATTTGTAAATTATTGAAAGACATTTGTAAATCGTAAAAACACATTTGTAAAACATGGAAAAACATTTGTAAATTATTGAAAGACATTTGTAAATCGTAAAAACACATTTGTAAATTGTGGAAACATTTGTAAAAATTCTGTTAAAAAGCGGTACGTTTGTCTCAAAATGATGGAACAGGAAAAAGGAATGCGTGTGTGTGTGTTGGTCTATTCACAAATGCAATTCAAATGCAGACTTGATGAGTTACAAATGATATTTTAGATTGAATGCACACACAGATAAATACATTCTATTTGTGGATTGCAAAATACATTTGTAAATCACGGAAAAACATTTGCAAATCCTGGAAATATTTGTGCAATCACAAAAAACATTTGCAAATCCTGAAAATATTTGTGCAAATCCTGGAAATATTTGTGCAGTATGGTATTGGACACACACATATTATTGAGACAAATTTCAACCCCAATAGTTGGGGTAGCGCATAAATGTTACGGCTTGCGGCTGCTAAAAAACTAAAATGTTGAATCAAGCGAATCAACTGGCAACTTGCACAAATTCTGGGGGCGGGGTAGACTTTCGTAACACGACGGTAGCGCGGTACACAATCTTCATTAGATGATTGTGTGGATTAGTTACACACATCCCTCTCCTCAACACAGAGCAGCGTTTTTACAACAACGCTGGAACCAAATGTGTGTTGTGTGTGTGTGTGTGTGTGTGTGTGTGTGTGTGTGTGTGTGTGTGTGTGTGCGCGGCGCGCGCGCGTGTGTGTGTGTGTGTGTGTGTGTGTCTGTGTGTGTGTGTGTGTGTGTGTGTGTGTGTGTGTGTGTGTGTGTGTGTGTGTGTGTGTGTGTGTGTGTGTGTGCGTGTGTGTGGGTGGGTGACGTGACGTAACGTTTTCGCTGTCCTCGGTGTCAAACATGTATAAATAAAAAATATATTTGTCAAAAACCTTCTGAATATTGTGCAGGACATTAAGCTTTATGTGAACTTACTCAAGATTAAAACATTTCATTCCTCATTTCTTCAGAATTTTCAACCAAACATGGCAAAACTCATATGGTGTGACTGTCCTGACCTTGTTTCTCAAAGTGGGAACTTGAATAAAACTAAGAAAAAGAATTGCTAAAAATCTTTTGAAAATGAATTTAGGCTAAAAAAATGTCTATTTGTGAGCCTATATCTTTTCAAAGTCAAAGCATAATGTTTTCAGTCATTTCTGATCAAAAACATTTTGTCCCCCAAACCAAAATCATTTGGTGTGACACTAGTTTGGACAAATTAAACAGGCAATTATTTGGACACCTATTGGCTAGAGAGGTCCTTCTTCTGTAAGGCTATTCAGCACTCCCAGCACAACTGCAAGACAGGTGTCTGAGGTGAGTTATGATTTTAACATTTTCATGAAATGCCATCTTGTTGAAACTTTGACAAACTCACCACTTTGGATGTCTGTTGGTGTGACACCTTTTCATTAAAAAAAGCTTAAGTTATTTGAAGTTTTGGTCATATTTCCATGTAGATCTAGGTTGCTTTGTTATAGCTAGCATGCTGTTAGCATGCTAATGTGTACATAGTAGCCTCAAGGTAAACCTAAATGCAGAAAACGTAATATGGTGTGACACTTAATCATAATGGTGTGACATGTCTGCTTGTCACGCCATATGACTTGATTGTCACACCATATGATTTATACTGTATTTAACTACAGATATAACAATAAATAACAAAGTTCCATGTTTCTTTTGTACATTTAAACATTTGTTTTAAACATTTTTACATAAAATGTAATTTAGCTTCATTCAGTGATACTTCAAATTCATCAGACAGAGCAGAAACCCCTTCACAGAAACCTTAACATATTGTTTCAATCTAAACAATATTTTTTCTTTGTCTTAAACTATACATTCCATTTTCTTTTGTCAGCTGGAAAATGACAAGTGCTGAGAGAACGAGAAAGTACAGGGAGAAACTAAACAATGACCCAGCAAGGAGAGAGGAGCCAAAGGGGCGAGACTGCATTTTCTACAAAGAGCAGGAGGTTGTCTGTGGCATAGCAGAACCGCAACAAGGCAGCCGGTTTGCTACCCTCACCAAATACGACTGGCTGATGTACAATACAGTCTAAATGTATAATCTAATCTGATCTAATACTTTTGTACTTTAACTCACTGGACTGGACAGTGGACAGTGTTAAGGTAGGACCCGAGACAAAACTAGCGAAAATAGCTGATCTACAAGCTCTCAACACGTTGTGCTGCGAGAGCTTGTAGATCAGCTATTTTCGGAGTTGCGCAACCCAGCACTCTTTAGCTAGTGGAGATGTGGTGTAATGTCATGATTCCTAATTACATTTGTTCAACACAAAATGCTGTGTTCAAGTTCAGGAGACTTCGGAAAAAAGCAATTTACCTGAATGCTGAGTTCTGTTTCCACTAATTGGTGTTAATAAAATGTTGCCTTGGCTCCAAGTGTGGCTATGCGCCTTATTGTCTCTTTAGGATCCTTCTGCCGTGGGCCGGCAGAAGACTTAGGTGTGCGTAGCATTCCTGTGCACATCCTCATCATCCATCTACTACTACAATTCTTTCTTATCCCATGTTAAAGCCCTACAATAATATCCTGTTCAGAAATATTAAGGCCATGTTATCCTGGGTAATTGTTTAATCAATCAGTAAAGTTCAGTACTCACTAATAGGTAGGTTAAAACACAGTTTGCTTTGACACATGAAGATATGATCATACGGTGTGACACTAAATCATTTGGTGTGACATTCCAAATAGTGAAAAATCATACCTTTATTAATGATTAAACCAAAAGAATGTTTATGGATTACATAGAGAATATTATCAGGAAGGGTCACAAATATTTGTGTAATTTTAGAGAAAGTTTTGACAGAATACATTTAAAATATGTTGTAAGATCATGAACATGGGCCTCACACAGAGTGTCGATTATGAAAAAAATATACAGATATAATTAATTTTCAAAAAACTATAGTGGATCACTGGTTAGTTATGATAAAGGACTTTGATAAAGTGAGTAACTTAAGAAAGATGTACTCCATTTTCATTTTATGAACAATTATTTTCATGTCACACCATATGACGATTTTAGGCACAAGTACAACAAACTGCTGAATAAAGTCTGATTCCAATAAAATATCTAAAAACAAAATGTATTTCCATAAGGTTGAGAGTGAGTAGAACAAAAGTAAATAACTTTTATGCCTGCAATTTAAAGTTTTTTTAAAAACACATTTTTTGGGGCGTCACGTCACTGACCCGTGTATACTGTATTTAGTTACTGCTGCCGTAGGACTATACTGAGAACCACAGCCTTCTGGGTTGCATGCACGCATGCACGCATGCACGCACGCACGGACACACACACACACACACACACACACACACACACACACACACACACACACACACACACACACACACACACACACACGTATGTTCGTTTTAACTGTACTTGTGAGGATATAATCATTATTTTAGGGCCGTCATTCCATGAATGCCAGTTTTACAAATCTCCCCATTTTTTTTTTACCCGATAGCCGATCTTCACAACCTGTTTTTTTTTTTTACACCTGTAAATCGGTAAATATGTGTGAAATTAAAGTTGATTCTCAATTCTTGGATCTACAAAACTTGTGAAAAGGGACATTCTGTACTTTTGTACTTTGAGTACATATTTATATCAATACTTTTTTTTGTACAATTTTGAATACGGGACTTCTACTTGTAACAGACTATATTTACATTGCAGTATTGCTACTTTTTCTTAGGTACTTTTTCCACCACTGCACACACTTGGCAGGAATGTGTGGTTTGTTCCTGCTCTGGTGTCACGGAAGCAGCATCAGCAGCAGCAGAGCGGTAGGCCAGGCCTGGTGTGAGTGAGTGGGAGGAACCTCCGTCTGGGTGGAGGATTATTCATGTGTGAGCCTTATGAAGGAGAAGGACCCTATATAATACCACTGTTTCCCAAACACTGGGTCACGACCCATTTGTGGGTCACAGACCAATTTTTATGGGTCATGACTCAAGTAAAAATCCAATTTCTTTTCCTACAAAAAATGAAATATACATTTAAAAAAAATTCCCCTCCCCAAAAGATTTTGTTTTTTTTAGGAAAAAATTATAATAATAATTGTATACATTTAAAAACAAACACATCTAAGAACTTCCATAATTGTGGGCTCGCTGAAAGCGAGCACACGTATGTTATCTTCATTATTTATATATCAGTCAAGTTCTCCTCAAAACTTTGTACCGACAGTACAAAGGCAGGGCCCTTAGGCCTTAGCCAATGAGGAGCAGTGTTCTTGGTGACATCACCACCAACAAGTGCGACCTGACAACACCCACATGACATTTTTGAGCGGTGGTAAACCGCTCCTAAGAGTGGCTGTGCGTGTGTCTGTAGCCACTTTTCCTCAGCATTTTGCCATAGAAATGTGTTTTCCTCAGCGTTTTGCCATAGCAATATGTGTGTGTGTGTATAGCCATATTACATCATATTACATCATATTACCAGTAAGACTCCCTAATCGGGAGATAAGCGACCGTTGGTCGCTTATCTCCACAAATAGGCCAAAAGTTTGTTTTACCAATTATTACACTCTATGTGAACATTTACATCAACAAATCCCAAGTACTGGTTTTTAGGGGTGCTGAGTGTGGCGCAGCAGCATGTCATGCATTTTCTGCAGGGCCTTGTCAATGGCTTTGCGTTCTTGCTGCTTTTTGTTGTTGTTGATCCTCTGGAAGCGCGCCCACTCGTTTGCGTGCAAATCAGCTGGATAGAGGCACAAGCCTTGCAGGGAGGTAACTCTGGAACAGCCAACGTAAGTGATACCCAAGGAGTGCTCAGAGGTTCCGATGTCAAGGCGCACTTTGTCGCAAGTCCAACCTTGGCTCTTGTGAATGGTGACAGCGAAGGCCAGAGAAAGAGGGATTTGGGTGCGTGTGCAGACGTCGGCTGCCTTCATCCACCTGTAAGTGTGCGGCGGAATTGGCACAGTGCGCGCATGATGCGGGTGGAAGCTTGGCCCTTTGTAGATGTCGAATTGAACGAAGACAGCAAGTGGCAGGGCAGGTGGCGGTTGGCCATTGGGGTCGTATAGGATTCCTAGGACTGTTCCTAAGGCCCCGTTGGTCAAGCCAGCTTCGATCCAAAGGTTTTGGCGCAGCATGACGCGTGCGCCCTGTGCAACGTGCAACAAGGGGGGTAGGCCTCCAGCATCATCAACAGTGACAGAGGAGGATCCAGGCCCTGCGTTGACAGCGTAGAGCTTGGCTTTTGCTGTGGGCAATCTTTGAAGTTAGCAACCATGTTTTTTTACCCTAGCAACCAACTGTTTACCATAGCAACCATTTGTTTACCCTAGCAACCAACTGTTTACCATAGCAACCATGTTTTTTTACCTTAGCAACCAACTGTTTACCATAGCAACCATGTTTTTTACCCTAGCAACCAACTGTTTACCCTAGCAACCAGCTGTTTACCATAGCAACCATGTTTTTTACCCTAGCAACCAACTGTTTAACATGGAGTTATATGTTGTTCGTGTCCAAATATGGGGCTTGTGAGGTCAGACTTAAGGGATATTCCACTTTCAAAAAAACTTTTTGTCATTGTACGGTCTAATCAGGCTTGTATGAACACCCTGAACAGTTTTTAATTTTCTTCATTCAGTATTTAGATATTTGATGTAAATGTTATCTGGCCCTCCGGCAGGCCCAGGCCCTCTCCCCACACATACTCATTGTAACTTCAAACTCCATTTTAACCATGATAGATTCATTAAAAACACCCTTATGTCTCCATATATGGAGATATGATGACATCACACAGTCCTCAGCCGATGATGTGGCGTGATGTCATACAATAAACAAACAAGCCCTACAGTATAAAGGGGCAATTCTTGCCAGGAAAGAAGCATTTCTTCGACTCAGACCTTATCGCCAGGGTTGGCTTATAGCAGCTGTCGGTAGGACCATATATGGATTCTGTTAGTGTGGATCTCCTAACAGGGCATCATCTGGGATACAATCCCTTTTATGCCCATATATGGAGATCCCTAACATAATCCCTTTCATGCCCATATATGGAGATCCCTAACAGAATCCCTTTTATGCCCATATATGGAGATCCCTAACAGCATCCCTTTTATGCCCATATATGGAGATCACTAACAGCTAACAGAATCCCTTTTATGCCCATATATGGAGATCCCTAACAGAATCCCTTTTATGCCCATATATGGAGATCCCTAACAGAATCCCTTTTATGCCCATATATGGAGATCCCTAACAGAATCCCTTTTATGCCCATATATGGAGATCCCTAACAGAATCCCTTTTATGCCCAGTTGGTTGCTAGGGTAAAAAAACATGGTTGCTATGGTAAACAGTTGGTTGCTAGGGTAAACAGTTGGTTGCTAGGGTAAAACCATGGTTGCTAAGGTGGTTGCTAACGTACACTAACAGACCAGCAACAACAGACTGTTGCCACAGCAAAGTACACAAAGGTTTGTGTACACATGTGGTGTGATGTCATACTGAAGATATATGACATCACACCGTACACAAACAAAGGTGTGACGTGTGACGTGTGACGGACAGACGGACGGACGGACGGACGGACGGACGGACGGCCGGTGGAGGTTTTCATAGTAAACTGCTCCCTGACGGTCGCAACAAAATCCTAGACCTATCTGTAGCCACTTTTCCTCAGCGTTTTGCCATAGCAATGTGTTTTCCGCAGCGTTTTGCCATAGCAATATGTGTGTGTGTGTGTGTGTGTGTAGCCATATTGACATGTCATCACCAATTACATCCTAGACTTATATCCTAGTCATTTTCCTCAGCGTTTTGCCATAGCAATGTGTTTTCCTCAGCGTTTTGCCATAGCAATGTGTGTGTGTGTGTGTGTGTAGCCAGTATGACATCACCAATTACCAATTGAAGACGTTATGCAAGCACGACCACCGCTCACTTCACATTGGGTGTGATATTTGTAGTATATTCTCCCAAATCTTAGTATATATATAAAAGAAAAAGTATATAACATGTGGGAGTCTCAGAAGTAATGTTCGAGTGCCCGTTTGGTAGATCTTTGTGCCTATACATGGTGGTGCATGCGAGCCCACACTGTTTTGTCGGAACAGTATTTCTCGTTAAAATATAAAATACTAATGAAGAAGTAGTGAAAATATTCCCGGGCGAACGTGTGATTTCTCTTTTGGGTCACAGGCTAAAAGGTTTGGGAACCACTGCTATAAATATTGTACCAGAGGTGGGAGGTGACTGAGTACCTTTACTCAAATAATGTACTTTAAAGCTGCACTATATGTAACTGCTGCAATATAACTTATACAATCGATATGGTTAGAGTATTTTGAAGGAGTAGTTCACCCAAAAAATGACTTATTTTCTATCAATTACAAACCCCATGATGATTTGAATTTATGGAGATTTTTGCCACATTCCTGAGCCATTCATTGGATGACTGGCGGAGTCGACTCAAAGAGTCTCCTCAGAGGTTTCTGCCCGACAACAACAATATAATATAAACCATGAGACTCAAAGAGTCTCCTACTGAGTCTCCTATTGACCTGCTGCTCATCAAATTATTGTTTCAGGAATGCGACTGAAACTAAAACATCTCCATGAATTCAAGGCTTCGTGTCATGTGTGATAGATAACTAGATAACTACATGTTTTTGGGTGAACTACCCCTTTAATACAATCTGGTATGTTAATACTAATAAGACACCTAAGGGCGAAAAGCGACCTCGCCCTTCTAACCTATAGACTAATACACGTCAGTCTAACCAGTGTGGCTGGTTCTAGAGACAGGGATATCCATATATGGGCATAAAAGGGATAGTATGTGGCCTCCATATATGGGCATTCCCTTATGAAGTCCTGATAGGGGAACTAAAGTAACATAATCCCTTTTATGCCCATATATGGAGATCCCTGTCTGTAGAACCAGCCACACTGGTTAGACTGACATGTATAGTATATAGGTTAGACTGACATGTATATATATTGGCATTCACAGACATGGGCTTAATATTGATGACATGAGGGATCTCCAGATATGGGCATAAAATGGATTCTGTTAGTGTGGTTCCCCTGACATCACAGTGATGTCAGAGCGTGATGTCAGAGCGTGACAGTTAATCAACAAAAAAGACAAGCGTTACCCAGACAGATACGATCAAGATGTGACAGTTCTGATACTAAACAAACAATATCATTATATATACCAGTAAGACTCCCTAATCGGGAGATAAGCGACCGTTGGTCGCTTATCTCCACAAATAGGCCAAAAGTTTGTTTTACCAATTATTACACTCTATGTGAACATTTACATCAACAAATCCCAAGTACTATGCAGAACGACCCATTTCAAGTTTTTAATGTACAACAATATTTAGAAAATAGGTCTACAAGCTGACAGTCCTCGTCCCTTATATTCCCATAGGTTATATGGAGATCTCAGTGTTTGTCAGTCCTTGTTCATTTATGCCCATATATGGACATCTCTATATCTACTGTAACAGTCCTTGTCCCTTTATGCCCATATATGGAGATCTCTTAACTGTAAGTCCTTGTCCCTTTTATGCCCATATATGGATATTCCTGATGTCATCAGTATATGAACATATATGGGCTTTCTGATATGCCCATATATGGAGATCTCTTAACTGTAAGCCCTTGTCCCTTTTATGCCCATATATGGATATCCCTGATGTCATCCGTATATGCCCATATATGGGCTTTCTAATATGCCCATATATGGAGATCTCTGTATCTCCATATATGGGTATAAAAGGATACTTCAGGTCTGACATCAGGTTTGTTTATATTGGGTTGCTAGGTTTGACATCACAAACTCTATGGGCCATCTGACCTAGAAATCTATATTTGGGCATAGATGACTCATCGTGACCTCATCACACGTCGACCGCACGTGTGACGTGCGGTCGACCGCACGTGTGACCGACGGACGGCCGGTGGAGGTTTTCATACCAGTAAGACTCCCTAATCGGGAGATAAGCGACCGTTGGTCGCTTATCTCCACAAATAGGCCAAAAGTTTGTTTTACCAATTATTACACTCTATGTGAACATTTACATCAACAAATCCCAAGTACTATGCAGAACGACCCATTTCAAGTTTTTAATGTACAACAATATTTAGAAAATAGGTCTACAAGCTGACAGTCCTCGTCCCTTATATTCCCATAGGTTATATGGAGATCTCAGTGTTTGTCAGTCCTTGTTCATTTATGCCCATATATGGACATCTCTATATCTACTGTAACAGTCCTTGTCCCTTTATGCCCATATATGGAGATCTCTTAACTGTAAGTCCTTGTCCCTTTTATGCCCATATATGGATATTCCTGATGTCATCAGTATATGAACATATATGGGCTTTCTGATATGCCCATATATGGAGATCTCTTAACTGTAAGCCCGATCTCTTAACTGTAAGCCCTTGTCCCTTTTATGCCCATATATGGATATCCCTGATGTCATCCGTATATGCCCATATATGGGCTTTCTAATATGCCCATATATGGAGATCTCTGTATCTCCATATATGGGTATAAAAGGATACTTCAGGTCTGACATCAGGTTTGTTTATATTGGGTTGCTAGGTTTGACATCACAAACTCTATGGGCCATCTGACCTAGAAATCTATATTTGGGCATAGATGACTCATCGTGACCTCATCACACGTCGACCGCACGTGTGACGTGCGGTCGACCGCACGTGTGACCGACGGACGGCCGGTGGAGGTTTTCATACTAAACTGCGACCTTACGGTCACAACTAAACTGCGACCTTACGGTCGCAACTAGAAGCTGGGCCGCCCTTCGGGCGGCCCAGCGTCTAGTCGGTGACCTGGCCAACTCGGGAACGATGTAAATAGGGAATGAATGCCCCGCCCTTTAATGCAAACCCCATTATACCTGTTGTCATAGGACCCGTTTTGACCATCTGTTTGCCTGTGTCCATTTATGCCCATATATGGAGATATCTGTATCTGTCTGTCTGTCGGCGTCCATTTTATGTCCATATATGGAGATCACTGCAGATATAGTTCTGGGTCCATTTTATGCCCATATGCCCATATATGGAGATATCTGTCAATTTGCGTCCATTTTATGCCCATATATGGAGATCTCTGTATCTGTCTGTCTGTGTCCCTTTATGCCCGTATATGGAGATATCTGTTTATCTGCGTCCATTTTATGCCCATATATGAGATCTCTGTCGCTTTTTGTTTGTTTCTTCTTTAAGCAGAATACACAGCCTGCTTATTTATGCCCATATATGGAGATCTCTGTATCTGTCTGTCTGTGTCCCTTTATGCCCGTATATGGAGATATCTGTTTATCTGCGTCCATTTTATGCCCATATATGAGATCTCTGTCGCTTTTTGTTTGATTCTTCTTTAAGCAGAATACACAGCCTGCTTAAATCTGCATCATTCAAGTCATCCTCCCAGTCCCACGCTTTGTCGCTTGTCTTATGTTTGTCTTTGTCTCTTTTATTTTCTTTTTTGGAGCGGACCCCATGAATGCCCCACCCTTTAATGCAAACCCCAATATACCTGTTGTCATAGGACCCGTTTTGACCATCTGTTAGCCTTTGTCCCCACCCTTTAATGCAAACCCCAATATACCTGTTGTCATAGGACCCGTTTTGACCATCTGTTTGCCTTTGTCCCCTTATGCCCATATATGGAGATCTCTGCACACACAGTACCGGTTGCGGAAAACTCTGATGTCAGACATCAGCTCCCCATTCGGGGATTCATTTTATGCCCATATCTGGAGAACGCGCGTGCCGGTGGGAAGAACGGTTCTCGAGATTCACATACATACATACACATTCACAGAGATTTTTTGTTGACTCATGCGGCGTACGTGATGTCAGAGCCTTTTATGAAGTGATGTCACAATGAGTCAGCGATTGTGCCGATTTCCTCAGGAACAGCCTGATGTCAACAATCAGCTCCGCGTAAGGAGATTCCGAACGTTTCGCGCCGCTTCGGGAAAACCGCATGCCGAGTCGGGCCGAGGCCCGGCACTGCACTCCGCGCCGCGGCGGGGAACGCGCGTGCCGAATCTGAAGCCGGTGGGACGAACGGTTCTCGAGATACGCGGATTACATACACACAGAGATTTGTCGCATTTATAGATAGATATATATATATATAGTATCATATTATGTTAAGTAAGTGATAACGTCTGGCTCAGCGGTCATTATCAAGTGATAAAATCCCAACAAGCTGATATGGCACCGGAGGAGAAGCCTTTGATTAGGCATCGGATTCGGTCTGTTATAGAGCGGAGCGTTCTGTTCTCACACCGCTGATTTCAGCGATTGACCATCAGAATCAAGCTTTCAACCAAGCCATGTAATACAATATAACTTATACAATCTGTATGGTAGAGTATGTTAATACAATTCAACTTATACATTGGGGTGGTTGTATTTTGTCTCCTTGCTTTTCTATTGGGACATTTAGATTGTGTCAAAGGTCATGTCTCACCTAGACACACAAGATCTGACACAAATCTTTGACCTGATAGTCAAGATTCAATGTATCCCCTGAGCAAGCAGGCAGGCTTCATTAGCTCAATGGTAAAAATCTCAGCACATGTGCAGGAAACTGGGTGTAAAGTTTCATATAGTGAAGCATTATGTAAAACATCTAAGTAGCCTACTTCTTCCTCCACTGCTCCCCATCTGATATGGATTTGGGCGCCACTTAGTGCACGGGAGAGTGCAGGAAGAAAGATCTTGTTCTGTGGCAGTTAGGGAGAGTGTTTTCTGCTGGTGTTTCAGTCCGAGTGTATCAAAGGGTGCGTTCGGAAATGCGCACCGGGTGTGTGCTCAGTGTAGTGTGAGTGCCTAAACCCAACCCTAATCCTAACCCTAACCTCAGTAAAACTATGCCTAAACCCAACCCTAAACCTAACCTCAGTAAAACTATGCCTAAAACTAACCCTAACCCTAACCCTAACCAGACCCGGTGCGCATTTCCGGACTGAAACACCAGCAGAAAACACTCTCCCGTGGCAGTTAAGCGTGTGCCCTAAAAAAAGAGAGATGCTTCGTGCGTTAGACTTTCCAGCTCCACAAAGGATATAAATATCCGTCTCTGTCGGTCAGTTTACAAAACAAACTGTTACTTTACAGAATTCAAATTCAAAAGTAAGAAATCGACAATCTGAAACGCTCGCTTTCGCGTCGCGTTTTGAGCTTGCGGATCTGCTACCTTTGATGCTTTTGTGTTTGACGCTGTAGTATGATCAAGCAGGGGCGTTAATTTATCGCCAAAATACAAAAAGTTAGAACATGGAGATTAGAGGTTTCTGACCTACAACAACAATGATAAATGTTTTTCCCCGTGTGCGTTCTCAGCTCAAAGACGCTATACATCTTCCTTACAAGACCGTGACACTTAGATTAATCTGGCGATCCACATCTCTGTGCTGCAGAGAGCAGCGCGTCATATTAATCAATCATTGATAATCACCAGATAGATCTCAGCCTCATCAACGGACACTAATATCGTTTGGGCTGCACGGACGTGGTGGACTGTACCTATTAAGTACATTCTTTTGAGCATGTACTTAGTTTGTTTTTGCTTTTCTTGCAAGCCAATCATGGCTCAGGGATTGATTGATTGATTGATTGATTGATTGATTGATTGATTGAACATTTTATTTAACAGTTTGCAAATAGTACAGTGGTACGATTATACAATGGTGCTAAAAGGATAATTCCAGCACCTTCCTCGGTGGCGTGCCTCACTAATCATTAGACCAGGGTCCTTGGCCGTTTTCAGGCCAAGGACCCCTTAGCTGAGAGAGAGACCAGGGACCCCCCTCTACATATTGTATAAATGTGTGATGGAGATTTTCACAGATTTCATAGATAGATTCATAGACGTGACAGCGCTGTCAACAGTCAGTGACAAAGTGTCGACTGGCTATCACAAATCGCGTTGCTTTCTCTGCACCAATCACATATCACTTTGAGGAGCGTTTCGGGCTGCGAAAGCAACTTTTTTGATGCTTTTGTGTGATGCTGTAGTATGATCAACATATTGCATTCATTTATGAAAAATCACACAAAGTTAAAATAATATTATGGAGATAGGAGGTTTCTGCCCGACAGCAATGATTTTTCTCTGTCCACGCTATGGTTTGGGCTGTCCTGTGTGGCTGTGTTAGAGAACTAACTTCCCTAATGTTGTGATCTGTTCTGAGATGTGGTCTCAGGTCAGCTTGTCAGTTTCCCCCGTCGTAGGTCATAGGTCAAACGAAGGTCAGGCCCAGCTGACCTCACAAGCTATTGCTTACACCCACGTCATTTTCTCTATCCAGCAATGCAGATTCGTCGCACTGGCTGGCAAACTGCAGCCGGGAGTTCGGTGGAATGCATTGCAGTCAATGAGGGCCAATACTCGGTCCAGGAAAATAAAGACATCAATATCACACGTTGTATTCTGTATTGTTGCTTTTCGATGTGTACACTTTTATAGAGTTATCTAAAGAGCATAAAGTATGTTTATGAACGTGCCAAAGTATCGCAAGACTATCCATCATTGCCATAATGACAACCAAATCTCGCGATACTACAGAGCCCATGAAACGCTGTTTAGATGCCTCAATATAACTACCTTATGTGCACATCGAAAAACAAGTAATCATAAAACAACCTGTATGCCTTCTTTTATATTCCTGAAACGATTGCGCAGAGCACAGTGTGTGAGTGACTATAAGGGGTTAAACGCAGTCCCATTCTGCTGCAGCCACAACCACTAGTGCCACATTTCAGCCACAACCATAACTTTATCCCGGTGCCTTTTTAAACGCGAAGGCAAATTTAAAGTGAATGCAGAAAATCAACGAGGGGTTATTAAAATGCCTCATCCATCCCAGCTGCTCGTGAATGCAGCGTGAAGGGAGAAAATGGAGAACAATAAAAAGGGAAGAAAATTGAAAGATGGGAGAGATATGACTCCATGCTGAATACATAATGAATGCCATGTTAACATACAGAATGGGAGCGTGCAGGCATGAACAAACACGCACGGTGGCGCGCGCCAACACACACACGCACGCACGCACGCACGCACGCACGCACGCACGCACGCACGCACGCACGCACGCACGCACACACACACACACACACACACACACACACACACACACACACACACACACACACACACACACACACACACACACACACACACTCTCTCTCTCTCTCTCTCTTTCAGTGGCAGTGCTCCTGGGTCCCACAGGGAGGTCTTTCATCTGGGTGGGTGGGAGACGCCTCGCATCACTGGCACATCTGAACACTGCTGCTCACCGCTGGCAGCTACCGTAGTTTAGTGTTACTGTAGCTTAATGTTACTGTCAGTATAGCTTATATTACTGTCAATATACTGTAACTTACTGTCAATATAATGTAGCTTACTGTCAATATAATGTAGCTTAATGTTACTGTCAATATAATGTAGCTTAATGTTACTGTGAGTATACTGTAGCTTAATGTTACTGTCAATATAATGTAGTTTAATGTTACTGTCAATATACTGTAGCTTAATGTTACTGTCAATATAATGTAGCTTAATGTTACTGTCAATATAATGTAGCTTAATGTTATTGTCAATATACTGTAGCTGAATGTTACTGTCAATATACTGAAGCTTAATGTTATTGTCAATATACTGAAGCTTTTTATCTATCTTTTGTCTTACTTCTCTGTAACTTTGTAAATACTGCTATGCTACAACTGACACCAACGTCAAGGCAGTCCTCCTATATGGAGCAGAGACATGGAGAACTACAGCTGCCACCATCAAGAGAGTGCAGGTCTTCATTAATAGCTGCCTGCGGAAGATCCTCCACATCCGATGGCCAGACACCATCAGCAACAACGAACTCTGGCAGAGAACAAACCAACTGCCCGCAGAAGAAGAAATAAAGAAACGCAGATGGCGCTGGATAGGCCACACTTTGCGCAAGCCCCCAAGTACCATCATTAGACAAGCGCTAACATGGAACCCGCAGGGAAAGCGTAAAAGGGGTCGCCCAAGAAACACCTGGCGCAGAGACCTGGAGGCAGACACCAAGACCATGAAGATGACCTGGAACCAACTGGAGAGAACAGCTCAAGACAGAGATGCCGTAAGTAAGTATGCTACAACTGGACAACTGAATTTCCCCCTTGGGATAATAAAGGTATCTATCTATCTATCTATCTATCTATCTATCTATCTATCTATCTATCTATCTAATACTGTATAATGTAGCTTAATGTTACTGTCAATTTACTGTAGCTTAATGTTACTGTCAATATAATGTAGCTTAATGTTACTGTGAGTATACTGTAGCTTATATTACTGTCAATAAACTGTAGCTTATATTACTGTCAATATACTGTAGGTCAATATACTAGAAATTAATACAGTATACGATAGCTTAATATTACTGTCAAAATACTAGTTATGAATACTGCTATAGCTTAATATTACTGTCAATATACTAATGAATATAGCTTAATATCACTGTCAACAAATTAGTATGCACATACTGTATTCGGGCAGACGGACGGACGACCAGAGAGAAACAGACAGACAGACAGATTGGATGGAGGACGGACGGACGGACGGACGGACGGACGGACGGACGGACGGACGGACGGACGCAGGATAGCATGATGTTGCATAAGGAAGAGAGATGGCAGAGAAGGCAACCCTAGGTAAACAGGAGCCCCCCCCCCCCACACACTGGTTTAAGGGGGTCTCTCTCTCTCCCTTATGCAACTTCTGGCACTCAGCCAGGGGCCGGCGGCTGGTTACCGTGACAACGTGGCTCAGAGGAGACGAAGCTAATAATCCCCTCACACATCTGCCTCCTCCACCCTCCCCGACCCCAAACACCAAACCTCAACCCCCTCCAACAACCTCCAAACCTCAGCCACCAGAATGTACCCCTCACCCTGCCAACAATACACTGTTCTGTACCCCCTTGCCTTATGTCCACACTGCTGGAGGGAGCAGCAGGATTTGTTGCACGACTCATTATTTTATGCTTTAACTATTGAAAAATAGCAGATATACAAGCTCACAGCACGGCACCGAGTGCCGCGCTGCGAGCTGGTAGATCTGCTATTTTTGAACATTTTTGAAAATTAGAATTTTGACCCGAGTGTCTTTTGAATCCTTCTAAGATTTTTTGAAAAACCTATGTTTTCTGTGTCAGCAATCTGGCGAGCCATCGTCAAAGAAAAGGTCCTTTTCACTTAACTGGAGCTCAGTTAGTCTGTTCTTGAGAGACTACTATGTCAGTGGTTCTCAAACATTTTCATATGAAGGACCCCCAAACTGATATTTATTTGGCCACAGATCCCCATCTCAAAATATCTAGTTCCAGGGACCACCCAGAAGCAAAATTTGAGTTACAAACGTTCGCTTTGAAAATACATAAACATAGCAGATCTACAAGCCGAGTGCCACGCTGCGAGCTTGTATATCTGCTATTTTTCACTGGTTAAAACATTCAATAATTCTAAGCCTAAATGGGTTGAAGATATAGACATGATGTTGGGAGTGTGTTGTGTGTTTCTTCTGTGTTTTGATATTTGGAACATGACTTCGGCGACATCAACGTACAGAAGGGATGAAGTGGTTAATGTATGTTTTGCTATAATAACCCAAATCTAAAAAGTTACTATAGTAACTAAAGCTGTAATTGAAGTCTAGTAAAAAAGTACAATATCTACCTGATGTGTTGGAGTAGAAGTACAAGTATATTGAAAACACTCCAGTAAAGAAAAAAAATCACACTGGTGTGAACTGAGCGGTGGAGGCTGCGTGTGTGTGTGTGTGTGTGTGTGTGTGTGTGTGTGTGTGTGTGTGTGTGTGTGTGTGCGTGCGTGCGTGCGTGCGTGCGTGCGTGCGTGCGTGCGTGCGTGCGTGCGTGTGTGTGTGTGTGTGTGTGAATGTGAGTCTGAACAACAGCACCCCTCCCTTAACATGTGTGGTCAGAAAAGGTACTGCAGGCTACATACAGGGACGGACGGACGGACGGACGGACGGACGGACGGACGGATACATACCCACACACACAGCCACATATAGGAGACGGTGTCACTTACCGTAAGTGCATTACTTGAATACATATACTTACTGTAGTTATACATTCCACCAGCGCTTATCAAACTTATATAAACCTCTGCTTTGCCTCGCCAGTCGCCACATCTTGTCCAAACCTCAGGCTCTTCACCAACTCACTGTTTATTGCATTTTTGTTTTGGTTTTTGACTCAATCGTCGGTTCATAAAGAAACAATTTGATGCATTCTGATGGTAATCTGAGCTCGGAGAACGAGAGGCGATGAAAAGTGGAAACAGTGAGGAGATGATGGAGAAGCCAACACACAGCTTAACACTGCGGGGAGATGTGGACGTGTGGCTGAAGTGCTTGTGTGTGTGTGTGTGTGTGTGTGTGTGTGTGTGTGTGTGTGTGTGTGTGTGTGTGTGTGTGTGTGTGTGTGTGTGTGTGTGTATGTGTGTGTGTGTGTGTGTGTGTGTGTGTGTGTGTGGGTGTGTGTGCGTGCTGACTACATGTCAGACAGGCCAGTTGGCAGCACACTCAGAAACAGGAGTCTGTGGCATGAGTCCTCTCTGACTCATGCACCTTGAGCAAATAGGGAGCACAGAACAGCGCCTTGTATTGACCCACACACACACACACACACACACACACACACACACACACACACACACACACACACACACACACACACACACACACACAACACAGGACCGGTCAACATCTCCGAGGTCGAAACCAGTATAGGTCCCAAACTGGGAAAATGATTTTGTTTTCTCACTCAACAGTAAACAAACCAACACACAGTGTTGGCACTGGAAAAAACTGTTCTTTAAATTGTGTCTGAATAATCCCATAAGGGATGGGCTGTGAAAGGCAGCCAGACACAAAAATGAATTCATTCATTCATTCATTCATTCATGCATTCATGCATTCATGCATTCATGCATTCATTCATTCATTCATTCATGCATTCATGCATTCATTCATTCATTCATTCATTCATTCATTCATCCATCCATCCATTCATTCATTCATTCATTCATCCATTCATCCATTCATTCATTCATTCATTCATCCATTCATCCATTCATCCATTCATCCATTCATTCATTCATTCATTATAAATGTACACAGGGTCACATTTCTAAAGCTTCAATTTAATGACCTTTAAGACCTTTTTAATAATGGCCAAATTGTAAGAAGGTGCTAACATTGTGAAAATAGCCGATCTACAAGCCAATGCCTCGCAGTGCGAGGCGTTGTGAGCTTTTAGTTTTTCCACAATATTTATCTGTGGAACCAACAGAAATGCTTACAATCCCAAGTGCTTGTCAGGAAGGGTTCCCCAGTTCTAATATGATTGTTTTGTGGTTCGCCAACTGAACAGTTTGGAAACCCTTTCTAATTTCTGATGTCATTTTTCAGTTTCTCTCCAAAACTATTTGTTTGTTCTAAACATAAGAAACCTCATCATGTCATCATTAATCATTCCATGACAATCTTTTTGTACAATGAGGTTTGGCCTTATAGATGGAAATGTGGCTGTTCTGTGCGTTTCCTTAATTTTTAGACTACTCATGTAGCGTGTTACAAAACCATTGTCTATAAACATCCAAAATAGGGCCAAGCTTTTCGGCCCTTGGGACTTTTTGAGTGGCCCCTGAGCAATCTGAAGTTGTGTAGCCGTGGTATATACTGTAGCCACATATTTTTTTGTAATTTTTGAATTAATTCTTCTTTCTTAGGTCAGGATTTAAACTTTTTCTTTTCTTTTTCTTTTTCTTTTTTAATCGGCTAAGATTTTGAATGCAGGACCTTTACTTGTAACAAAGTATTTTGTTACTTGTAACAAAGTCTTTTGTTACTTGTAACAAAGTCCACTAAGTTTACCTACCGTATAAGTCCACAATGTGAGAAGTTAATAGTTCCTCCCCTGGCTTGGCTCTGACACACACACGCTACCGTCCGGCTCTCTGTTGAACTGCAGCCATGCTGCTGCCAGCCCAAACACTGTGCATGTGATTAATTGGGTCATCTGGAGAGGAGAAATGAATAATGGGAAAGTGCTTGTAAAGGTTACAAAAAAAAACTAAACTTAAACAAAACTTAAACAAAACTCCATTGTATTGTGGAGCCAGAAATCTTAAAGAGTAACGGCAGGAAGCAGAGAGAGAGAGAAAGAGAGAGAGAGAGTGATCTCCCCAAGGAAAACAAGGGAGAGCGAGCCAGAGAAAGAGAGAGAGACAGAGAGAGAGAGAGAGAGAGAGAGAGAGAGAGAGAGAGAATTACAGATCATCCAGCGTGATTTAAGTGTTTATTGAACTAGTAGTCAATAAACAAGGTAAATCATCAGAATAATTGAGTGCAGAGCCAGAGAGGACCGTGAAGTGTAGCCCAGGGTTTCTCAAAGTCACTTATATTTTGAATGTATCATATAATTTATCATATCACATAACCTTGCACTTAGTCTTAGACCCTCTAGACTTGGTAAAAGTTGCACTGTCCTTGGACTTAATATTAACGTTTTCGCGGGGAATGCCCATATATGGACATATATGGTCTCATGTAGTCTATGATGTCAGTCATCTCCAGATTTAGGAAAAGTTGAATTTTTAATTAAAGTCAGTGGGGAAAATTAATTCACAAAAATATTAATATCAATTAAACGATACAACTTTTCTCTTAGAAAAATGCAAATTGCTAATTCCTGATGAAGCCGGTCGATTTGACATATGGCGCGTTATTAGTGTGGTTCACACTAATGGTTCACACTAATAACTATCATCTGCCTGTAAGCAACAATGATAGTAAATACGTAATCTGTGGGGTTAACTACTCCTTTAAGTAACCAAAGGAACAGATAGGGGACCAGACAGACAGAATGGTGTTGTTCCAGTGTTCGTGTTTTGGAGGGAAGGTGGAAGCCAGCGGACAGCACACAGTCAGGCCAGATACCGGTATGTGTGCGTGTGTGCGCGTGTGTGCGTGCCTGCGTGCGTGCGTGCGTGCGTGTTGGGGGTCCTTAGAGAACTCTCAGGAAGAGGCACCTCGTCCACACAAACACTCATTTCCTGTCCTGCGTCAAAGAGAAGCGAAGCGCCGCCAACCATTGTCACGTCACGCCCTGCTCTCCCCTCCTGCTATGTGTGCGCGTGTGTGTGTGGCAGCGTTGCCAGATGCAGCCAGCGAGAGAAGCAAGCAACCAGGTCTATTAAAACAAGCCCAAAAGAAATGACCTATAACAGCACTTTGAACCGATATACTTCAGCTATTTGAAGTTGAACTATTTGAGAATAGAATTTCGCTTACAAGGCCTGTCCATTCTCCGAGTCCGAAACCGAACTTTTCATCGGAAAGGTCCGGTTCGACAACCAAATGACGTCACTCGTGACTTCTGAAAAGCATTACACCGAATTATAGTTCGGAAATCTGCACGTCAGAAAGTCGCAACTCTCCGAAGAAAAGTTTGATTTTGGACAGGCCTTTAGCATGCAGACTTGTCAACGCTCACCTATTGTATGTGTGTGCGCACGCGTCCGTGTGTGAAGGAGAGGGAGGGAGATTAGCAGACAGACAGAGAGAGTGACAGCATTCATGGTGGGTGGGATTCACGCACCCACACACACACACGCGCGCACACACACTGACGCACACTAAGGCTAGTGTGGGTCCCAACCTGTTTTCCTTGGCGCTCACTTCATTCATCTGATACTAGCTGAGAGACCCCACCCACACGTGCACACGCACGTACACACACACGCACACTCTTGTGTTTGTCAAACATGTTAGCCACTTAATCCCTACACTGTAAATCTTTTACTTTTTTTTATTTTGACAATGTACAATAATGACCGAAAATGCAATGATTTGTGCAACGTGTTTAAAATGTTGGACTACCTCCAAATACCCTCCCTCCTCCACACACACACACCCTTCAAAGGGGGCTAGGAGAATTTCGTTCATGGAGAAATGTTTTGTTAGTTTTTGTCACATTTCAGAGCTAATAATTCATGACCGGGTCATGGGTCAGTATAGGAGACTCAGTTTGAGACAGTCATCAAATTATTGTCTCAGGAACGGGACAAAAACAAAATAAATCTCTGTAAACTATAAATTCTCATGATTTCAGGCATTTTGTTCAAAACGGACATGTCATGTTGATCACATGACATGACTATATAGAGATACTGATTTGCGTGATTTTTGGACAATAATGTAGGAGTTTAAAAATGTGTTTTGCAGATATCAGCCTCATGGTAGCGCTATGACAGGCCCATGTGAAAAATTGTGGGGCAGAGGTTCTGAATTGGCTTCCAGGGAGTGTGTGTGCGATGTTTGGCAGCGACCGGGCCAACAGTGCCGGAGATCAGCTGGTAACAGACAGATACACACGGACGGACAGACACACAGACGGACAGGTTGCAAAATATAGTCTCGGCCATTAGTCAGGGGATATCTTAAAAAGTCCTGGAATAGATTCCTTGCCTTAACATTTCTTGACCAATGTGTTTGTAAAGGTTTCACTGTCTAGTAACACATCTCACAAAGACTGAAATTCTGTTTCCCTAGGAGAATCCGTGACAGCTGCTGAAAGTTGGGGTCCCATTAATTTAACTACAGCAAAAAAACACACGAAAATAAATATGCTTTAAGTAGCATGTGAGGGGTCAAACAGGGTTTTTCATGATTTTGAATCCATTGCAAGCATTTGTTTTGCACGAAAAACATTCCTTGAGCTAAAAGCGGCCCCCACAAAACAGTGAAAAGTGATGACTCATCAATAAACCATAGTTTTGAGGGTCAGTTTTTAACCCAAGGAATGTTTTTCGTGCAAAACAAATGCTTGCAATGGATTCGGAATCCTGAAAAACCCCAATAGTCTTAACTTTCACATGCTACTTAAAGCATATTTATTTTTGGTGTGTTTTATCCTGTATAGTTAAGTTAATGGGACCCCAGCTTTCAGCAGCTGTCACGAATTCTCCTATAGGGAAACTGAATTTCAGTCTTTGTGAGATGTGTTACTAGACACCTTTACAAACAATTCTTTTTTGGTAAGGAATTTATTCCAGGATTTGACACTATTTCTGAAGATATCCCCTGACTACATGCCTTCGGCCTGGGTGAGACAATAGGTCATTTTTGGGAAAACTACTCCTTTAAGGAGAGTGAAGGTTGAAGGAGGAGTGGGGGAGGAGGAGGGGTCAGCACCCGGGCAGGCAGAACGTGGGTCAGGGGGGGGGGGGGAACAGCCAGGCCTGACTGACACTGTTTGGGTCACAACGCTCTGGTCGCCATGGCGACTTCAAAGTCCATTTCCTCTGGCGCCCCGGTTGCCCTCGGTCGCTGCCCGCCCACCTGCTGTCACGAGCAGTCCCCCCTACCCACCCACACACCCACACACCACCCTGGAGAGGAGAGGGGCCTTTCAAACACGCTCAGCTCGGCGGCGTGTCACGGGCACGCCATCAAAGAGGAGCGCATGTCAGCCTCTAAATGGTTTCCCATAGCGGCCCCCGAAATCACAAACTATATATGTACCACGCAGCTTTATTGACTCACCGAGAATTAAACTTTTTTTTTCCCCTCGGCTGCTCATGTTTGTTCACAGGCATATTATATATACTGTATATATATAGTCTCTGTCGGGTGAAAACTCATAATGTCCAAAACTGTTACTTTTCAGGATTCAAATTCAAAAACAGCAAAGTAAGCAGATACTGTAGACCAGGGGTCTTCAACAGGGGGTCCGGGACCCCTAGTAGGTCCTCAGAGTTACTACAGGGGGTCCTCCAAATCTTTGTGTGATAGAAACCTTTTTCTCCTTTTTTTTTTACATTAACCACTTGAACCCTAGCGTACTGAGAACTTTAGCCAAAAATAGTAGATCTACAAGCTCACAACGCCTCGCATTGCGAGGCGTTGTGAGCTTGTAGATCGGCTATTTTCGGCAAAGACGTGTGTAAAAAAGAGCAGACTAAGAACAGAGGGAAATGTCAAGTTATGTATTGACGGTTCAAGTGGTTAAATACGTACTATATCTGAAAATACAAATGGACACTGATGATTGTGCTGTCAAACAATGAAACTATATGGAATCTATGAAAAGGTTGTGCCTGGGCCTTGGCCTGAAAACGTTGAAGGCCCCTGCTGTAGACAAGCTTTCAGATCTTCAGATCGGGTTAAAAAGTAAAAAAGTTAAATGGAGATAAGAGGTTTCTGGCATGACAGCAACGATATATAAAATATTAAACCTACAGTGAAATGCTTACTCTAGCCGGGTGCCATGTGGTTTCATATACGCTTTACATAATGGACTCCATAAATCCATTGGTACGTGTCCAGGGTTACGGTGCAGAGCTGGCCCACGGAATATGCAGTTCTCCTCCCTTACAATACCATTGAGTCATTCTCACATCGCCAACCTTAATTAAACCCTATGTACTTAGTTGACCGGGGAGCGCTGCACTGGGTCCACCGCTCCTTTCCCCGTTTCAACACCCAAATCTCTTCACCGAAAATTGCTGCTATTTTCCCTGCAATGTTCGACACAAATAGACGCTATAGCACGGATCCTCAACAAGGGGGTCTATGTTAAAAGCAGGGTGTCCGAGACACCTAGGGGGTCCTCAGAGTTACTAAAGCAGGGACCACCAAATATTTGTGTGATAAGAACTTTTTTTGTTTTCTTACATTACTGTAACCACTTCAACCCTATAGCATCCCTATAATGAAAGGAACATTAGACGGAAAATAGCAGATCCACAAGCTCGAGAGGCGTTGTGAGATTGTAGATCAGCTATGATCAGCAAAGAAGTTTGGCATAGAAGGAAAAAGGAGCAGACCATAGAGCCTTTGGGTTTAAATGTCTGAAATAAACCAAAAACATTGATTTACACAACGCTGAAGATAGTCAACGAAGCTATCTGTGAAAATGAAAAGGTTTAATCTGCATCACAATTGTATACAACAGGGTTCCCCAATAGGTGGCCCGCGGGCCATTTGCGGCCCGCCGGGGGCTACTGTCTGGCCCACACCAACCCCAGTAATAATGGTGAGCAGCAACAACACTAGTATATCGTCGTTGTCGGGTGGAAACCTCTGTCTCCAAATGTGTACGTTCTTTCACAAAGTAAAGCCCTGCTTCATCACACAAGAAAACAGCAGATCTACAAGCACACAAGGCCTCGCGGTGCGAGGCGTTGTGTGCTTGTAGATCGTCTGTTTTCACTAGTTTAATCATTTTTAAAATGATAAATGCAAAACGAACGGTGTTGGACATACAACATTTTCACCCGACAACGACGATATCTGAACTGTCACCGGAGTAGCGGGAACGCCACTGTCGCCCCCTGCAATGCTGTGGCCCTCAGCTTGGTACCCTAGACATGATTCATCTCTCTGCGCTGAGAACCCTGCGCTATAGGGTTCAATTCACATTTGTCTCAATGGCGTGAACCGTGCCCTCTGATCTTTTAAAACTTGATTGATGGAGTGGCGGTCAGACCTGCTCCATTCCATTATCGGGCTAACAGAGAGGCTGGTGAGGCACTGAGTGCGAAATATCTCCATCTCCAATCTGTGTGTGGCAGGTGGGTTTGAGGCTGTTCTCAGCTGCTCTGGGGCTGCGGGCAGTGTTACCATGTCTGCTTATTATAAGCAAATTTGGGTTTGTATTGCTTGCAAAGTTGCAGGTTTTTTGGCTTGTTATTTCATGTCAGCAGAGTGCGCAAGTAGGTTGATGAGCTCTGTCTGTGGGTATGTGTGTATGTGGGTATGTATATGTGCATGTGGGTATGAGTTGGTATGTACAGTATGTGGCCATAACTTGTTGGGCAGCGTTCTCTGTGATGTCACCACCAACCAATAAGTGTACATCCACAGACAGAGGACAGTGAAGTAGCGACATCTGCTGGGCCATTAATAGGAACAGCAGGCTCAATAAGAACCCGGAAATGGGCTTCAATTCCAGCGAACCTTGGTCGCGACTCGCAATGCGTTGTGAGCTTTGATGCATGTAGTTTTAAAGTGCTCATGAGGCCCATTATAGTTGCTTCTTTTCGGGTTTGTTTTCATACAGTAGACCAGATTGCGTAATGCTTATTTCTCGCGCAAAGTCTGGCAACACTGGAGCTGTGGGCCCTGGGTCTTCTCCCTCAGAGCGAGAGCGTTGGATGGAAGCAGGGGCGTCACACCAAATTCTGGGCCCTGGGTACAAGGATTCACTAACGGGCCCCCCATGAATGTTAACTGGATGAAAAATAGTAGATATACAAGCTCACAGCGCGGCACCGAGTGCCGCGCTGCGAGCTTGTAGATCTGCTATTTTTGAAAAATTGTGAAAATGTGTGCAAGAAACCCATGTTTCCATGTCAGTGGTGCTCAAACTTTTTCATGTGAAGGACCCCCAAGATGATATGTATTTGGCCACGGACCCCCATCTCAAAATATTTAGTTCCAGGGACCCCCCCCAGAAGCAAAATTTGAGTTATGAATGTTCGCTTAAACAGCGCGTCACTCGGTGCCGCGCTGTGAGCTTGTATATCTGCTATTTTTCAATAGCTAAAGTTACAAGCCAGGTTTAGGCTTGGCTCAGGGTAGAGGACGCCCCTGCCGTTGTGACGCCCCTGGATGGAAGCGGTGTGATGTGGTGGCAGAGATATGGCCAGAGGGTTCCTGGGGCTCTGCAGACAGCTGGTAATGATGTCCTCTCACATACCCGGCCCTGTGGCTAATGGTTGTTGGAAGGAGAAAGCCAGACTGATAGAGCTGGAGAGAGAGCACATGAGCCCCCCCGAGTCCCCCCCAGGCAACAAAAGTACTCATTATGCAGAATGTTTGGATTCACACGTTATCTATTAAAGAAATCTTTAGAAAACAGCAGATCTTCAAGTAGATTTTATGGAGCTTGTAGAACTGCCATTTTCAAATAGCCAATGTTAGAATAGGGCTGAAGTGGGTAATGTATGTTTCGTAGGCCTAATAATACTCTAAATCTACAAAGTAACTAAAGCTTTGAAATAATTGTAGTGGGGTAGACGTAGAAGTAAACATAGACAATTAGACAGTAAAGTAAAAGTACCGAAAACATTGTACTTAAGGAACAGTTCACCCCAAAAATTACTTATTTGCTATCAATCACACACCAGCTGCTGCTATTTTCACTAGTCCTGTGCGACAGTCTTGTATAATGAAGCAGGGCTTAAATTGAAACGTGGAGATACAAGGTTTCTGCTCGACAGCGACGATATAAAGTTTTGTTTTCTCGCATTCCTGAGCCAATAATTTGATGACAGGTCATCGGTCAGCAGGAGACTCCACCTGTCATCAAATTAATGGCTCAGACGAAACGAAAACAAGAATGTCCCCAAATTCAGGGCTTCTTTGGGAGTGTAATTGATAGAAAATAAGCAATTTTTTAGGTGCAACCACTCCTTTAAGTAGAGTATAGCCTGCTTGAGTTAAATGTACTTGGTTTCTTTCCACCACTGAACATTGTCCGGTTGTCGTGTTGCGATTCTAGGCTCCCAAAGGGAGGGACTCAGGCGTGGCATGTAGCTCATTTCACACTGTGATTCTCTTTCTCCTATCTAGATCTAGCTGGCTGCGCCATTGACTTCAGGGGAACATTATTACCTTTTCTCTCTCTCTCTCTCGCTCTCCTCCAGATGTGATGAGAAGTTAGAGAGGATTGAATAACTTCTCTCCAACTCCCATGTTTTCTATGGCAGGACTTCAGCTTCTCTATATACCCTCACATTCACATTAATTCTCTGGCACAACAATAATAGCAACGGCCATGTACCTTTTGAGTAAACGCAGAATATATATTCATCTCTTTCATCAAACTGACAAAACTCCCCCTTTTTTTTACACAAATCCCACAAGTGGTATGACCAAAAAAAAAAGCAATTAAAAAAAGATTTTTCCAATGCCAGTGGCGGCGTATTCGATTGGAATTTCAAAAACATCACATTCAGGTGAAAGTATGTATTTCTTAGGCAGAAACCTGCGGTACTTGAGGTCCAAACCGCGTAGTGTCACCTGTTTCAATTGGAATTTCAAAACATCATTTTGTCTCTAGGGTGGAAACCTCATATGTCCAAAACTGTTAACCTTTCAGGATTAAAATTCAAAAACAGCAAAAGTATAGCAGCAGATCGACAAGCTCAAAAGCCTCGCTTCACACCACGTTTTCGAGGTTGCAGATCTGCTACTTTTGATGCTTTGTAGAGGCTCTTTTTTTCCAAAATGGAAGACAAATATTTTACCCAATTTCTCTCCTCAATTTAGTCATTATGCCAATTGATTCCTCCCCATACACATTTCTGTGTTGTCACTGCTGTTGTGTCCTACTGACTCACCTGCCAGTGAGGAGCCCCCACCGGGAGGACGTAGAGAGCCTTCGTCCTACTCCTCCTGCCCAACACTCCCCCTGTAGGAGTCCGTGCAAATGCCCATTGTCACCCATCACCACGCCCGGCTTCCCTCTCCCTGAACATGCATGGGCCAATTGTGTTGGCATAGACGCCCGACAAAGCCGGATGCACCACGGTGGATTTGAACCCACAACCTTCATGGTGATGGGCAGTGCACCATCCGAGCACCAAGAGGTTTGTTGAAGTAGAGCAGTAGTTCTCAATGTGGATTCCAGGGACATTGGGGTCTAAATTGATCCATGCAAGTCTGGAACTCTAACAGTGTACAAATGGAACCAAATGTATTTGGCTCCATTTGTACACGGTCAGAGTTAAAGAGGTGGTGCCATAGTTTTGTACTTTTTCTGTTTTTCATGTGTCTAGGAGGTTGAAAGTACTTCATTAGACCCCCTGGTGTGGTTTTTATGAGCAATTATTTATTCTCTTGGTATTGTTTTATCTTGGAGGCTGCCACCTTGTGGTCAAAAGTGTCAGTTAAAAACACACACATACTAAGTATGTCACAGTATCAACTCCTCCCCTAATTACCATTCACCCAACACTGTGGGGTGTGGCTAACTTCAGCTGGGTCACCACCCACCATGACATCCTTGCATACTTAATGAACTGGGGGTGTGGCCACATAAAAACCCAATTTTAACTCTTTCTGTATACTTTTTTGGAAAAAATCTTCCCCCTAGTATAATCATAATACCTGATAATCATGTTTTAGAGGGGGGAAAATCATGGCACCACCTCTTTAACACATTGACCGCCTCCCCCGATAGTCCCGAGAAAATTCCAATGTCGCTCCCCGCCAGGCCCGATAGTCCCGAGAATTTGCTTTTATATAATGTAATGTTTAATTACATTCTTCTGCAGCCCGTGAAAAATTTTGAGCTTTCTGTCATATAAGGAACCAAAGATATCACTCATCAAAGTAAGTGTGTTTGAAAACAAGAGTGTAATAACGTATAAATCTCAATAGAAATGAATAAAACTCCCAATAAACCACAGTGAATGCATTTAGCGTGGCAGAGCGCAGCCCGCAGAGTGCAATCAGCGACACACTGGGCACACGCATGTAGAAGGATGTGGGGCAGGGATGTGCAGAGAATATTTAGAGAGGCAGGGGCTGACATTTCTAAAGGGGCCTTTTGGTGGACAATTCTATTGAATGCAGCCCTCAGGGGCAGGGGCTCAAGCCCCCTTTGATGTCTATGTGTGTACATGCCTGGTGAAGGGGCTGGCAGAAGCGACAACGGAGCAGCTGGATCTGAGACCATTTTGCACAAATCAAACAAAATCCAGTAAAATGTTCACTTGGAAAGCCATGACCTGCCTCATTGGCCAACAACACACAGCTTCATCATAACCCCCAAAGTCTCGACAACAAAATATTATGTCCCAGGCAGCCACACAACAACGAAGATCAGAAGATCAGAAGATCAGATCAGCAGGAGCGTCACAAGGGAAAAGTGGGACTGAGTCTGATTTACTAGGGCCCAAGGTGGAAGGGGCTTCATTATTTTATACTTTTGCTATTGAAAAATAGCAGATCTACAAGCTTGCAGCGCGACACTCGGTGCCATGCTGTGAGCTTGTATACATCTATTTTTGAAATCCCCCTATGAAGAAAATTCATGGGGGGCCCGCAGTGAATCCTTGTACCCAGTGGGTACAAGGATTCACTGCGGCGAATTGTCTTCATAGGGGGATTTCAAAAATAGATATATACAAGCTCACAGCATGGCAACGAGTGTCGCGCTGCAAGCTTGTAGATCTGCTATTTTTCAATAGCAAAAGTATAAAATAATGAAGCATTTGAACAGATCCTCAGCCTCTGAGCCAAACAACCCACTACAGTACAAACACATAGAATCACCTGATGCAGCGCCGGTCCATTCGACTACCAATCCGATCTTCAAGCCCTGCTCGCGGGAGAGGAGAGGAGAAAATACCCCCCGGCGAAGTCCTCGGTCAGGCTTTTCTGTGACGCGTCGCGCCCATATAACTCCAACAAAAGTAGTGAAAATAGCAGATTTACAAGCACACAACGCCTCATCCCAAGCGCGATGATCGTTTCACGAGTGTCCTCCAACGAGTAAGAAAAGTAAACGCGACGATCATCATTTGGCAGCTCTGTTTCCATCCTAAACGTACTGTTGTTTTGGTGGATAATATTCCAGTCTGATGAAAGGGTCGCGTCCAAGGTCCATATAACTCCATGTAACAAAAGTACTGAAAATAGCAGATCTACAAGCACACAACGCCTCGTCGCATCAGCCGCATCACAAGCACGATAATCGTTTCAACGAGTAAGAAAAAGCAAACGCGACGATCATCATTTGGCAGCTCTGTTTCCAAAGTAGGCCTACTGTTTAGCTTCGCTAGGTTTTCCCTGCTGTGCACGCGCGATGCGCGCGCGCATGCAGGCATGTGC
Source organism: Nannobrachium achirus (assembly GCF_963921795.1). NCBI lineage: Eukaryota > Metazoa > Chordata > Actinopteri > Myctophiformes > Myctophidae > Nannobrachium > Nannobrachium achirus. The sequence continues at coordinate 50,982,987 of NC_137815.1, forward strand.
ATTTGAGGCGCGCCGTGCACGAGCGCGCAGCCTGAGAAGAGAACGTCTAAACGTGCAGCGCTCCTGGAACCATCTAGCGTGATCGCACATCGCAGCAGTGTGCTCATAGACTATAATGAGTGTGCTCTGTTCTAAAGCCCGCCTACTGTATCCGGTTATGTAACACTCAGATACATGCAAGACACGTTTCCGCATCTGGTATAGACCCAGAACGGATCAGCAACAAGCAGGGCAAATTGTCCCAATCAGTTCTCTACAGGCCACTGAGGCCATGCAGCCAGCAGTTTGCGCACATCAATCAACAGAGCATGAGAGCGATTCAATTCAAAGGAACGTTATTGGCATGAGAAAACATAGGCTACGTTTACATCGCCAAAGCAAGTGCCACAAATAAATAAAAACAATTGAATATGGGGAACATATTTACAGTTATACACATAGGCCTTGCCTTATATAAAGTTATAAGTTATAAGTGTGTGTGTGTGTGTGTGTGTGTGTGTGTGTGTGTGTGTGTGTGTGTGTGTGTGTGTGTGTGTGTGTGTGTGTGTGTGTGCGTGCGTGCGTGCGTGCGTGCGTGCGTGCGTGCGTGTGTGTGTGTGTCAAAATGTGATCTGTGCAAAATAAAACACTTGAATGTTGAATAAAAGGTAAAAAGCTTATTTCTATTTCTGTGAAGTCAGTATGACGCCCTAAGGGCAAGAGGTGACCTATTACAGCCCTATTACACTATTCCAGTTATTGCCCTATTACACAATTACACTTATTACACTAGTACACTTATCTGATAAGTGCCTGACGCCATAAATTCAAATATCAACTGAATTATCCACTTGAAAAGCGATCGATCACAAAAAGGTAAATATCTCCAGTTTTTTCAATTATAGCTGGATTTTGGTCAAAAATGGCTATTTTGAGATGGCTGCAACTATAGAAAAAAAAGCTTTTTATTTATTTATTTTATTTTTTGGTGAGACTAGAGGTTGTCTTGTTTCATTTCAGGTACTGTAGGACATTGTCAAAAGAATACAGAATTTAGGAAAAATGTCAATATAAAAAAAAATTATAAAATTTTTCATTAAACAAAATGGCAGGAGAGCCAAACAGTCAATGTTAAAATGGCGGCCAATGTGTTAAGGAGAGACCTTGAAATGTAAAAGTCTGAGAAACACTGAAAGTAGAGCTTTCTGCCCGACAACAGCAACGCTAAATCTGGTGAAACGCAGTGTTTGGTCTTTTTTTTCCAGCAGAAACCTGTGGTAGCTTTCTGTGTGCTGTTCATGACTGTCAGTGTGTCAGGGAAGGAGGAGAGGCTTCTGTAGTGTCACCTGTTTCATGGATCAGGGCATCACTGAGGCCTGCAGAGCAGAGCAGAGCCCACATAGCAGCTCAATTAGACAACACAGCTACACTCCTTCTGTTAGGGAGGAGGACGTTAGTGATCTCTCTCTCTCTCTCTCTCTCTCTCTCTCTCTCTCTCTCTCTCTCTCTCTCTCTCTCTCTCTCTCTCTCTCACACACACACACACACACACACACACACACACACACACACACACACACACACACACACACACACACACACACACACACACACACACACACACACACACCTCTGCATCAAGTCCTCAGTTCAGCCTGGATGCCTCTGTGTCGTGTGCACATCTGCAGTGTGTGTGTGTGTGTGTGTGTGTGTGTGTGTGTGTGTGTGTGTGTGTGTGTGTGTGTGTGTGTGTGTGTGTGTGTGTGTGTGTGTGTGTGTGTGTGTGTGTGTGTGTGCGTGCGTACGACGCTGACCCTCCGAGAACAAGAGAAGAGGAGGTGAGGGAGGGGAGTGGAGGAAAGCCAATTAAAGAGAAGAGATCACTTGTGCGTCTGGCTAGAGTGTCTTCTAAGAGCGCTCTCAAGCGCTAACCTTTCCAGTGAGAGTGTGAGGAGGGAAGCTAGAAGAGGGAGAGAAAGAACAGAGAGAGAGAGAGAGAGAGAGAGAGAAAGAGAAAAAAAAACTGGCCTTGGGAGATCAGGTATTTCGACCTGCTTAAATGATCCCTCACTTTTTCTACCATCGGTGCCGGCTAATTTACCTCCTTTACAATGCCGCTGGATTTCGCTTCCATCAAACCAGCATTCTGAACTATAGTGTGCGTGCGTGCGTGCGTGCGTGCGTGCGTGCGTGTGTTCACATGCAGGTTTTCTTTCCTGCAGAGAGGAATTTGGCACACCCAAAAAGACATTTTAGCCACCCTCAAAGGAAAATCACTAGAACCAAAATGATGAGAAGTGAAAATCAAATCAAACAGTATGTAGGCCTATACAGTATACCTGGTGGTGCCCAACAATGACGAGCTGTTATTTGCCTATCAACAAATCAGGATTGTAGGCAATCACCCGGGGTTGCAGTGGCGTTAACAAGCCAACATCCTCGCCTCTTCCTCGCCTCACACCCACCAGTTCATTAAGTATGCCTGGTTGTCATGGTGGGTGGTGACCCAGCTGAAGTTAGCTGAAGTTGGGTGAATGGTAAAAGGGGAGGGGATGATTATATGATGTCATTTTATCTGTGTTTTTGGATCATCACTTTTGACCCACAAGGTGTCAGCCTCCAGGAAGAAACCCTAAAAACAAAGGGAATACATAATTGACCATAACAACCACACCAGTGACCAGGAGGTCTAATGAAGTACTGTCAACCTTTAATCTAGACACATGAAAACCAGAAAAAGTACAACACTATGGCACCGCCTCTTTCAACAATTTGAACTGCACACTCGCCCACACACATGGACAAGCACGTGCGTAGCTGCGAGAGCGCATCTACCTCGCGTATCGATCAAAAAACAACCATTCACGCCTCATACCAACGCTTACAAAAGCTGTTGAGTGTCAACAGCATGAACTAGAACTGCACCCTGTAGAGGTGCCAACTTGCCTCTTGCGCACAAGTAGGCCATGTATGGCCTACTTGTGCGCCAGCAGAGCACGCCATGAGGTGTGCTCAACACTGCCATCACCACTGGCGATGCCGGTGACATCACCACTGGCATCACCAGGAATGCTGGTCCCTCATTGGCTGTTATGATGAAGTTGCCAGAAATGATGGTCCCTGATTGGGCATATCAATGGCCCATTGTGTTTCCTGCAAATGCTATCCACAACTTTCCAACATCCCATCGTGCATTGCGCAGAAGTTGCACGGAGCTTCCGGCGCCGCAGCCGAGTGTGATCTACAAGCTCACAACGGTTGCATCTGCGACACGACGTGAGCTTGTTTGTCTGCTGTTAACCGGAAGTGTGGTGCAAAAAATTCTCCAGTAAATTCCTGCAGAAAGAGGTGGATAGGTGTAGGACCTTGAGGCCTGTTGAGGGGTGCACGTGGTCCCCATCTAAATGGAGAGTTGATAACCAAATGGACCCTTATAGACCTTTAACTCTTGAGAGTGTAAAATGTTCACGCTCTCAAGAGTTAAATTATGTTTAAACATCTGCAATTACTTAATTAAATAATTACCATTTTGATCAATGTTTGCCTGTTATCTGTCCTATAGGCCGACCACATCAATACAGCATGGAATTGTAGACAAAATCATATCCAACGAAAACAAAATATTCTAAGTCTGAGAGGCTAAATCTCATCAAATGGTGGTCTGTGACTCAAATGCAGAATAAATAATGGTCCTTGATGTGAAAAAGGTTGAAAACTACTGATGCATTGCCTATAAAGTCCCCATATAATATAATAGCTCTGGTCCTACTAACGCTATGGACCAGAGCTACCATATAACTAACTACTTTGATTTAATAACATGGCTTTTGTCCCCCCATTTCCTGAAAAGTTAATCGTGTTCCTTTACATGCATGCCTAACAGCAGAGAAATACAGATTGCATTGGTAGGTAAACAGAGCAGAGTGGGTCTCATGGAGAGGAGAGGAGAGGTGTTTTGCTGTTTATGAGATGCCTGCTTGTGTTGTCTGGTTTGTTTACCCCTCCTGGTGGACACTCTCTGTATCACAACAGTGGTCTGACCTCCCCTCAACCCCCTCATCCTGCAGGACTCACCACGCTTGAACAAGTATCACTGTTGTGTTTTTACTTAAGCAAAGGTAGTAAAGGCCCTGTATTGAAACATTACTTGAATAAAAGTACAAAGGTATTGGCATTGAAATAAAGTAGCAAAAGAAAAGTATACTCGTGAAGAATGAAAAGTAAAAAAAAAAAGTAAAAAGAAAACATCCTTTTGAATCCTTGTGAGTAAATTAAAGTGGGTAAAAGTGCGACATTTGTCTCTCAGATGTTAAAATAAAAAGTATTGAAAATTGGACTTACTTAAAAAAATTGCACTCAAGTACAGTAGTCTACTTAAGTAAATGTACTTTACACCACTGTCATTACGTCACGTCATTACTCTGTGTGGTTAGATAGGGTTAGTCAGAGGTGGAAAAAGTACGCAAATGTTTTACTTAAAGAGTTGGTGCCATAGTTTTGTAATTTTTCTTTTTTGTATGTGTCTATGGAATTGACATTACTCTAATCGACTGCCAGGTGTGGTTATAATATGCAAATTTGCCTTCCCTGTGTATTTTTGGTTTAATTCCTGAAAGCTGAAAGCCTCTGAGTCAAAAGGCCCGATCGAAAAACACAGATTTACAGTAATGACAACATACAATCATCCCCTCCCCTTTTACCATACTCCCAACACTGTGGGTGTGGCTAACCTCAGCTGGGTCAGGCATATAATGAACTGGTGCGTGTGGCCACGTAAAAACATCATTTTAACTCTTTCGGTCACTTCCTCCTAATATAATCATAATGCCCATCTTTAAATGACTCCAATGAAAATATCTTCCAAAGTAATCCAGTAATATCCAACAAAAACTCAAGATCTTCTGTCAGTCCAAAAGTCAGGTAAGCCCTATAAGAACATAGCAATGCATTGCATAATAATATACAATATTCTGTTTCAGTTCATCAACAAAGCTTCCGTAATTTAGGCATTAAAGTTTATCACACACACTATTCAACGGTTAAAGGTTCTGATTTGGATTACAGTGAAGGCTTTGAGTTTAAAGTCTCTCTGTCAAACCACCACAACCAACACTCTTTCACACCCAAAATGGAACTCCCGGCCGCCTCACTTCCTGGAACCTTTCTACCTGTTATCATCACTTCCTCTAACCTTTACTACATATGTGCTGCTTTTCCCCCCACAGTTCCCCTTGTGAAATGCACTACATTTAGGTGATAAATATTCAACCATCTTTTTAACCAAAATTCCCTTTGTTTTGGTCAATGGTGGATTTATATAGTGCCTTTATGCAAGGCACTTTACAATGACTGTGCATTGCATTCACCCATTCATGCACACATTCGTACACCGATGGCGGAGGAAACCATGCGAGGCACCAACCTGCTCATCGGGAGCAATTAGGGGACACTTCGACACTAACTCTGGTGGAGCCCGTGTGAACCTTCCACCTCCCAACCGGCCGCTCTGCCTCCTGATTCATTGCTGCCCTCACCAAGAGTGTTTTTTTCTCCCCCATATGATGATACAGTATCTTGGGGGGGGGGATCTTACTTTATTTATAAAGCATGTGTAAAATGACCACATGACACACCTGGAAATGTGTGAAAGAGTATATTTCGTGTCCATCGTATGGGCAAAGAAACATAACCTCGCCATTCCGACACCCCACTATTGCATGTAATTGATTGATTGATTGATTGATTGATTGATTGATTGATTGATTGATTGTTTGATTGAAGAATTTAATAGAAGTTTGCACCGTTTCATGACAGTACAGTTCACTGGTACAAGGTCAACTAAAAGGATACGCTCAGGAAAGCACATGGCTTATTTACACAGAGATCCTTTTTTAACTCATATAACATTGAATGACAGACAGACAGAACACAGTACTATGCAGAAAAAATAAGAAAAAAACAGTCGTAAAAACACAATGCAAATATAAATGGTATTTAAAATAGAAAGGTCAGGGGGACGTAAGGTTAGGCTAAGTTTACTGTTACCAGTTTCGAGAAGCAGCCGCCTGTAAGTGGCTTTTCAGAGCGGTTTTAAAGGAAGGTAAGGATTTACACTCCTTTAAGGCCTTGGTTATGGCATTCCACATTTTAGCGGTATAGCAGGAGAACATAATTTGACCCTTTGTTTGAGCCGAATCTGGGTTGAACATGATCTGTGGGGCTGCCTCTGGTGTTGTAATTGTGGACATCCTTGACTTTTTGAAAGTATTTTGTTGGATACATGGGTATCTTAGTGGTGTAGTGTATCTTGTACACCAAGCCCATTGCCAGATGCTGTACTCTGTCATCTACTGTGAGCCACCCCACGCTTGAAAAGTGATATGGTGAGCCCGAAAAGGAAGGTTAAGCAGGACACTAATTAGTTTGTTTTGGTCTGTTTGGAGCCTTGTTTTTAGGGCCTTTGAGGCGTCGCAATAGGTATCACAAGAGGGGCTGAATGAGTGCACTTGCTAGAGTTTTCCATGTATTGACCAGGGTGCCATGGCATTGGTCCGAAGGTTCATTAGTCCGAAGGTTCATTAGTCTGAATTTGTTAAGAATACTATGCCTAACTCTAACCCTAACCCTAACCTTAACCTCAGTAACCCTAACTAAATTCGGACTAATGAACCTTCAAACTAATGAACCTTCGGACTTATGGGCAGTCCCCTTGACCAGCGGGGCGATCCTTTGTAAAAGGATTTTTTTTGGATTACCTTAGTACAGTAGTATTATTTTCGCTGGAAAGATTAGCCTCTAGGGATGCAAACCCAGTAGGTAATTTCTATTTTTTTTTTCTTTTTTTTCCTAGTATATAAATAACATGTTCAGTTTCATGGTCAGTATGTGTCAGTATCATGTTAGGTATCATGTCTGTAAACATTTACAATGTAGTCTGAACATTTCCTTATGTTAATTTCAAAGTAGTATTGTTTGGACAAACATTAAAAGTGGCTGTGTGTCTCTGGGTTCATGTGCGCGTGTGATGCGCATTTGTGTGATGCGCATTTGTGTGTGTGTGTGTGTGTGTGTGTGTGTGCGTGCGTGTGACATTGGACACACCAGGGACAAAGACCGGGTCGACAGTGTAATAAGTATTTTATTGCATTTTATAATGCCATTGTCAATAATTAGTACAGATTACATGCAACTAGATCTACTGTACAGTTTTTTATTGTCTGCATGGACAGACACAAGGAGATTCAGGTTACAAATACACAGATATATGTGTGTGTTTTTTATACAGCATGAAGAAAAAGGGCAGTGACTGGCATTACATGGCCACCCAGGGCAAAACGGTCAGCGGGCGGGCAGGGGGGGCGGGTCTTCTGTTTGTCTTAAAAGCCTCGTGTTATGCCTGGCCGGACAGCCGCGTCACCCGTTCAAAATAAAACTGTTATTATTATATATAATATATTTTTTCAGTAGACAATCTAGCCTGATTTATAGATTGTCGTACGATGAGCGCCACGTGCAGGAAACAGCAAAAGATCTAACAAGCTTGTAGATCTGCCATTTTTTTCCAGCTCGCCATCGCATGGCAGAGAGAGTACGAATCAGAGGCGTCAATTGGGTATGGCAAGGTATGGCAGCTGCCACATACATCATGCCTGTTGCTAAGGTATGGCAACATGACTGGTGTCTTGCACATGCGCGAAGACACCAGTCATGTTGCCATACCTTAGCTTTTGCTGAACTGACGCCACTGGTACGAATCAAAGGGCGACGCGGCAGCACGACAACAGAGCGCTTTTTAAACTGGGCTTAAAACTCCATCCAGTCCCTCTGCCCCTACCCCACCTCCCCCTAAAACAAAAAAAAAATAACCCGGGTCACACTTTTTCAAAGAAACAGAACAAAATGTTTAAAAAAAAGGATAAAAAGAGGTAAACAGGTAAAAACTGAAACTATAAAGAAACATACAGAGAGAGTCACTGCTGAAAAATGTACACACATTATTCCTAAGGTTATACCAGAGGACAGCTGAAGAAGTGGTAGTTTTCCATTAGGCTTCTGGCCATCTTTATATAAACTTGATAATACCATATCGGGCATAACGACGCTCCACATTGAGAGTCCCTTTAAAAAATTAAAAATAAACCTCGGTCACAATGACACCTCAGAACTGTCCAATCACACGCCAGCGTTTTTTTTTTTTTTTTTTTGGGGGGGGGGGGGGGGGGGTACCACATGTCCTTCTTTTTTGTCACTGGGGATGAAAGTGGTGATGTTTATTACGTGAGCGAGAGAGATGCACAGCTGTCAGTAGAGAGGTAAAAGGAGTTCGACTGGATCGAGGCGAGGAAAAAGAATGATCAAGTTTTGGAAGTAGCTTGTTTCTTTTTTACATATATATATTTATAGATATATATAATCTTGTTTGGTTAAGGTTGTGGCATATCGGTTTGGTTATGTCAGTTTGGTTACAGTTTCAGGCTGTTTGGCACAAAGCGGCGAACTCGCCGCTTCAACAATGCCTTTGGTAGTCAGAGTGGGGGGGGGAGGAGGGGGGGACAAGCTGCATCTCTGGGAGAAAAAAAATCCTTCCACCATTTTGGTATTGAGAGAGTGTATGAGGAATGGAGGAGGAGGATGGGTATCAAAAATGTAACAGTGTCAAGTCTTTGATCTTTTTTTTTGTGGCGTGTGACTGGCCAACCCTGAAGCTATCGGTGCAGGACTCTGTGACACCCTCCCCCCCACGGCGCCTTGCAGATGACTGACAGCTCTATGGGGTCCGCGGGTTCAGCACGGGAAAAATGACAGGGGCGGGGGGTTAGGGGTGGGGGTCAGGGGTCAGGGGTCAACGAGGAGCAGGGGGACACGTATTGGCACCTGCAAGGACCAATAGAAACACCTTTCTTATGTACGTAGCTCCCATTTTTAGTATTTCTCTTTTTTCGTCGTCTTCTTCGTTAAAGCAAGAGAGAGGGGGCTACATGTTTTTCTTAACAGTTTTTTTTCTTCTTCCTCTTTCTCTGTTTTTTTCTTTTCAGAGGTTTTGGTCCTGTCTTTGAGAAAAAAAAGTTCCTTCTGAGGTATCAATACGTAATGAAGTAACTTTTTTTTTTTTAGTTTTTGTTTTCCGTATAGGTTTTTTTTTTCTTTCCTTAAAAATGCATAAATGCAGTACAGAGACAAAAAGTATCAAAATAGACCTAGCTAAGATAAATATACAAACAGGTGTTTTATACCTAAACCACTGATCTAACTTTTATTCTTTTCGTTTTTTCTTGTTTTTTTTCCTTAGAGAGATAATACACTTAAAAAAATCTGCGTCCCAGACGTTTTTTTTTTCATGAAGAAAAAACTGGAAAAAAAGGAAAACAAAACGATCCAACGAACAAACAAACAAACAAAACTATTGAACCAAGATACCTGCAGCACTTAATATGATAAATACATATACTTCAGCATTAGCAGTACAGTATAGGAATCATAGCTGAAAGCTTTACAATAGCTAAACAGGAGCAGAAAAACAAAATAACCAACAAACCAAAAGACAAAATAAAAATAAGAACAAAATAGAACAGGAAAAAAAAATCAAAGAACAAAATGGGAGAGAATGCCCTGGAGAGATAAAGCCAAGCGTTAATATACAATAATACATCATAGTATGCCAAAGCGGGAGAAAGAACAGAACGCGTTAAGCCTAATTTATGCTCCATCGTGCGGCGGTAGTTGCTCGCCGGAAACAGCCGAAAGTCCACAAACGCGTGGCGTCAGCGATGCGCTGTGTTGGGCTGTCGTCAACGTGCGACGGCACACCAATTTGGCTTCACGTTGCAAACCTGTGAACACCATCATCGACGCAACGTCAATCTACATCTTTATAAAACAGCATGGTTTACAGGTGTACCTTAAAGCACAAGTCAGAGATCATCTACGCCGCAAAATCCCCCGGGTGTTAAAAATGTTGAAACACACTCAAGATTTTTTACAGTGTATATGCAGCAGTTACCTCATGTCGTTTGGAATAGCAATAGTAGTAGCACTAATAGTAGTAAATAAATTCCATTCTAAAGTGTGTCTAAAGCCTGATTTATACTTCGTCGTACAACTGTGGTCGCAGTTCGCCCATAATGACAGATTTTTGGGGTGAAAAGCCAATGTTTCGCTTGTTTTCACGCGCCAGTCATGTGACAAATTATGAATTGTTCGGCTCAAGTCCTTTCAGTGACCTTTTTTTGGGGCAAAGGGATGAGGTTAGGCGAGGTTGAGGTTGGGGGGGTCACCGTGTCTTTGGATATAATCAGGGTGATCCCGTTAGCCCTGCTTGCCCCCCCCCCCACCCCTGACGACCCCAACCCCACCCCCCACCACTGCCACTGCCATAAGTCGTCATTAGAACCTGGCTTCCCATTGGCTTAGCGTCCGATTCATACTTAGCTGCGACCAAGTATAAGGGCACGGTCGCACATTTGCGCCGGTGGAACAGTCCTCCCCCGTTCGCTCATACTTCCATTCGATGCGAGCAACGAGGTGGAGCTTCCGGGTTGCGGTGTGCGTTGTTGGCATCACATGCATGGGAGTTAAAAGCGTGGAACTCGACGCCTCGGCACACGCGCATGTGATCGCACCCTTACACCTTGTTTACGCTCCGTCGCAAGATGGCGTCAAGCGCTGACAATAGCCAACCTTTAATACACATAGCGTGTGTTGCTTATGCGATGCATTGTGAGCTCATAGGCTGGCTATGTTCGGCACGCAGGGCCGTCTTGTGGCGAAGTATAAACCGGGGCATTAATCAGGCGTTAGCGTGGATGCTGCTCATCAGTACGCATCGCATACGTTCTGAGCACGCCGCTAAGAGGCTGTTCACAGAGCTCAGTGCTAATCGGTGGGGGAACAGTTGGTCAGTATTACGCAGCTGAGAGTAAACCTTTTCAATGTGGTGACCACTTCACAACACACTTTGAGACCTTCGAGAGAGTGCTTTAGATGTGGTTTAACGAGAGGTAGTCGTTTTTGTTTCTTTTGTTTTTTAAACTCCACGGAACGTAAAAATGTGTTTTTTTAGGGCTAAAGCAGATGAGTGTTAAGGGAGTTCCAGATATCCAGATTTTGTCAGTCATACAATACAAGTAACAACAATTTTGGTATTCATTATTATTATTGTCATTATTATTGAGGAAGAATGAAAAAGAAGAGAAAAGGAAAGATTTGTTAAGAGTACAGTTTTCCCATTGGCTATGTGTTGATCCGCGTTGAGAAAGGAGGTAGTGTTATTTTTGGTTTTATATCTCGTTTCAAGATGTCTGCCAGCCACTTTGTACTTTTAGTAGAAATCCACTTCTGATGTTACAGGAAAACGGTCCCTGTGTGAGCGCCACGGCATCAGAAAGGCTCTTTCGTTAAACAAGAAAAACTGTCTGAAGTGCAAGAGTTTGTTAGACAAAAAAAAAAGAAAATATGAGCCCAGCTTTTTTAATTACATACGTCCCTTGGTAGTTTTTCCTCTTACATTGGTATATTGTCATTATCTTTTTTCCGTTGTTCCCTCTTCATTATCATGTTCATAGACTTAAAAAAGTATTTTGGAATAACAACTCCCTTCCAAAGATGTGACATGTACAATCACCACATAACACTTTTGTTCTGGTTTATACCGCTAACGCTCTTCATACGGCTCAAGAGGGTAAAGTATGTTTGACTTTATGGGACGGTATATTTTAACAGAAGAATATCCAGTAGAGCAAGTGCTGTCTATACTGTCCTTTTGCTGGCGTTTTAAGTCACAAAGTAGGCCTACCCAAAATGTTGCGTTCAAATGCCTCATGTTTGGAGTGCCTCGCGTCGAGGCCGCTCATGATAAGGGCCAGTCCTTTTCAGTATCGTGTTTTTGAAACACAGTTTATTTAGCCTGAGCGTGGAAGAGACAAGGCTTCCTTCACCTGTAAGTGCTATCTTGTGTTTTATTTTCGACCTTTCTCGTCGGTAAGGAGCTGTTAACTTTGTTAATACTGATCTTTTGGCCTGGTAACGTGAGTCATTCGCACCACCCGCCGTGTAGAAAGCTTTTGATGTCGCCCAGTTCTAAGCTTGCATCTGCACACTTTGGTTTTCTCTTCCGGAATGGTCAGCACTGCAAAGTAATGGGTAATATTTTACGTAAAAGAGTTGTAATGGTAATACAATAATCAAACTCCTGGTTTGCTGTCTTTTGGCCAGTTCTTTTAGAAGGGGAAATAAACTCAGAAGAGGGGTAAATAATAAACTACAGGGTTTTTGGTTTTCTACACGTTTCTTTGGTTACCTGTAACGAAAATAAAACAGGGGGGGAAAGTAAATAATTAATAATAAAACAACAGAACGAAAAATACAAATAATTTCTTAAATTTGGTATGGCACTGGAGAGAAAAGGTAATGCGTTATGCGTTACTGCAAACAAACAAACAGAACATAAATCTCACATGCTATTCCTTTAACACAAAGTCACACAGTGAATTGCAGAAAAGCTTCAACACAGTAACTATTAAAGCAACCATAGAGCTTTGAAACGCAGCTGAGCAGAGTTGGCGAATTTGGTGTCCCACAGAAAGAATTCCCCCTCGTTTCTTTTAAACAATTTTGGACACAGTTCCAGGCGGAACCTTTGTGGGATGAGGTATTCTCTGACTGCAGTGACAATATATATACTATATAATATATATATATATATACTTTTTTTTAAAGCATTGCTGATGTTTTTTTGAACTATAGCTACAAACAACCAAATAAAACAGAATGGGAGTGATTTCTTCTCAAAGGAACTTAGATTCTAAATAAGCCGTCTGGATAATGTCAACTTTTTAAGTGCTATTTCCCAATTTCTTGCCTGCTACACTTGGGTAGAAAGGAGGACAAAGGGGTAGGGTGGGGTGGGAGTGCAGTGGGGTGGGGGGGTATTACGAGTCGGGACAATACTGCGCTTTCTTTTCCGCCAATACTCGTTTGGAATGGTGTGAACAAGCAGAGTAAATAAAACAAATTCAAATACAAAAAAAGAAAAAGAACAACAGCATTCGTATAAAATGTACTTTCAAACAGAATGCCACCATGGAATAAATTGATCCTCGGAAATAAAGATAATACAATCAAAAAGTTTTAAAGAAACAAAAAAGAAATGACAAAGCTACCACACGTTTTTTTTGTTTTGTTTTGTTTTGTTATATTCCATAATCAACAACTTTTTTCGTCACAACATTTGTGTCAACGCTTCCTCCCTAATTTCTCTCCCTCTGCCCCCTCTCTTCTCTCTCTCTCTTCTCTTCTCTCTCTCTCTCTCTCTCTCTCTCAGATAGCATATTCCATCCACAGAGAAGGAGAGACCTCAAGTCTTTTTGGGGGGTGGGGGGGGCTTTCTTTTTTCCTTTCTTTAAAAAAAAAACAACATAGTTAGAAGAGTTTAAAGTAGCAAAACGTGTTTTTTGTCTTTAAGCGTCTTGCAGGAGAAAGAGTTCGGAGGTGTCAGAGAGTCACGTGTGGGGTCACATCCCCGAAGGTCACGACCATCAGCCTCACCTGGGGGATCACAGACCCACTCCTGCTCCGTAGACAAGTGTGTGGGTGTGGGTGTGGGGGGATTTCTTTACTATTTGAGGTAATCTTTGACAGCACTCATTCATTCTTCCTATTCCTTCCTTCCTTCCAACCATCCCACAGCCCCGGCCGTTCTTTCAACGGCAAACCGGGTCGAGACAAAGACAAAGAAAAAGCGAGCGTTAGACTCGAAAGAGAAAGAAAGAGGAGAGAGGCCCCACCCACCCACCCACCCAACCCAACCCAACCCAACCCCACCCCAGCCCCACCCTCCAGACATACTGTATATACACGTGATGTGATGATGGGTGGGTGGGAGGGAGAGGTGGATGTCACCCATCCTGACTGGCGAGAGCGTTGAGTGGGTTACAGGTGACAGTGGGGACACGGGGCGCACGGTGGGTGCTGCTTCTGAGCAGAGTGAGCGTTATAGGGGGCTCTCTGGGCAGAGAGTCTGTGTTTCTGTGGGGATTGCTGGGGAGACAGCTGTGTGTGTGTGTGTGTGTGTGTGTGTGTGTGTGTGTGTGTGTGTGTGTGTGTGTGTGTGTGTGTGTGCGTGCGTGCGTGCGTGCGTGCGTGCGTGCGTGCGTGCGTGCGTGCGTGCGTGCGTGGCTGCGTGCGTGTGAGTACGTGTTGCAGTGGTGTTGCGCCTCTGAGCCGAGTGTGGAAAAACACATGGAGACTTTTAAAAATAAAAAATAAAAAAAGAAGAAAAAGAAATGATGCTCCACAAAGTTGTCATTGTTGGGTCTGTCATGTAACCAGGAGGTCGTCGATCTATAACCCTGTTTATTCTTTTTTTCTGGGGGTTGGGGGGGGGGGAGTTTCTCATTGTCGTTTGGTTGCTTGGTAGCATTTTCATTGGAAAAATTAACAAAAACACTTTTTTCTTCTCCTCTCTCTCTCTCTCTCTCTCTCTCTCTCTCTCTCTCTCTCTCTCTGTTTCCTCTCCAACGTGGTGGCCTCCTGGTGGTGTTAATAACAAGAGGGCTCTGGTGAGGGGTACACAGGGGGTCTCCTGGGTGGCGTTTCTAACAGGAGGGCTCGGGGTAGGGCTCCTCGGCGCCCAGCTCCTCCTCCAGGTCGCGGTCGTCGCGGTCGGACAGCGTCAGGGAGTGGCTGGTCTGCTGGTGGCCGGCGGTCAGGAGGGAGATGGGCCGACTATCCTCCTCCAGATCAGTGGGTTCCTCCTTCACATGCACTGGGTGGCTGCTGGACGCAGGGGGCAGGGGAGCACGTTTAGCACGTTAGCACCGTTAGCACCGTTGGCACCATTGGCACCGTTAGACATTTTGCAATTTAGGCATCTGCTGTAGGAGATGCTCTTAATCAGAGTGATTTACAGTAAGCAATTAAGGTAATACATCAAATGCATTGAGATAGTCATCAGGAAAACCAATAACATATCGTCACTGTCGGGCAGAAACCTCGTATCTCCAAGTTTCAAATTTTTCACAGTTTAATTCATTTTTAACATAAATACAAAACGAACGGTCTTGAACATACAAGGTTTTCACCCGACAATGACGATATAATCAGTCTAAACTGTATAATATAAGGAAAATATCTGGACATGGAAACTATATAAACTATAAGATGCCAGGTCTACAAATGAACCTTGCATCTGTCTGCATGGTATCTAAATGTCATTTTAGCGTAGGGCAGTGGTTCATAGGTTCATAGGTTGAGCCCGGGGCGTAGTTTTTTGTTAAAAGAATAGATATATTCAGGGCTGTTTCTAGGATTCTGGTGGTCGTCATAGTTTTCAAATTAACACATGGTCCTCGGGGATGTGCAGAGGATGTTTGAGAGGCAGGGGCTGAAATTTCTAAAAGCTTTTTGGGGAAAATGTCGAAAATATTAGACCTAGAGGTTGGCTATTTTCGGTGCTGGAGATGTGGCGTAACGGCATGGATTTCTACACAGAGAGGGCAACTCTTTCTACATGACCGATGTTTCTGGGTGACATTGGCACATTTCACTCAGGTTTTTTCATCTCACTCATGTCACTTTGTCTGCTGACCTCACTCAGCAACGAAATAAAAATAAAAGAAACAATTCACAGGAGGCAAGCAGTGATCACCCCATGATGTGCACTGCAACGTAGTTTCAAATGCACAACATTGCAGGCGTTTTTTTAGAGTAAAAAATGTTAAAGAAGAAGAAGACACGTGTGACATGCATGATCTGGGCAGATTGCCCCAGGAAATGTGCCAATCTCAACCCAAAACAACGGTGAGATGCTGCATTGAAGTTCAGGAGAGTTTGGAAAAGGAAATTCAATGCTGCCTTCAGGTATGGCATGGAAAGAGGGGCATTTGCATTGCTTTCACCCATAGTAAAAAACTGCATTCATGGTCTGGAGAGGGCACTTTTTACAGTCGGATAAAAGGGCAGGGGCTCAAGCCTCCTTTGATGTCTATGTGTACATGGCTGGTCCTCACAAGTATAGTAAACACAAAGGTGCGTGCGTGTGTGCGTGCGTGCGTGCGGCGTGCGTGCGTGTGTGTGAGTGAGTGTTCCCCACCTGTACTGGTGGGGGCTGAGCGTGGGGCTGCAGCTGCCGTTGCTGTTCACCTGCTCCACGGTGGAGCTGACATCATCGTGGCCCACATGCAGCATGTTGAGGCTGGCTGCAGACGGGCTGACCAGCCCAGAGCTGCTCAGCAAGGACAGGCTGCTCTCTGCCAGGGCCGCCTGCATGGGCACATCACATGAAGAGTCAGTCAAACATTATAATATCAAAAAAGTAAAAAATCTGCACATAGAAACTATAGAAACTATAGGCTACAAACTATACGATGCCAGATCAAAAAAGAAAAAAAGAAAATGGCATGTATCATATCGTCATTGTCGGGTGAAATTTTTTATCATTTAAAAAAATTAACTAAATTAGTGAAAACAGCCGATCTACAAGCACACAACGCCTCGAGGCGTTGTGTGCTTGTAGATCGGCTGTTTTCACTACTTTTGTGCGACAGCCATGTCTGATGAAGCAGGGCTTTGCTTTGTGGAAAAACGTACAAATTTGAAACTTGGAGATACAAGGTTTTGGCCCGACAACGACGATATACAGTGATATCTAAATTACATTTTGAAATCAAATCTAATTTTTGATCAAGTTCTTTTTATTATTTTCCCTTTATGCAAATAACAAACAACAAAGAACATACAAATCCACACCCACCCACCCACCCCTCAGACCCGTAACAACATTTTGAAATCAAATCTAAAGTGAAACATGAAACTGTCCAGTGTGTGTGAAATGTTTACAAAACGGAATAAGATTAACAAAGACCACAGAGAAAATGTCCTTAGTTTTAGTCTGTCAAAAAAATCCTCAAGGATAGCAGATCTACAAGCTCAAAGCACGTTGCAAGGTGTCGTGAGCTTGAAGAAAGACACACGGACAAATTAGAATTGTGGTAGTTTTTGTGAGTGTGTTTGCATAAGATTCATGTGAACTACACTGACCACTAGGGGGCACTTACACACAATACTTCTCCCCATCATGGCTTATAGAACAAATAACTTACATATTGTGAGTTTGTAGGTCAGTGGTTCTCAACCTGGGGGTCGGGACCCCCCCAAATTATTTTTGGGGGGTCCCCAGATGATTAGCTTAAGGTGCAACATTGTAGTAAACAAACCAAACATAAAGTTTGAGTGTATAGACTATAGTATAGAGGGTATCTACACATTTCTAAAGTGGCAATTTAAGGTACAGTAGGTACATTGGGTACAGTAGGTTGTAATGTAGGCCTATATGCACCTCCTTTCTCATTAGGTACAGTAGGTTGTAATGTAGGCCTTTGCACCTCCTTTCTCATTAGGTACAGTAGGATGTAATGTAGGCCTATATGCACCTCCACTCTCATTAGGTACAGTAGGTTGTAATGTAGGCCTATATGCACCTCCTTTATCATTAGGTACAGTAGGTTGTAATGTAGGCCTACATCCTCTCTCATTAGGTACAGTAGGTTGTAATGTAGGCCTTTGCACCTCCTTTCTCATTAGGTACAGTAGGTTGTAATGTAGGCCTTTGCACCTCCTCTCTCATTAGGTACAGTAGGTTATAATGTAGGCCTATATGCACCTCCTCTCTCATTAGGTACAGTAGGTTATAATGTAGGCCTATATGCACCTCCTCTCTCATTAGGTATAGTAGGTTTTAATGCAGGCCTTTTAGCCTCCGCTCTCATTAGGTACAGTAGGTTGTAATGTAGGCCTTTTCACCTCCGCTCTCATTAGGTACAGTAGGTTGTAATGTAGGCCTTTTCACCTCCGCTCTCATTAGGTACAGTAGGTTGTAATGTAGGCCTTTTCACCTCCTCTCTCGCCAGGAGGGATGTAAAAAACATACCAGGGAGGGAATTCTCAGTGGCTCAGCGATGGATTTTCTGGGACAG
>NC_137815.1:51003434-51020934 GCF_963921795.1 Nannobrachium achirus
CGCGTTGTGAGCTTGGAGGTCTGCTATTTTCTACACAGCAATTTTCTACACAGCAATTCTTTCAACATGAGATGCTGCATTCAACTTCAGGAGAGTTTGGGCAAGGCCATTCTCTTGAATACTGCCTTCAGGTATGGCATGGAAAGAGGGCATTTGCATTTCTTTCACCATAGTAAAAACTGTAACATTCATGGTCTGGAGAGGGCACTTTTTACAGATAGATAAAAGGGGCTCGAGCCCCCTTTGTGGCTATGTGTGCACCTGCCTGCTATCATGATGCCTGCATTATATAAGCTCACGCACACCTCATCACACTCTCACTGTGTGCATGACAGGGCTCTGTGGGCTATCAGTGTGACTATATATTTAAACACTGGCTCCCTGTGTGGCAAAGAATCCATTTCAGAACACTAACTGTTGGTCTGTTAAAGCTCTGAATGGTTTAGGGCACTGGTTCCCAAACACTGCGTCAGGACCCATTTGTGGGTCGCAGAATGAATTTTATGGGTCCATTTGTTTTTTTATTTCGTTTTTTAATTTTTATTTCAAAACATTTTCAAAAAATGTTCCCCAAAAAGCTAAGATTTTCCTGAATAATAAATAGGAAAAAAATATCAATGATTTTCCTGAGTAATTTCATCGATAAATAAGAGAAAAATCTAAGAAATTCCATACATTTAAGAATAGATCTGCAAGCTCACAGTGCTGCACGAAGCGATGAGTTGTGAGCTTGTAGATCTGTTGTTTTCACTAGTTTGGGTCCCGGGCAAACGTCTTAATTTCTCTTTTGGGTCACAGGGTAAAAAGTTTGGGAATCAGGGGGGGACAAAATATATTTCTGGTCTTGTGCGATATATCATGAACCATCCAGACCTCTCTTAGGGGACTTTCTGTCCCTAATGAACCACAAATAAACCTGGGGAAGCAGCATTTAGTTTATCTGGAACAAACTCCCAGAAAACTGCAGGTCTGCTCGGTTCCTGTTTCTTTCTTTCTGTTTACCGCTGCCTTTGATTGAGTTACTTAATGTTCTACTACATTTTTACTTCTTTTGTTTTATGCATCCATCATTGTCATGTCCAGTCATTGTATTATTGTGTTTGCTTGATGTTCTGTGTAAAGCACATTGAATTGCCTTTGTTGTTGAAATGTGCTATTCAAATAAAACTGCCTTACCTTGCCTATAGGGTACCTACTCTGGATCAAACATTTGACAAAAAAATGTGAGATCTACAAACTGTAGATTCAATTTACAATTGTAGAAAACCGGAAGGGGCCCAGTTTAGAGCCCTGAGTGACTCCGGAATAAGGTTTGAGTGGCTATAAACACCCAAACCAGGAACTTTAAACAAACGTTCACATGCATCATGACTAGGGATGAAGCTCGAAACAAGGGTCCGCTACAAACTTGATAACAAATGTATTGAGTTCCCGGTATCAATAAGCTTTAGAATTATCAAGCTTGTTATTGAGCATAATATAAAGCCATGTGTAATACTTTTTGCACACTAATGAATGATTGTTTTAATGATATTTAATGATAATATTTGTTACTTTTGTCAATTGTCATCTTCATAGATGGTGGTCAGCCAGAATTTGAAAAAAGCCCGGCTCAATAAGCAGGATCGATAAGGTGCTCATTATCAATAAAAAGTAACAATCTCCATCCCTGTGGTGCACATCATGCATTCTTTGTCGTCAAAATATTTGAGTTCACAACGCGTCGCATCCGCGACGCGTCGTGAACTTGTCGGTCAGCTATTTTGGCTGACCGACGCCATCGTACAACAAGGTAAAGATGGCTCTTTTTTTCAATCTTTGTGAGTACCGTGTGTGCGTGTGCATGTGTGTGTTTGTGTGTGTGTAGTATACGTACTCCACATACCCGGTCATCTTTGGTGGTCTCCTCTTTTGGTATTCGACCTCGTCCACGGTCCACACGGCCCCCTTCACGTTCTCCACGCGTACAAAACACTTGTGCAGACTCAGGTTGTGGCGCACAGCGTTCTGCCAGGGCGGGACGGGAAGAGTTCAAGTTAAACCCACTGTGAACCCTACAGGCATGCATATTCTGGGGCCCAAAATAGCAGATCTACAAGTCGTGAGTGTTGTAGATCGGCTATTTTGGGCAGAGATTAGGTGTAGAGTAGGGGTCTTCAGCAGGGGACCATAGGGGGTCCTCAGAGATACTATTCTATTTTTATTTTTTCCATTAACCACTTGAACCCTCACATCCCTATTCTGGGAGGAACAAGTGGCTGAAAATAGCCGACGCGTTGTACGTCCGAACAGAGCCAAAGTTGAAGTTTACAAAGTATTGAGGGTTTAAGTGGTCTGAAAATAGAGGGTATGCGCTTGCACAAAGTGAATGGCAAAGTGAATATAATGTTGTTTAACGTCGTTTAATGCAATCAGATAGGACTTTTCTGTTTGGATGTATGGGATCAACTCAGTAGGCGCTCCCGCATAACTTCCAGGTATGATGATGATGTCACGCGTATACCCTCTAGTCTATACACATGAACATGAATCCACTACGTAGTGGGGGATCCCTGCTTCAACTCTCTCAGCTAAGGGGTCCTTACACTGAAGACCTCTGGTGTAGGGGGCAGAAGCACACTAGAGGTAAACAAGAAACTCATGTCCAGTTTACAAAATATAGCCTACCAAGATGGACTGAAGTCCAAAAACTATCTATCAACAGTACTCTTACAGTGGGACTCTTTGCCTTTGTCTTTCCCACATTCTCACATTACATTTTGAACAAAAGGACTTCTGACCAATGCCGTTTTGTACGATAGACAACAATATGCCAAACGGTCTGCAATTATGGCGAATGAACCTCCAGTGAACCAAATATCTACACAAACAAAACAAAAACATAATATCTGACCCTGTCGTAATCTTGTCATCACTGGAACTGATCAATCACTATTTTTGGAATGATTACAGTATGTGCCCTAAAATTATAGTTCTTTTCTCAGACAAAAAGAGTGAAGTTTCTTTTATATGACACACACTGCATGTCAAGCGCTGAACTCAAATTATGACAAAGTATGAAATATGGTTTCAGTGGTTAGGTTGCATGGGCTGAGAAAAAAAAAAACGTGTTTGGCTCTGCGTGTGACACACACACACACACGCACACGCACACGCACACACACACAATTTTCCAGTGTCAAGACACTACTGTACCTCTCCAGTATACCCAGTGCTATTTTATCTCAGAATGTTCTTAATCAGTCACTATCAGCACGAGTGCTCTCGCACACACAACACACAGACACACACACACACACACACACACACACACACACACACACACACACACACACACACACACACACACACACACACACACACACACACACACACACACAAACATCGCACGTGCATAAAGGCAGGCACACCGCTATCTGCGTCTGCCCCCCCCCCCCCCCCCCCCGCCCCCGCCCCCCAGGGACAGTACTCCCTTTTCATCTGCTATTTGTAGTTTGTTCATGCCCAATTTCATTACCAATTTTAATTCGCCTATAATTAAATCCTGCATATTCTCTCTGACACGCTGTTCTAAAGCCGAGAGGGAGGGACAGGGCCAGGCGCATCACTCCTCATCGTAATTACACACACACACACACACACACACACACACACACACACACACACACACACACACACACACACACACACACACACACACACACACACACACACGTAATTACACAAGCCATAATCAGCCGAGGACCCCCCTCACTACCCCCGCATCCTCTAACCCCCCCCCCCCACCCTCTAGCTGTGATGCTAAGTTTTGTAAATGAGTCTGACCCCAATCTCCGACCGCCACCCTGACAGAACGTACACACACACACACACACACACACACACACACACACACACACACACACACACACCAACAGCGCTATAGTGCTATCGCGGCGCTATTTGCATTTGTCTCCGTGATGAAAGCCTGATTCCCTCAGTTAAAACATTAGCAGCCATTTACAGCGGGTCACATCACCATGCACCAGTCATCTTCAGAACCCCTCCCTCCCAGCCCCCCCCCCCCCCCCCAACCCAGGGGAACGGGGGAGGGGTGGGAGGGGCCGATATGGGAGGGGGTGAAGATCCAAATAGGGAAAAAGGAAGATCCAAATTATAACACCAAACCAAAAATAAAAACCAGCCTGCTAGAAACCATGGTCAAACGCATACCGTCTGTAACGCCAAAGGAGCGTAAAAAGATTAAAGATTCGGTCTATAATGCATGACAATCGCTTTGTAAGGCACTATAACGCATCATAACGCACTTAATAAGGCTTCATTTGTCACTCGTTAGAAATGTTTATAATTCATAACACAGACACTTTATAACTGACTATGTTATGGCGGTTATAATGGGCTGTTCCAGCTGAGGTGCTGATAATGCATTTTGTCCTTATATAGGCTAACGGTCATATTAAAAACCTCCCAGTTAGAGGAGTCTTATCCATTATTGCGACCGTAGGGAGCAGTTTACTATGAAACCTGGCAGATCCTGTCCGTCAGTGAGTGAGTCAGTCAGTCAGTGGGTAAAGCCTCAATGTCTATAGCTGACCTGTTGTGACATCACATTGTTGACTCAATGACCAAGAAAGCCTGTTCTGGCAATCATATATGGAGATCCCTGATGTCATCATTATTAAACCCATATTTGGCAATGCCCATATATGGACGCTCCAATTTGCAAATCAAGACTGCTGACTATCATCACCTGGATATCCATTAATGAAGATCACAACACTGACCTCATCAAACCCTGGATATCCATACATGGATACGACTGGATCATCACTTAGATCTCCATATATGGAGCTGACCTCTACATCTGATTCCCAGATGATGCCCTGTTAGGCCAACCACACTAATAGAATTCCTTTTATGCCCATCAATATTAAGCCCATATCTGGGAATGCCCATACAATTGAATAGGGGTGTAACGATATAGTAACTGTATCGAAATATCGTTTTTAACTTAAAAAATTGAAGTATATCGAAATGAAAACAGCTAAAATCGAATCGTATCGTTTTATTTTGTATCGTATCGAATCGGCAGTGCAAAGAATCGATTGTATCGATACTACCTACTTGTGCATTGCATTTAGCATTTTTAAGAAGAAGAAATGAAAAGAAGGGGTTTAATTACTTTTCCTTTCCATATAGCTACACTGGTCTATTGATAAATGTGTGTAATCTCTGGGTTCATGACAAGGTGCAGGTTTGTCAATATACAATGTTCATGTATTTGGCAGATAATTACTGTGTTTACTTATTTATATCCATAATAATACATGTTTCCCTTAAAAACCTGCACTATCTACACCTTTCACACAGATTTAATTTCTTTGCTAAATAGTTACTATATCGATTTTAAATCATTGAATCGAATCGTATCGTATCGCCATGAATGAACCAATATCGTCCATGTATCGTATCGTCAACCATGTATCGTGATATGTATCGAATCGCTATTAAAATGTATCGTTACACCCCTACAATTGAATCCCTTTTATGCTCATCAATATTAAGCCCATATCTGGAAAAGCCCATATATGGACATATTGTGTCATTCTAACCAGTGTGGTTGACGCGACACGAGTCACACTTAAAAATGTATTCCGTCCTTGTCCCTTTTATGCCCATATATGGAGATCCCTGTCCCGAGGTCATCAATATTAAGCACATATCTTGGAATGCCCATATTTGGCAATAACCATGGAGACGACTGGTTCATCACCTAGATCTCCATATATGGAGCTGGTCAATACCTCTACATTTGACCTCACGAACTCCATATACTGTACGGATATAGCTGACCAGCTCAGCAGAAGGGTATATATACATACATGCCAAATCATGTGCAATGTGCCCATGTGCACACCCTCCGCTCTTAGGGTGTCTTACTGGTAGTACATATATTGTCGTTGTCAGGTGGAAACCTTGTATGTCCAAAACCATTCGATTTGTCATTTATCATTTTAAAATAAAATAAAATTTTAAAATAGTGAAAATAGACGATCTACAAGCCCAATGCCTCGCACCTCCAGGTGTTGTGTGCTTGTAGATCTGTGCGACAGTCTTGTATGATGAAGCAGGGCTTTACTTTATGAAAAAAAACGTACAAATTTGAAACTTGGAGATACAAGGTTTCTGCCTGAACAGTGACGATGCTTGAAGCGTGCTTTATACAAAGTTGCGTGCCAGTGTCCTGCGCCCGGCAAAAAAGCAGTTGCAACGTTTCTGTGAACTTGTAGATTGGCTTATTTTCAGGTCCGGGGACCAACCAGGGAGTCCAAATGGACACCTATACAGGTCTGTAACTGTGAGAGTGGAACAAGTGGAACAAAATGGACCCTCTCAGAGTTACATTAACACTGCAGATTTTACAGTGTAGACTGAGGTGTCAGAGAACCCACCCATTCCAACTGTACAAAACAGTGCTTCTCAAAGTGGATTTCAAGGACTCTCTAGGTTCCTTCATGGGGGTCTAAATTGACCCGTAACTTTGACCCTTAACTTTAATATTTCATGAGTCGAATGGAATCAAATGGACCCTAACAGGGCCATTGGTTCTCAAAGTGGATTTCAGGGACTCTCTAGGTTACTTTATGGGGGTCTAAATTTATGGGGGTCTAAATGACCCCTACAAGTCTGTAACTTTGACAGTGTACAAATGGAACCAAATGGACCCTAACGGGTCCATTTGGTTCCATTTGTACACTGTCAAAGTTAAGGGGAGACCTTCACATTTCAAAGTTTGAGAACCACTGCTCTAAAATAGTCTTGATAATGAGAAGCAGCCACATTTCAGACTCCTCTCTCTGTCTCTCTCTCTCTCTGATCAATGACCTCACCCCCTGCTATCTGACACCTCTTCCTTTTGCTCCGGCTCATGAAATATAGAGTCTTATTAGAGGACGTACATCTTATTTAGCTGACTGAGCCGCTATATAAATACATAAGGACCATCATAGATATACATGAGGGCTATATTTAAAGGTCTGTGGCCCGGGCCACGCCGGCAAAACGCCCGGGCAAGAGCAGACGACACCCATTAATAGTTAAATTTCATACAAGTCAGATGAGGGGGGAGAGGGGGTGAGCCCCCCCCCCCCCCCCCATCCCCATGTCTCCTATACACTCTTCTCCTCCTCCTTCCTCATTCCATCCTTCCTTCTGTCCATTCCCCCCTTTCTCTCTCTCTCTCTCTCTCTCTCTCTCTCTCTGTCTCTTCTTTCCTCCTCTCTTCAATTCACGGCTATTAGAGGAGGTCCAGGGGTCTCTCTCTCTCTCTCTCTCTCTCTCTCTCTCTCTCTCTCAGGAGGAACTGACACTCAAATTAGTGTGCGGCTGCTGTAAAAATGGGTCAGCACCTACAGTGTGTGTGTGTGTGTGTGTGTGTGTGTGTGTGTGTGTGTGTGTGTGTGTGTGTGTGTGTGTGCATGCGTGTGCGTGAGGAGAGGTAGGGTTCACTATTTAATGTGAACAGGAGCGAGAGAGAGAGAGAGAGTGTGTGTGTGTGTGTGTGTGTGTGTGTGTGTGTGTGTGTGTGTGTGTGTGTGTGTGTGTGTGTGTGTGTGTGTGTGTGTGTGTGTGTGTGTGTGTGTGTGTGTCTGTCTGCAGGGCTAAGTGGAGCCGTTTCTCTCTCCGTGTGTCGTGTCAGATCTGAGCAAAATGGCCGAGGGTGAGAACGAGAGAGAGAGAGAGAGAGAGAGAGAGAGAGAGAGAGAGAGCAGGTGCATAAAAGAAGGGAAATGGGCCATAATTGTCAAATCGCTCAAGTCTCAGGCATGAGTTATACTTGGTTGCACAGGGTGGGGGTTTACTGCACTGCACTGTACTGTCGCACCTCGAAAATAGCTGATCTACAAGCTTTGCAACGCGCGTGCGGGCCTATTTTTGGGGTGCAACAAAAACAGGCGCGCTCAAACACAGTACAACTCTGGCTCTTCTGGTAAAAAAAGTGCACGCAGTGCAGTATAGACTGTGGTGGAATTCAGATCAATCAATAATCATGAGAAAATGAGGAGACAAGACAATGTATTGGGCGGTGGTGGTGGTCAAGTTTATGTAACATGATATCATGGACAGAAGTACAGTTAACACTCTGGTCAGTGGTAAAGTAGTTCTGCCAAGAATAATGGTCAGACACTAAAGGGCTGCCATACTTCGACCGAAAACCGACCAAAAGGCCAAAAGGTCCTTTTCGACCATAAAATTATCAGGACTTCTGAAAAGCATTAGACCAAATGAGAGTTCGGAAATTTGCACGTCAGAAAACACAACTCACCGAACATTTCGGTCGAAGTATAGACAGGCCTCTGGGACGAGCTGTACCATAACAAGATAGGCTTTACCAAAAGGACAGTGTGTGGCATAGATGAGCCCACGTACATCTACAGTATATCTCCACCGCCAAACCCCGAGTGTGAGCTCCACTCTGAGAGAGTTACAAGCGACCCGTCTCAGAGTTGAACCCACACTCAAGAACTCGCGGTGCAGATATATATGAGTGTTCGTCTAACTCAGTGGTTCTCAACCTGTGGGTCGGGACCCCAGGGGGGTCCCCAAATTATTTTGGGGGGTCCCCAGATGTTTAGCTTAATGTTAACATTATTTTCTCACTCAACAGTAAACAGAACAACATACAGTATAAGTGTAAACTAAAGAGGGTATCTGCCCATTCCTAAAGTGACAATTTAAGGACTTTATAATACCTCTAAAATGACAAAATTAAACATTTGACAAATTGTCAAATATTAAAGGCAGAAATTGTGAAAATAGCCGATCTACATGCTCACAACGGCTATTTTCACAATAGAACCGTGTTATACAAAATGTAATGCCTCAACTCTTAGTGCTCGTAAGGTGGGGGCGGTCCCCAGTTAAAATATGATTATTTTGGGGGTCGCGGGCTGAAAAGGTTGAGAACCACTGGTCTAGCTGCCAGGAACGGTCGGGAACCGTCCCGGAGGTTAAGCGAACACTCAGCGTCTTACAGTGCATATCTGGCACACAGTACGGTGCCGCACTGCGTGCCCTATATGCACTGTGTACTGTATGTATGTCTGTGCGCCCTCACCTTCCACGTGGCTGTGTTTCTCCTGAAGTAGGCGAACATTCGCGTAAACCAGTTGTAGATCTCATTGAGAGTCAACTGTCTGTCTGGCGCCTCCAGGATGGCCTGGGGACAACAAGACAGAGAGGTCAGAGGTGAGGGGTTGAGAGGTCAAGAGGTCAAGAGGTCAAGAGGTCAAGAGGTCAAGAGGTGAGAGGTCAAAAGAGATGAAGACATGAGGAGAGTGTTTTTTGCAGGTCTTTCAGTCCGAGTGTATCAAAAAGGCAACTGGGTTAAGGCAAGCAGAAGCTTGTGATTGGCTGCGCGGAGGTGCCGAAAGTCGGGGGGACGGCGATGAGATACACCTAAACCTAACCTTAACCTTAACCCTAACCTCAGTAAAACTAACGCTGGTGAATGCTAACCTGCCGACGCTGGTGAATGCTAACCTGGTGAAATGCTAACCTGCCGACACTGGTGAATGCTAACCTGGTGAATGTTAAACTGGTCGGACCAACGGGGAGGTCGTCTCCACCTTAACCCAGGTGCTTTTTTGATACACTCGGACTGAAAGACCTGCAAAAAAATACTCTCCCGAAGACATGAGGGGAACCCATTTAGACCTGTTGTGTCACCCGTGTACAGTAACGTCTTTATAGCTTTCAATCCGGGACGGAATCTGTGTCGTTCAAAAACGTGGAAGGCGTTTTAAAAAATCGGCCTTTGACTCGGGCCTTTGAATAGAACTTTGAAAGTCACTTTTAGAATCGGGCTCAGGTGCGCGCAGCGGTGCAGTCCCTGCCCACCACCACGGAGGTCGTGGGTTCAAATCCACCGTGGTGCTTCCGGCTTCGTCGAGTACACAGTTGACCTGTGTTCAGAGGAGGGAAGCCGGGAGCAGGGAGAAGGGTGAAAACTGTCACTGCATGCAATCCTACGGGGCTGCGGCGCCACCTGTCAGCAGGGAGTGTTGGGCGGGAGGAGTATACTGTAGGACGAAGGATCAACGTCCTCCCGGTGGGGGCTCCTCGCTGGCAGGTGAGTCAGTAGGATACAACAAGCAGCGAGAATGCAGAGATGTGAGTGGGGAGGAATTAATTTGCATTACGACTAAATTGGGGAGAAAAGGGGGCCTCGGCCTCAGGTCTAAATGGGTTAACCGAAAAATATATTGAAACCAACATTTAGAACTAAAAAGGGAGGAGAGGAGAGGAGAGGAGAGGAGAGGAGAGGAGAGGAGAGCCCTATCTGACCACTTTTTTGGTATTTTTAACTATTTTGAAAAACATTTTCGTACAGTGAAAACAACGACACTTTGTGAGCTTTGTGGGCTATTTGAAATATTTTTGAAAATGTTTTTCAAAATAGTAAAAAAGAATGCCTACAGAGTTTAGGCAGAGTTTAGTGTAAGGCGTGGAAGATAGAGAGTGCAGCCCTATGACACAAGATGAGACGAAGAGAGGAAGGGATACATTCAGAGGAGACCAGATGGAGGAGCAGAGGGAGGTGCACAGGAGGAGGAGAAAAGATGGAGGAGCAGAGGGAGGTGCACAGGAGGAGGAGGAGGAGGTACTTACGTGGCGTATGAGAGAGGCGTACGTGAAGGGAGGTCTGACATCAGCGTTCTTGTAGAACTCACAGTTCTGAGCCAACTCTGTGGAGGAGAGCATAAACATGTTCAATATCGTCGTTGTCGGGGGAAAACCTTGTATGTCCAAAACCGTTCATTTAAAAAAATGAACTAAACTAGTGAAAACAGCCGATCTACAAGCACACAACGCCTCGCACCGCGAGGCGTTGTGTGCTTGTAGATCTGCTGTTTTCACTACTTTTGTGCGACGGCCTTGCCTGATGAAGCAGGGCTTTACTTTGCGAAAAAACATACAAATTTGAAACTTGGAGATACGAGGTTTCTGCTCGACAACGACGATATACTATACTACGTGTGTATGTGTGTGCCTGTATGTGTGCACGTGCGTGCGTGTGTCAGTGGCGTCGGTTCAGCAAAAGCTAAGGTATGGCAACATGACTGCTGTCAACAAGGCAGTCATGTTGCCATACCATAGCAAAAGGCATGATAAATTAGGTAAAAAAGTACTTTTTTCCCCCTGTAGTCATTGGCCATACCCAATTGACGACTCTGGCATGCATGCATTTGCCTTACGTCTTATCTCGTGTATTACATAAACCTCACGCCATATATTTTGTCCACCATTAAAGTCTCTGCATTCCTCCAGCATTCTGACTACATTTCAATGAGTCCCAGCGCGCGCCGCATGCAGCCAGTAGGCACAACGATTTAATCAAAACAGATATAGCATAATAATTCATTTGATTTTCATTTTAATCTGACCCCCTCTGCTGTTCTCGAGGGGGGAGTCATCTATTCCCATGCAGAGTGTCTTCTAGAGGTAATAGTCCATATCATAATAATCCATACAGGAAACCCTCTCTATCGGGTGGAAACCTAACATGGCCAAAACTGTTCCTTTACGGCAGGGTTCCCCAATTAGTTTTCCCCAAGGGCCGAATTATTTCTAGGGTACCAAGCCGAGGGCCACAACATTGCAGGGGGCGACTGTGGCGTTCCCGCTACTCCAGTGACAGTTCAGATATCGTCGTTATCGGATGAAAATCTTGTTTTTCCAAAACCGTTCGTTTTGCATTTATCATTTAAAAAATTATTTAAACTAGTGAAAACAGCCGATCTACAAGCACACAACGCCTCGCAGTGCGAGGCGTTGCGAGGCGTTGCGGGCCGCCTATTGGGGAACCCTGCTTTACGGGATTCAAATTCAAAAACGCCTCGCAGTGCGAGGCGCAGTGCGAGGCGCAGTGCGAGGCGTTGCGAGGCGTTGCGGGCCGCCTATTGGGGAACCCTGCTTTACGGGATTCAAATTCAAAAACAGCAAAAAGTAACAGATCTACAAGCTCAAAACGAGTCGCGCTGTGGATCTGCCACTGAGCAGATGCTTTTGTATGATCAAGTAGGGCGTTCATTTAGCAAAAAAACGATTTATTGTGTCAGGTGTTCATTTGTCATATCATGCTGACCATACTTTTAGTACAACATTGACAAATGCCTTTATTTCTCCATGACGTGACACATTTAAAACAAACATTGGTGTCATTAATCAACGCAGTTCATTTTGTAAATTAATATTTTCCCGTGTGTGCCTGCATTTTATAACAACCCTGCGGATCCCAAACCTCTTCGTGGGTCCCAAGCGTTCGTGGCCCACCCATCTGACCACTTAACACTTCTCTATCTTCTATGCTCTAGAACAGTGGTTCTGAAACTTTGACATTTGAACGTCTCCCCTTAACTTTGACAGTGTTCAAATGGAACCATTTGTACACTGTCAAAGTTACAGACTTGTAAGGGTCCATTTAGACCCCCTTAAAGGAACCTAGAGAGTCCCCAAAATCCACTTTGAAAAAAAAAAGATCAAACCTCGGTTCGAAGTGGAGCGGTGAATCTGTGTGTGTGTGTGTGTGTGTGTGTGTGTGTGTGTTTGTGCCTGCACAACAGCGCCCCTCCTTTAACTAGTGTGGCCACTCAAGGTATTGCCAGGCTACAGACATACCCAGCCAGCCAGCCAGCCAGCCAGCCAGCCAGCCACATAGCCAGCCAGCCACAGACATACCTGTCTATTGGGAGCGCTTTCACCGCTCCAAAAAACGGAGTATTATCGATACTATGGAAAAGTCATATTGAATAAATCGATATTTATGACAACACTAGATGGAACAACAGTGTACCTGAGGCGATAGGGGTGCAGAACTTGTCGGAGTTGCGTCTGCGTATGGGCCCGACGCCGGGGTGCGTGTGTGAGTGGGAGTGTGAGTGCAGGCTGGACGAGCTGATGACCGAGGGGCCCTGGCGCAGGGGGGTGATGGGCGCCGCCGCCGAGGTGGGCGGGTGCGGGAGGCCCTCGGGGTACACCTCGCTCTCCCGCTTCAACAGGGAGCCACTGGACGCCAGGTTCAGCTGTAGGGGAGAGAGAGAGAGAGACACACACAGAGAGAGACAGAGAGACAGAGATACATGATAAATCCTCATGGAATAAGCACTTGAACCCATCCATCCATCCATCCATCCATCTTCAACCGCTTATCCGGAATCGGTTCGCGGGGGTAAAGCTGGTTGCACACTGCTGCGTTTTTCGTTTCGAAATGCGTTTTTCAGGGCAAGGAGAGAGAGAGAGATAGAGAGAGCAAGGGACAGAGTGGTGCGCGAAACGGGCGGGATTTGCGTGCTCCGAAATTCACTCCGATATTCGGCCCGAAAAACGCAGCAGTGTGCAACCACCTTAACAGTTCCAACTGAGACTTCCAGATTTCCTTATCCTGCGCGACTTCCTCCACTCCCTCTGGGAGTATACCGAGGCGTTCCCAGGCCAGTTTGGAGATATAATCCTTCCATCTGGTCTTAGTCTCCTCCCAGTGGGACGTGCATCGAGGACCTTCCTAGGAAGGCGCTCGGGGGGCATCCATACTAGATGCCCGAACCACCTAAGCTGACTCCTTTCCAAGTGAAGGAGCAGCGGTTCTACTCCAAGTCTCTCTCGGGTGATCGAACTTCTCACCCTATCTCTAAGGGAGATACCAGCCACCCTTCTGAGAAAACTCATTTCGGCCGCTTGTACCCGAGACCCCCAGAATCCATAATTCTGGTGGGAACATTTGCCAAAAAATGCAGATCTAAGCGAATCTAGGTGGAGGAGCCTTCATTATTTTATACTTTTACTATTGAAAAATAGCAGCTATACAAGCTCTCGGTGCCACGCTGCGAGCTTGTAGATCTGCTATTTTTGAAAAGTCGTAAAACTTTGTGCAAATCTTTGAATATATGTATTTTTTAAGCGAACACTGACATAGAAACATAGGTTTTTCAAAAAAACTTAGAAGGCTTTAAAATATTGAAAGATCTACAAGCTCGCAGCTCGCTGTGAGCTTGTATATCTGTTATTTTTCAATAGTTAAAGCACAAAAACCCAGATCTAAGTGCAAATTGTGTCGTGTTACGACGCATTTTTAGGTTGTAGATCGGCATTTTTGGGTGAAAGAGATGGATCGAAAAAGCGGTCTCAAGTCTGTTTCACTAAGTCTACAACAGGGGTCTTCAACGGGGGCCTTCCGAGTTACTATAGGGGGTCTTTGTGTGAACCTTAGCATCTCTATTCTGAGAAGAACTATAGGCAAAAATAGCAGATCTACAAGCTCACAAGGCCTCGCAATGTGAGAGCTAGGACCTATTTTCTGCAAAGAGCTTTGGTATACAAGTACAAGTTTTAGTAAAATTAAGTATTGAGGGTTAAGTGGTTAACTGTCTGACAATACACAGTATTAACATGAATCCAACACTGATGATAGTGCTGTCAAACAAGTCTATGAACACATCTATGAAATCTATGAAAAGGTTTAATCTGCAACACATTATGCAATTGTATATAATTATACAATTATGTAGGTGGGGGGTCCCTATAGCTTCATCTCTCTCAGCTAAGGGGTCCTTGGGCTGAAAAGGACCCCTGGACTAGAGTGTTGAAGTGGTTAATGTAAGCCTTAGAAACATTTTACTGTGTATTTATAAAAGCAGGGAAAGGTCATTAGTCCATGGCACATTTCAACAGCAAACTATTCAAAGTGCTACACACACACACACACGCACACGCACACGCACACGCACACGCACACACACACACACACACACACACACACACACAACATTTAAAAGCATTAAGTCAGACCCATGGTGCAAAACAAACACGTAATGAAAGGACATTTAAACGCAATTAAAAAGAGTTAACAGAGGCGACACAGTCAGCACAGGTCACAATGATTGGTACAAACAAATGGGGCTCCTGCATTCACCGCACACTCGCGCGCACGCACGCACACACACACACACACACACACACACACACACACACACACACACACACACACACACACACACACACACACACACACACACACACACACGCATGACATATGCAGTCTACATGGTTACAGTATATACAGCATTTATACACAGCGCTGCTGACTGCAATTAACCCTCGGCTTACAAAAACAAAACCACACGACAGCGTGTTTGTGAGATGGGAACGCACGTGGCTCTGCGGTGGCACACAGTCTTCACGGACCGATTCGGCCCAATTAGGCAGAGCCACACACACACACACACACACATACACCCCCCCTGCCCCAACACACACGCGCACGCACACACACACCAGTCCTTCCAGTCTCTCTGGGACAGCCTTTCCTGGGCTGCAAGTTTAGAACTAATTAAAACCATTGTGCACGTTTGTGTGCATGTGTGTGTGTGCGCGCGCGTGCATGCGTGCTGTTTTAGTATACTTTTGAGGATCAAATGTCCCCACAGTGCACATATATACAATAGTATAATTATACTATATCGTCACTGTCGGGCAGAAACCTCGTATCTCCAAGTTTCAAATGTGTATGTTTTTTCGTAAAGTAAAGCCCTGCTTCATCATACAAGGCTGTGGCACAAAACTAGTGAAAATAGCAGATCTACAAGCACACAACACCTCGCGATGCGAGACGTGCTTGTAGATGAGCTATTTTCACTATTTTAAATCGTTTTTAAAAAATATGAATACAAAAAGAATGGTTTTGGACCTGCAAGGTTTCCACCCAACAACAACGATATACATATACTATACTTGCATATACTGACCTATATTCTATGCCTATATAAAAACACGGCCTGAAGCGACACGTTTCAAACTTGTGGCTCTGCTACTTTTGACATTTTTGAGTTGAAAAGTAACAGTTTTGGACACAGTGACCCCCCGACAGACGACATAAAGCCTGGGCTTCAAAAGAACACAGACGTGGCTGAAGGAAATAATGACTTTATCCCTGGTTGCGAGCAGGAATTGTGTAGCGAGAGAAGAAGAGTGGAAATGGTTGAACAGAACTTGGTCGTTCTATAACTTTGTAGCGGCAGTTCGGCTCGGATCGTAGCTTTGTAGATTTTCTAGCGGCTACAAGAAACGTTGGTGCGTCGCTTTGTGTCTTCATATCTCTGGCTTCCATTAGGGATGGGACGATCGTTATTAATGTCTATCGTGACACTGACGATAATCGTTTAAATTTATAGAGAAATTGTCCTCCATCATGCATTGGGATCAATTCTCCTTTTATTTGCTGAGCTGCATATCCGGTACCACTTACAACTCTGTATAATTGGTAAAACAGACCTGGAAATGACGTACTTGATACAGTTTTTTTCCCCCGCTCTCTACCAAATCTCTTTCTAGAGATGTAGATCTACTATTTTTCGGCTAATGTTCCCCAGGATAATGGATGTTGGGGATATTTCGATTATCGCTATAATATCGTAAATCATAATTTCTTTGGTCACAATAATCGTGACATGAAATTTCCATTTTGTCCCATCTCTAATCCTGTAGCGCTGTGTCTGACGGTGTGAACGCAGCATAACGTCGTTGTCGGGCAGAAACCTTGTATCTCCAAGTTTCAAATGTGTACGTTCTTTCGCAAAGTGAAGCCCTGCTTCGTCATACAAGGCCGTCGCACAAAAGTAGTGAAAACAGCTGATCTACAAGCACACAACGCCTCGCGGTGCGAGGCATTGTGTGCACACCAGTGTATGGTATATGCACCGCCAAGCTCGCAAGCGTACATATCGGCTAATATTTGGCTCTGCAGGATTGTGTTTAAAAATTCGAAAACGACTGTCCTAAAATTACGATATCCTCGCAAATACAGTCATATACAAATCCATCTAAAAAAAATAGAATATTGTGTAAAAAAGTATTGCAGATACCATAGAACCCCAAATCATAACTGACTGCGGAAACTACCCACTGGACTTCAAGCAACTTTGACTTCAGAAGGTTGACATTGTCATTTCTCTATTATAAATTGTTTTGAATGGTCTAGTAGTGTAATATTGTAATATTTTTGAAATATGGACTTTTGATATTCATAAGCTGAATGACAAAATTATTTTTTTTTTACAAAAAAGGTTCTGAAATAATTCACTTTCACACAATATATATATATTTTTAGATGGATCTGTAAACGAGTGTGCATGCGTGCGCGCGAGTGTGTGTTTGTGTGTGTGTGTGCGTGCATGCGTGCATGTATGTGTGCGTGCATGTATGTGTGCGTGCATGTGTGTGTGTGTGTGTGTGTGGACCGGATGGGGGGGGGTATGGGGGTCTGTTTTAACAGGTACTTCATTAACACGCCAACCCTGCCACATCACCACGGCAACAGTACAACCCTCTTAATTGAGGCCAAGCTTTGTTTCCATCCGCCGAGGCTCCGCCCCTCCCCCCCCTGTCCAATCCCTGACCCCGAGGCTCGTCTCCTGGTGATGACAGGACACGCCCTCTTCCTGAT
>NC_137815.1:51030934-51040904 GCF_963921795.1 Nannobrachium achirus
TCCTAGAATAAAAACGAAATATCTTCAACAAAAACGGGAAAAAACAAAACTAAGCCATGATGATCGCTGTCCAAATTAACACTATTTTTGAATAGATGAAGCATATAAATTAGTACAGTAAAATCTGTGTTCATTTTAACACATTTTTGGCATTTGTAATTCTTTCACCATAGTAAAAACTGCATGCATGCTCTGGAGAGGGCACTTTTGACGGATAAAAGGGCAGGGGCTCAAGCCCCCTTTTGATGTCTATGTGTGCACTGTGCCTGAGAGTGTGACCCAAAACGGTTCCTTATAATGAAACAACGTTCTCTTTGGATAGGCTGTCATCTGCTTTTAGGAGGCACGGCTTCACTCCAGTAGCCAATGAAATATATGCATGATATCGGCTGGAGTGAAGCGTGGTGATGATGATAGGAGGAGGCTTCAGAAAAGATACTGCACTGTAGGAGGAGAGGACACGCAAGACTTTGAATAATGGAGGCTTGGAGAACAAATAGATCTATCTAACCTCTGGGAAATGTATACAGAGAGTGTGTCACACACACACACACACACACACACACACACACACACACACACACACACACACACACACACACACACACACACACACTTCTGAGCAGGGGTGTCACACCAACTTCTGGGCCCTGGGTACAAGGATTCACTGCGGGCCCCCCATGAATGTTCTTCATAGGGGGAGGGGGTTTAACCCATTTAGACCGGGAACGCATTATTACGCATTATATTGTACTTTAACTATTGAAAAATGGCAGATATACAAGCTCACAGCGTGGCACCGAGTGCTGCGCTGTGAGCTCGTAGATCTGCTATTTTTGAAGATTTGTGAAAAGTCTTTGAATATTTCAAATCCTTCTAAGGCTCAAAACCTTTTCATGTGAAGGACCCCCAACATTATATGTATTTGGCCATGGACCCCCCATCTCAAAATACTTAGTTCCAGGCCCCCCCCCCCCCCCCCCCCCTGGAACATAATATTCAAAGATTTGCACACATTATTTTTCAATAGCTAAAGTATAAAATAATTAGGGCCCTAGTAACTCAGTCCCACTCCCCCCCCCCCCCCTCCCTTGTGACGCCCCTGCACACTTCTGAGTGTCTCCGAGGGAGTCTGATGTAACCGAGGGCAACAGAATCACCGGCGTTTGACTGACACTTCACATTTGGAACATGCCACACTGTTTGACATCGTCTTTCATCCTAACCTCCCCTGGGACGGCCCGTCCCCACTGTACTGTACATTGTCTGTACTTCTATGATTTTAAACTTCTTATTTTTTTTTTATATATATAAAAGTATACTGCAAGAACTGTCGTTGCTGTCAGGCAGAAAACTCTTTATCTCCACGTTATAACCTTCTGTGTTTTCGTAAATTAACGCTCTGCTTGATCATAGTACGACGCCACACAAAAGCATGAAAAGTAGCAGGTCTACAATCTCTAAATGCGGTGCGATTTGAGCTTGTAGATTTTTTAATTTGAATCCTAAAAAGTAACATAATGAGGTTTCCACCCGACAGAGACAATGTGCATCGTTATATTCAATCGCACTCGTATTTGATCATAAATATGATCAAATATGAAAATATGAATCTCTTCAGTGGTTAGAGGCCATTAGCGATGAAGCAGAACGAGAACAATGGTTGAACTTGAACTCAACTTGAACGCTCATTTCAATGCTCGACTCACATAATGTGTCCGTCTAAGTTTTAATCCAAGTTATTTCGTTTCATTTCATTTGATTCATTCCAGTAGTTTTACTGTGTTGAGTTGTCTTGTTTTAATTTGCAATGCAGTCTGTTGTGATCTCGGGGCGGGAGCCCCTTGGAAAATAATTTTATGTTATCTCAAAGGGACTTTACTCCTGGTTAAATAAAAGTCAAATAAACAATTCATAACAATACACTTGAAGAGGGAGTGGACTGGGGAAGCTGACTATTCAATTTCCCCCAAAATGTCAGTTGTTTTTCAGTTGTTTTTGTGAAACATTTGGAACATGCCACACTGTTTGAGTGTGGCATGTTCCAAATTTCATTTAAGACCATGCGTGTACTGTAGTTTGGTGTGCACACATCCCCCCTGGGTAAGTTAATGCAATGAATGCTACTAGAGTCTACTGTTTATTGTCATACCTCCAGACAAGGTCCCCCATTGGGATATCAGCGCCATCTGGCGCTGCAACAGAGTAAAACTCATAAGCTCCCGTACGAGAAATATCATTTGTCGGTAGGGCTGTCAATCACAAACGAGGGCACCGCCCCCGAGTGTATATAAGCCCTGCGGGCTATCATAACTTCCTCTTCCGCACCTCTGCTTACCTGCAACTAGTGTCGCGAACTCAGCCATATAAGTATAATTTTCTTTAAAGTTTAGCCTAAGCGTTGACTAGGAAAGTCGGCCACTGGCCTTTAGAGATTATTCTCCTGTACGTTTCTAATTCTATTCTTCCTAACAGTTCGGTCTTTTTCTTCACTTCGCTTTGAGTCTTTACTTCTTCTCTGTACGTTCTGCCACGTGTCTCCCTGCCTTAGCTTAGCTTCGCTTAGCTTCGGTTAGCTCACGATGGCAGCTCGTCGACCTACAGTTAGCAGCCTGCTAGCTAGGGTACCGAAGAAGTGCGGCCTTCCCAGCTGCAAAGGCCTCATCGCCAATGAAGATACACATCCGTTCTGCATTGTCTGCATGGGGGTAGGACACGCCTTGGCCTCTCTGTCCCCTCCGGCCCCGGCCACGGGGGTGAACTGTGCTGAATGCCTCCAGTACGATGTTCCAGCCCTCGAGGCACGATGCGAGATCGCTGCCGCAGGCTACGGCCTTCACACCACGGTCTCCGCCGGAACCCTCCCAGACACCTCTCCTCGTGTGCCGGACAGCGCTGTACGCCACAGCGCTGCTTCTCGCCACGTGGTTAGGCCTCCAGCGGCCTCGCCCTCTGCTAGCTTCGGTAGCCCCGTTGCTAGCGGGTCTGCGGCCCCTGTTTCCACTGCTGTTTCTCCGACGGGCTCGACTGGTGCC
Organism: Nannobrachium achirus; assembly: GCF_963921795.1. Taxonomy (NCBI): domain Eukaryota; kingdom Metazoa; phylum Chordata; class Actinopteri; order Myctophiformes; family Myctophidae; genus Nannobrachium; species Nannobrachium achirus. The sequence goes on from NC_137815.1 coordinate 51,033,970, forward strand.
GTGCCCAAGAAGAGAACATGCAAGACCGCCCACGTTGTTTCTCCGCCAGCTACAACGTGGATCGTCCCCCCCAAGGAATTCCACCCTCTAGTCGTCGGGGACATTCCTCTCTCCTTCTCCGTCCCCCAGCTACGGGCTATGCGGCCACCTAGCCCCGTCTCCTGGCATGCTAGCGACGGAGACGAACCGGAGCTAGAGGACTACGACATGGAGGAGTTGGACACGGAGGGTGAGTACTCGGAGGAGGACGAGTCCTCTTTCCCCTCCGGACAGGGCGGAGGCGCGGCCAGGGTGGTTCCTCATGCCGAGGCTTCCATCTCCGCCGCGTCCTCCCAAGCCCCTTCTGCCTCTCTCCCCCCTTCCATGCCGGCTGGGGCGAGAGGGGCAGCGGCGCAAGACCCAGACTCCATCCCCATGGACGAGCTCTCGGTGCTGGAACGCGCCGCCATCCGTTGTGGCCTGGAGCTGCCACTCGGAGATGCGCCACTCGGACCACGGGCTAGGATTCCTCTCCTGGGCCAGGATTTGGAGTCCTCTCCCCCGCGTCGGATGGAAAAGCTACCACTAGTCCCAGGCTTTGCAGAGGCCCTGCACTCAACCTGGACTACACACAAGGACCCCCCCAAGCTCCCCTTCCTGGTCGATTACCGCGACTCAGAGAAGGCGGGAATCCCCTTGTGCCCTCCCATGGACAAGCTGATGGCCCAGTCCCTGGTAGGGAGCCTCAAGCCCAACCATGAGCGGACCGGTCCTGGAGGCCGGCCTCCCCTCAATCTGGCCGTGGGTAAGAAGCCTCCTGGGTTTGCCATAGCCTTTGATGACAAGCAGTCTTCAAGGGTGAGGAACTCTTACAGATCGTCCGCGCTGGCAGCCAGGACGATGAACGCCACCCAGCTGCTGCTTTCCTCCACCAGGCGCCTCCTCAGCTAGATGCGGGAGGTGCCTGACGTGTTGGTGGAGGAAATGGACAAGTCGCTGCGCATGCTGATGGACTTGAATGTCCACGCGATCGAGTGGCTTGGACATGGCATGGATTATTGCATCCAGGCGGAACGTGCCAGGTGGCTAGACAAGGTACAGTGTCCTGGCAGTTCCGGAGAGGAGACCGGGAAGATCCTGCAAGACCTCCCCGGCCACCCTACCTCCCTCATGGGCGGTGGACTGGAGCTTCTCCGCCAGGAGGTGGCGGATAAGAAGATCACTCTGGAGCTCCTGGGAGCCACGACGGACCCCCAGGTACCCAGAAAGGAAAAGAGACAGGGACGGAGCAAGGCCCCTGGTCAGGCTGACAGGGGGCGCTCTTCCTCCAAGCAGGGGAAACAGAACAATCCCCCTAGGACCCCCTCTTCTTCCTCCGCGGGACCCCCTCGCACTGCAGCGGGGGCTCAGGCCCGCTCTCAATCCCGCCACCCTCCCAGGCACGGGATACCGGCCAGCTCCCACAAAGCCCGTGGGAAGCCGCCGCGAAAGTGACACTGGACTCTGGCGGGGTCCCCCTGAAAATTCAGGGGACCCCCCCTTGCAAGCGCAGACGTTTGGACAATATGAACAATTTTTCTTATGCAAAGAAATCAATGTTTATTCCTCCTCTGTGCTCTCCTCCAGTGCCTGTAATAAAAAGTGTGTTGATGAAACAATGCCTGTTTATTTCAAACCCACCTGCTTTACTACAGACGACCCCATTTTGCATGAATTTAACCAGTGTAGAGAAGTCCAGGCTGGAATTTCTTTCCACTCAGAAAATATCGCTTCCTCCAGTCATGCAGACAGGTTACAAGCAGAATATTTCTCTTTGCAAAATGTTCCCAGACAAGCTAATTCCTATTCACAGTGGTATAGTCTCTCTAGTGTGCAATACCCCTCTGTCTCCACCGAGCGGCACTGTTATGCCGACTCTAGTTCAGGACAGGAGTTTGGTCTTAGCGTCAGGGAAGAAGCCAACACATATCACCCAGGGTCGGCCTCGTCTTCCCGCAAGGAAGCATATAAAGGCCTTAGCACAGGTTATAAACGTAAATACAATTCCCCGAGCCGGGGATTATGTTACTTATGCGATGAACCCTGTCCCCCGGGCTCCACGTTGTGTGTCGCATGTATTATTAACAAGCGAGGCTTCTTGGAGGTCACGTGTTCGTCCCCCACCGGATACGGAAATAAGCGTACCGGAAACGGAAACGCTCTTTCCGCCGGTGACTCCGCGCCTTCCGGCCCGGAGGTCACGTGTTCGTCCCCCACCGGATACGGAAATAAGCGTACCGGAAACGGAAACGCTCTTTCCGCCGGTGACTCCGCGCCTTCCGGCCGTCTAGCGGATACGGATACGTGCCCGGATATGGAACCTTTCCCTCCCGGCCCAGTAGTTCCGCTCAGGCGGTACAACCCCAAGGCTTCTCCGTTGCTCAGCAACACGTTAGCACAGTGTGCAGAGCAATGGAAACGTTGCAATCCGAATCACTGGGTGTTTCGGACGGTGACGCGGGGTTACAGACTACAGTTCGCGAAAAAACCCTCCCTATCCAGCAAGGTTATTTATACTCGAGCCCGCGGCTTGAAGGCCGATGCCTTGAGGGAGGAGATAAGCTCACTATTGCGCAAGGGCGCTATAGTGGAGTTATCACGCGACCAGAGCCGTTTAGGCTTCTGGAGCCGTTATTTTCTGGTTCAGAAAAAAGGAGGGGGGCTGCGTCCGATTATGGACTTACGTGCTCTGAACAAGCACTTGAAAAAGTTCAAATTCAGGATGTTGACGTCAGAGTCACTGATGAAATCAGTGAGACAGGGGGATTTCCACTGTTCAGTGGACCTGAAGGACGCTTATCAGCACATCCTCAATCATTTATCCCCCACACAGGAAGTTCCTGCGGTTCGCCTTCGAGGGGCGCCTGTACGAGTACACGGTCCTCCCTTTCGGTCTTTCTCTGAGCCCTCGGGTTTTCGTGAAAGTGACCGAGGCAGCCATTGCTCCACTGAGGCATCAGGGAGTCAGGCTGGCGAACTACATAGACGATTGGATGATTTCCGCCGCCTCCTGCTCAGAAGCGGCGCGCCATACCAATCTGGTGTTGTCACACCTGAAGGCCTTGGGTTTCAACGTCAACTTTGGCAAAAGTATGTTGTTACCCTCCCAGCAGATTTCCTTTATAGGAATATCTCTGGACTCGGCCACCATGTCCGCTCGCCTCTCCCCGGAGAGGGTGGACAGGTTTCTGGCTTGTCTGGGCTCCTTCCGACTGAACCAGGTGGTCAGGTACAAGGAGTGCATGAAGTTGACTGGGCTGATGGCTTCAGCAGTGCAACTTCTGCGTCTGGGCAGGTTTCATATGAGACCTTTCCAGCGGTGGTCACTGGCGCTCAGGATTCCTTCCCTGCAAGGGTACAGGAAGGTGACAGTCAGCCAGGTCTGCATGGACGCTCTGGTCCCATGGAGGGACCAGGCGTTGTTGACAAGTGGGGTCTCCATGGGCGAAGTGGTGTCACGCAAGGTGATCACCACAGACGCCAGCCGCTCGGGGTGGGGCGCCACCCACGAGGGGCGCTCAGCCAGGGGTCTTTGGACCCAGGCCATGTTGGAATACCACATCAACTATCTGGAATTAATGGCGATCTACTTGGCGCTCAAGCATTTCGAACCATTTCTCCGGGGTTGCCATGTCCTGGTCAGGACGGACAACACGGCGGCCCTGTATTATCTCAACAAACAGGGCGGCCTCTCCTCGCGGACGCTGGATCAGCTGGCGCGCGAGATGACCCTCTGGTGCTTGCCTCGGTTGAGGTCCATCAGGGCCTCCCATGTCCCGGGCCTTCAGAACGGCGGCGCCGATCTGTTGTCCAGGGGGGAGCCTCGTTACGAGGATTGGTCTCTCCACCCTGCGGTGGTGAGGCAGATTTTCTCCAGGTTCGGTCGACCGCGAGTCGACCTCTTTGCCTCCCAGGAGAACGCGAAGTGCCCCCTTTACTTTTCAGTGAGGGGACCTTCTCCTCTGGGGATGGACGCGTTTGCTTACGAATGGCCACAAGGTCTTCTCTACGCGTTTCCACCCCTGGAACTGATTCTTCCCACTCTGGAGAGGATCAGATGTTCCAACCAGGAGGTTCTTCTGGTGACACCATCCAGGGGAGTGTGGAGGTCTCTGATCACCCCACTGCTCTCTCAACCCCCTTGGCGGCTTCCCTTGCTCAGGGATCTGCTGCGCCAGGCAGGGGACGAGATCTTCCATCCAGACCCACGGGGCCTAGACCTGTGGGTTTGGCCCGTGAGAGGGAGAACCTGCTTGCAGCAGGCTTCTCACCGATGGTTGTAGCCACTATTCAGAGTGCTAGAGCCCCCTCTACTAGGGCTGTGTATGATGGAAGATGGAATGCCTTTTTGGACTGGTGTGAGCTACAGGAGCCACCTGTGGTGGCTCATATAGCTTCGGCCCAGAAGGTGTTAGATTTCCTGCAGGACCGCCTGGACCTTGGTCTGGCGTTCTCTACACTGAGGGGTTATTTAGCGGCTATTGATGCCTGCCACCTGGGGGTGGCAGGCAAAGGCCTTTCTAAAATCCCTGAGGTGGTCCAGTTCATGCATGGTGTGGACCATTTGAGACCTGTGACCAGAGCCTTGTTTCCTGTTTGGGATCTACAAGTGGTTCTTGAGGGCCTTTGCAAGGCACCCTTTGAACCGATTGGGAGGACCTCTTTGAAACATTTAAGTTTCAAAACAGCTCTTTTGCTTGCCTTGTCTACGGCTAAGCGTGTGAGCGACCTTCATGCGCTCTCTGTGAGCCCTGATTGTATGAGGTTTCTCAATAATGACTCCAAGGTTCTTCTTAAACCTCATTTGAGTTTTATTCCTAAGAACCGAGTGGTCCCGAAGGAACCTGTTGTTTTGACGGCTTTCCATCCTCCTCCGTTTGCATCAGAGGAGGATAGGCGTCTTCATTGTCTTTGTCCAGTTAGGGCCCTGAAGGCCTACTGTGATAGGACGGTGGACAGCAGGTCTACTTCTCAGCTTTTCGTGGTCATGAATGCCCGTCAACGAAAAGCGGTGTCCAAACCCACTCTGTCGAGATGGCTTGTGGATGCTATTAGGTTGGCTTACACCCGGTCTGGGTCTGAAGTGCCGGAAGCACTTAAGGCCCACAGTACTAGGGGTGTGTCTACCTCTTGGGCTTTGTCCAAAGGTGTCTCCATTGAGGAGATTTGTGCAGCGGCGAATTGGTCTTCGCCGTCTACCTTTGCGACCTACTATCACCTGGACGTTGCGCCTTCTGCTATGGCGCATACGGTTCTGGGTGCTGCTGCCCTTCCTACTATGTAGTGGGGCGGCTCTCTCCCCTTCCTGAGATAGCATGTTGCTGTCTCTAGGATACGTGGGGGGACCCTGAGTTTTTCCCTTATATTATTGCAATTTTATAAGGTGGACCTGTGTCTGCCCTTAGTGCATAAGGCGGGCCTCGGTCTGTCAGGGTCTTTTTCTGTCTGAACACGCCCAGGCCCTGTGGGTCTGGGTCGGATCAGTCCTGAAAGGGGTCACGTCGGTTGACAGGACCTCCTTTCCGGGTGTGGTCGGTGTGCACGACAGTCTTGTCGGTTCATGACTTCTCGGGGAGTATATGAGTCCCAATGGGGGACCTTGTCTGGAGGTATGACAATAAACGTATAGGTTCCGAACGGAACCATGTTTATTTAATACCGGAGGACAAGGTCCCCCAGAATAAAGCCCCTCGGTTCGCTAGTTGCGGGCGCAGAGGTGCGGCTTTAGAGGAAGTTATGATAGCCCGCAGGGCTTATATACACTCGGGGGCGGTGCCCTCGTTTGTGATTGACAGCCCTACCGACAAATGATATTTCTCGTACGGGAGCTTATGAGTTTTACTCTGTTGCAGCGCCAGATGGCGCTGATATCCCAATGGGGGACCTTGTCCTCCGGTATTAAATAAACATGGTTCCGTTCGGAACCTATACGTTTTCACTAGTTTAAATCATTTTTAAAATGATAAATGCAAAACGAACGATTTTGGACATACAAGGTTTTCACCCGACAACAACGATATATCAGGCATAAGGTTGCCTTGTACCTGCGGCTAAAGTTCTCGGCATCAGAACACGTTACTCTGTAGTGTACAGTAAACCGTCATCTACAAGATGATAAAGCGAGCGTGACTCAGGGTGATCAGTCTTTGGCCGCTCGTAAGGATCACCGATGCGCGCTCTCGGTTCCCTGATTTACGACGTCGTCGTTCCGTGCTCTGTTGAAAACGTTGAGATCCTTCTGGAGTGGTGGTGGGAGGGGGAGGTCTGTGGGTGTAACACGCAGTTTAGCTGAGTAATGGACAAGACATGAGACCACAGAGAGCGAGGATTGAGCTGTCCACGTAGCTGACTTCACCTCACAAACACCCTCTCTGGGTGCACTTATAGAAAAAAGAGAGACCAGAGTAAAGTCAGGGTGATGTATTAACCGCTGGAAGGTAGCATACAGCAGTGGTTCTCAAATGGGGGTACGTGGGGGTACTGCAGGGGGTACGTGAAAAAAACAAAAACAAAAAAAAATCATGTATTTTAGTGTTATGGTCAGTGATAAAAAATTGACAGATTTTGTGCGAACCTGCTCATTTGTAAATTGTTAAACCAAATTACGTCATTGCCTTGATCAGTACAACTGTTATTGAATGCAACATTTATTTGCCATTACGCTGTTTTATTTTGAACATATTGGCATGGGGACTGGACTTTCGATGTCAATATTTCTAAGCAAAATGCTGTAGCCAGGGGAAAGGGGTACTCGGCTTCAGAAATCAGTATAAGGGGGTACTGCAGCCAAAAACGTTTGAGAACCAATGGTCACATTGGCTAATATGCTTCTATTCGTGTGACACTTAATGACATTAACTCATACATAGCACGCTCACTTCACACTAGGTGTGATCCCCCCCCTCTACACCAAATCT
>NC_137815.1:51041104-51056104 GCF_963921795.1 Nannobrachium achirus
AGAGAGAGAGAGAGAGAGAGAGAGAGAGAGAGAGAGAGAGAGAGAGAGAGAGAGGGAGAGAGAGCAGGTGCATAAAAGAAGGGAAATGGGCCATAATTGTCAAATCGTCTCAGGCATGAGTTATACTTGGTTGCACAGGGTGGGGGTTTACTGCACTGCACTGTGCTGTCGCACCTCGAAAATAGCTGATCTACAAGATTTGCAACGCGCGTGTGTGGCTTTTTTTGGGGTGCAACAAAAACAGGCGCGCTCAAACACAGTACAACTCTGGCTCTTCTGGTAAAAAAAAGTGCACGCAGTGCAGTATAGACTGTGGTGGAATTCAGATCAATCAATAATCATGAGAAAATGAGGAGACAAGACAATGTATTGGGCGGTGGTGGTGGTCAAGTTTATGTAACATGATATCATGGACAGAAGTACAGTTAACACTCTGGGCAGTGGTAAAGTAGTTCTGCCAAGAATAATGGTCAGACACTAAAGGGCTGCCATACTTCGACCGAAAACCGACCAAAAGGCCAAAAGGTCCTTTTCGACCATAAAATTATCAGGACTTCTGAAAAGCATTAGACCGAATGAGAGTTCGGAAATTTGCACGTCAGAAAACACAACTCACCGAACATTTCGGTCGAAGTATAGACAGGCCTCTGGGACGAGCTGTACCATAACAAGATAGGCTTTACCAAAAGGACAGTGTGTGGCATAGATGAGCCCACGTACATCTACAGTATATCTCCACCGCCAAACCCCGAGTGTGAGCTCCACTCTGAGAGAGTTACAAGCGACCCGTCTCAGAGTTGAACCCACACTCAAGAACTCGCGGTGCAGATATATATGAGTGTTCGTCTAACTCAGTGGTTCTCAACCTGGTGGGTCGGGACCCCCAGGGGGGTCCCCAAATTATTTTGGGGGGTCCCCAGATGTTTAGCTTAATGTTAACATTATTTTCTGACTCAACAGTAAACAGAACAACATACAGTATAAGTGTAAAGAGGGTATCTGCCCATTCCTAAAGTGACAATTTAAGGACTTTATAATACCTCTAAAATGACAAAATTAAACATTTGACAAATTGTCAAATATTAAAGGCAGAAATTGTGAAAATAGCCGATCTACATGCTCACAACGGCTATTTTCACAATAGAACCGTGTTGTACAAAATGTAATGCCTCAACTCTTAGTGCTCGTAAGGTGGGGGCGGTCCCCAGTTAAAATATGATTATTTTGGGGGTCGCGGGCTGAAAAGATTGAGAACCACTGGTCTAGCTGCCAGGAACGGTCGGGAACCGTCCCGGAGGTTAAGCGAACACTCAGCGTCTTACAGTGCATATCTGGCACACAGTACGGTGCCGCACTGCGTGCCCTATATGCACTGTGTACTGTATGTATGTCTGTGCGCCCTCACCTTCCACGTGGCTGTGTTTCTCCTGAAGTAGGCGAACATTCGCGTAAACCAGTTGTAGATCTCATTGAGAGTCAACTGTCTGTCTGGCGCCTCCAGGATGGCCTGGGGACAACAAGACAGAGAGGTCAGAGGTGAGGGGTTGAGAGGTCAAGAGGTCAAGAGGTCAAGAGGTGAGAGGTCAAGAGATGAAGACATGGGGAGAGTGTTTTTTGCAGGTCGTTCAGTCCGAGTGTATCAAAAAGGCAACTGGGTTAAGGCAGCGGAAGCTTGTGATTGGCTGCGCGGAGGTGCCGAAAGTCGGGGGGACGGAGATACACCTAAACCTAACCTTAACCCTAACCCTAACCTCAGTAAAACTAACGCTGGTGAATGCTAACCTGGTGAAATGCTAACCTGCCGACGCTGGTGAATGCTAACCTGGTGAATGTTAAACTGGTCGGACCAACGGGAGGTCGTCTCCACCTTAACCCAGGTGCTTTTTTGATACACTCGGACTGAAAGACCTGAAAAAAATACTCTCCCGAAGACATGAGGGGAACCCATTTAGACCTGTTGTGTCACCCGTGTACAGTAACGTTTTATAGCTTTCAATCCGGGACGGAATCTGTGTCACGTATTCGTTGAAAAACGTGGAAGGCGTTTTTTAAAAATCGGCCTTTGACTCGGGCCTTTGAATAGAACTTTGAAAGTCACTTTTAGAATCGGACTCGGGCTCGGGTGCGCGCAGCGGTGCAGTCCCTGCCCACCACCGCGGAGGTCGTGGGTTCAAATCCACCGTGGTGCTTCCGGCTTCGTCGAGTACACAGTTGACCTGTGTTCAGAGGAGGGAAGCCGGGAGCAGGGAGAAGGGTGAAAACTGTCACTGCATGCAATCCTACGGGGCTGCGGCGCCACCTGTCAGCAGGGAGTGTTGGGCGGGAGGAGTATACTGTAGGACGAAGGATCAACGTCCTCCCGGTGGGGGCTCCTCGCTGGCAGGTGAGTCAGTAGGATACAGCAAGCAGCGAGAATGCAGAGATGTGAGTGGGGAGGAATTCATTTGCATTACGACTAAAATTGGGGAGAAAAGGGGGCCTCGGCCTCAGGTCTAAATGGGTTAACCGAAAAATATATAGAAACCGACATTTAGAACTAATAAGGGAGGAGAGGAGAGGAGAGGAGAGGAGAGGAGAGGAGAGGAGAAAGGAGGAGAGGAGAGGAGAGGAGAGGAGAGGAGAGGAGAGGAGAGGAGAGGAGAGGAGAGGAGAGGAGAGGAGAAAGGAGGAGAGGAGAGGAGAGGAGAGGAGAGGAGAGGAGAGGAGAGGAGAGGAGAGGAGAGTCCTATCTGACCACTTTTTTGGTATTTTTAACTATTTTGAAAAACATTTTCATACAGTGAAAACAACGACACTTTGTGAGCTTTGTGGGCTATTTGAAATATTTTCAAAATGTTTTTCAAAATAGTAAAAAGAATGCCTACAGAGTTTAGGCAGAGTTTAGTGTAAGGCGTGGAAGATAGAGAGCGCCGCCCTATGATACGAGATGAGACGAAGAGAGGAAGGGATACATTCAGAGGAGACCAGATGGAGGAGCAGAGGGAGGTGCACAGGAGGAGGAGAAAAGATGGAGGAGCAGAGGGAGGTGCACAGGAGGAGCAGGGACTTACGTGGCGTATGAGAGAGGCGTACGTGAAGGGAGGTCTGACATCAGCGTTCTTGTAGAACTCACAGTTCTGAGCCAACTCTGTGGAGGAGAGCATAACCATGTTCAATATCGTCGTTGTCGGGTGGAAAACCTTGTATGTCCAAAACCATTCGTTTTTTATATCATTTAAAAAAATGAACTTAACTAGTGAAAACAGCCGATCTACAAGCACACAACGCCTCGCACCGCGAGGCGTTGTGTGCTTGTAGATCTGCTGTTTTCACTACTTTTGTGCGACGGCCTTGTATGATGAAGCAGGGCTTTACTTTGCGGAAAAACATACAAATTTGAAACTTGGAAATACGAGGTTTCTGCCCGACAGTGACGATATACTATACTACGTGTGTATGTGTGTGCCTGTATGTGTGCACGTGCGTGCGTGTGTCAGTGGCGTCGGTTCAGCAAAAGCTAAGGTATGGCAACATGACTGCTGTCAACAAGGCAGTCATGTTGCCATACCATAGCAAAAGGCATGATAAATTAGGTAAAAAAGTACTTTTTTCCCCCTGTAGTCATTGGCCATACCCAATTGAAGACTCTGGCATGCATGCGTTTGCCTTACGTCTTATCTTGTGTATTACATAAACCTCACGCCATATATTTTGTCCACCATTACAGTCTCTGCATTCCTCCAGCATTCTGACTACATTTCAATGAGTCCCAGCGCGCGCCGCATGCAGCCAGTAGGCACAACGATTTAATCAAAACAGATATAGCATAATAATTCATTTCATTTTCATTTTAATCTGACCCCCTCTGCTGTTCTCGAGGGGGGAGTCATCTATTCCCTGCATGCAGAGTGTCTTCTAGAGGTAATAGTCCATATCATAATAATCCATACAGGAAACCCTCTCTATCGGGTGGAAACCTAACATGGCCAAAACTGTTCCTTTACGGCAGGGTTCCCCAATTAGTTTTCCCCAAGGGCCGAATTATTTCTAGGGTACCAAGCCGAGGGCCACAACATTGCAGGGGGCGACTGTGGCGTTCCCGCTACTCCAGTGACAGTTCAGATATCGTCGTTATCGGGTGAAAATCTTGTTTGTCCAAAACCGTTCGTTTTGCATTTATCATTTAAAAAATTATTTAAACTAGTGAAAACAGCCGATCTACAAGCACACAACGCCTCGCAGTGCGAGGCGTTGTGTGCTTGTAGATCTGCTGTTTTCACTAATTTTGTGCGACGGCCTTGTATGATTTTCGAAAGAACGAAACAATTTGGAGATACAAGATTTCCACCCGACAACGACGATATACTAGTGTTGTTGCTGCTCTTATACCACCATTATTACTGGGGTTGGTGGGGGCCAGACAGTAGCTCCCCACAGGCCGCAAATGGCCCGCGGGCCGCCTATTGGGGAACCCTGCTTTACGGGATTCAAATTCAAAAACAGTAAAAAGTAACAGATCTACAAGCTCAAAACGAGTCGCGCTGTGGATCTGCCACTGAGCAGATGCTTTTGTATGATCAAGTAGGGCGTTCATTTAGCAAAAAAAACGATTTATTGTGTCAGGTGTTTTTCATATCATGCTGACCATACTTTTAGTACAACATTGACAAATGCCTTTATTTCTCCATGACGTGACACATTTAAAACAAACATTGGTGTCATTAATCAACGCAGTTCATTTTGTAAATTAATATTTTCCCGTGTGTGCCTGCATTTTATAACAACCCTGCGGATCCCAAACCTCTTCGTGGGTCCCAAGCGTTCGTGGCCCACCCATCTGACCACTTAACACTTCTCTATCTTCTATGCTCTAGAACAGTGGTTCTGAAACTTTGACATTTGAACGTCTCCCCTTAACTTTGACAGTGTTCAAATGGAACCATTTGTACACTGTCAAAGTTACAGACTTGTAAGGGTCCATTTAGACCCCCTTAAAGGAACCTAGAGAGTCCCAGAAAAAAACACGGAGTATTGATATTATCGATACTATGGAAAAGTCATATTGAATAAATCGATATTTATGACAACACTAGATGGAACAACAGTGTACCTGAGGCGATAGGGAGAACTTGTCGGAGTTGCGTCTGCGTATGGGCCCGACGCCGGGGTGCGTGTGTGAGTGGGAGTGTGAGTGCAGGCTGGACGAGCTGATGACCGAGGGGCCCTGGCGCAGGGGGGTGATGGGCGCCGCCGCCGAGGTGGGCGGGTGCGGGAGGCCCTCGGGGTACACCTCGCTCTCCCGCTTCAACAGGGAGCCACTGGACGCCAGGTTCAGCTGTAGGGGAGAGAGAGAGAGAGACACACACAGAGAGAGACAGAGAGACAGAGATACATGATAAATCCTCATGGAATAAGCACTTGAACCCATCCATCCATCCATCCATCCATCTTCAACCGCTTATCCGGAATCGGTTCGCGGGGGTAAAGCTGGTTGCACACTGCTGCGTTTTTCGTTTCGGAATGCGTTTTTCAGGGCAAGGAGAGAGAGAGAGATAGAGAGAGCAAGGGACAGAGTGGTGCGCGAAACGGGCGGCAGTGTGCAAACGTGACTGACATAACGTGAGTTTGATTTTTTTATTTGCGTGCTCCGAAATTCACTCCGATATTCGGCCCGAAAAACGCAGCAGTGTGCAACCACCTTAACAGTTCCAACTGAGACTTCCAGATTTCCTTATCCTGCGCGACTTCCTCCACTCCCTCTGGGAGTATACCGAGGCGTTCCCAGGCCAGTTTGGAGATATAATCCTTCCATCTGGTCTTAGTCTCCTCCCAGTGGGACGTGCATCGAGGACCTTCCTAGGAAGGCGCTCGGGGGGCATCCATACTAGATGCCCGAACCACCTAAGCTGACTCCTTTCCAAGTGAAGGAGCAGCGGTTCTACTCCAAGTCTCTCTCGGGTGATCGAACTTCTCACCCTATCTCTAAGGGAGATACCAGCCACCCTTCTGAGAAAACTCATTTCGGCCGCTTGTACCCGAGACCCCCAGAATCCATAATTCTGGTGGGAACATTTGCCAAAAAATGCAGATCTAAGCGAATCTAGGTGGAGGAGCCTTCATTATTTTATACTTTTACTATTGAAAAATAGCAGCTATACAAGCTCTCGGTGCCACGCTGCGAGCTTGTAGATCTGCTATTTTTGAAAAGTCGTAAAACTTTGTGCAAATCTTTGAATATATGTATTTTTTAAGCGAACACTGACATAGAAACATAGGTTTTTCAAAAAAACTTAGAAGGCTTTAAAATATTGAAAGATCTACAAGCTCGCAGCTCGCTGTGAGCTTGTATATCTGTTATTTTTCAATAGTTAAAGCACAAAAACCCAGATCTAAGTTCAAATTGTGTCGTGTTACGACGCATTTTTAGGTTGTAGATCGGCATTTTTGGGTGAAAGAGATGGATCGAAAAAGCGGTCTCAAGTCTGTTTCACTAAGTCTACAACAGGGGTCTTCAACGGGGGCCTTCCGAGTTACTAGGGGTCTTCGTGTGAACCTTAGCATCTCTATTCTGAGAAGAACTATAGGCAAAAATAGCAGATCTACAAGCTCACAAGGCCTCGCAATGTGAGAGCTAGGACCTATTTTCTGCAAAGAGCTTTGGTATACAAGTACAAGTTTTAGTAAAATTAAGTATTGAGGGTTAAGTGGTTAACTGTCTGACAATACACAGTATTAACATGAATCCAACACTGATGATAGTGCTGTCAAACAAGTCTATGAACACATCTATGAAATCTATGAAAAGGTTTAATCTGCAACACATTATGCAATTGTATATAATTATACAATTATGTAGGTGGGGGGTCCCTATAGCTTCATCTCTCTCAGCTAAGGGGTCCTTGGGCTGAAAAGGACCCCTGGACTAGAGTGTTGAAGTGGTTAATGTAAGCCTTAGAAACATTTTACTGTGTATTTATAAAAGCAGGGAAAGGTCATTAGTCCATGGCACATTTCAACAGCAAACTATTCAAAGTGCTACACACACACACACACACACACGCACACGCACACGCACACACACACACACACACACACACACACACACACACACACACACACACACACACAACATTTAAAAGCATTAAGTCAGACCCATGGTGCAAAACAAACACGTAATGAAAGGACATTTAAACGCAATTAAAAAGAGTTAACAGAGGCGACACAGTCAGCACAGGTCACAATGATTGGTACAAACAAATGGGGCTCCTGCATTCACCGCACACTCGCGCGCACGCACGCACACACACACACACACACACACACACACACACACACACACACACACACACACACACACACACACACACACACACACACACACACACACACACACACACACACACTCACACACACACACACACACACACACACACACACACACACACACACACACACACACGCATGACATATGCAGTCTACATGGTTACAGTATATACAGCATTTATACACAGCGCTGCTGACTGCAATTAACCCTCGGCTTACAAAAACAAAACCACACGACAGCGTGTTTGTGAGATGGGAACGCACGTGGCTCTGCGGTGGCACACAGTCTTCACGGACCGATTCGGCCCAATTAGGCAGAGCCACACACACACACACACACACACATACACCCCCCCTGCCCCAACACACACGCGCACGCACACACACACCAGTCCTTCCAGTCTCTCTGGGACAGCCTTTCCTGGGCTGCAAGTTTAGAACTAATTAAAACCATTGTGCACGTTTGTGTGCATGTGTGTGTGTGCGCGCGCGTGCATGCGTGCTGTTTTAGTATACTTTTGAGGATCAAATGTCCCCACAGTGCACATATATACAATAGTATAATTATACTATATCGTCACTGTCGGGCAGAAACCTTGTATCTCCAAGTTTCAAATGTGTATGTTTTTTCGTAAAGTAAAGCCCTGCTTCATCATACAAGGCTGTGGCACAAAACTAGTGAAAATAGCAGATCTACAAGCACACAACACCTCGCGATGCGAGACGTGCTTGTAGATGAGCTATTTTCACTATTTTAAATCGTTTTTAAAAAATATGAATACAAAAAGAATGGTTTTGGACCTGCAAGGTTTCCACCCAACAACAACGATATACATATACTATACTTGCATATACTGACCTATATTCTATGCCTATATAAAAACACGGCCTGAAGCGACACGTTTCAAACTTGTGGCTCTGCTACTTTTGACATTTTTGAGTTGAAAAGTAACAGTTTTGGACATAGTGACCCCCCGACAGACGACATAAAGCCTGGGCTTCAAAAGAACACAGACGTGGCTGAAGGAAATAATGACTTTATCCCTGGTTGCGAGCAGGAATTGTGTAGCGAGAGAAGATGAGTGGAAATGGTTGAACAGAACTTGGTCGTTCTATAACTTTGTAGCGGCAGTTCGGCTCGGATCGTAGCTTTGTAGATTTTCTAGCGGCTACAAGAAACGTTGGTGCGTCGCTTTGTGTCTTCATATCTCTGGCTTCCATTAGGGATGGGACGATCGTTATTAATGTCTATCGTGACACTGACGATAATCGTTTAAATTTATAGAGAAATTGTCCTCCGTCATGCATTGGGATCAATTCTCCTTTTATTTGCTGAGCTGCATATCCGGTACCACTTACAACTCTGTATAATTGGTAAAACAGACCTGGAAATGACGTACTTGAGATACAGTCTTTTTCCCCCGCTCTCTACCAAATCTCTTTCTAGAGATGTAGATCTACTATTTTTCGGCTAATGTTCCCCAGGATAATGGATGTTGGGGATATTTCGATTATCCAAACGGTTTTGGACAAGGTTTCCACCCGACAATGACGATAATTTATATAATACGCTGTGTTTACACTGACAGCTACCAAGCTACAGGTTTGTAGCTTCTACAAAAGCGACAAACGCCACAAAGCTACAAGTTCAAGTTGAGCTGCAGGGTTCAACTTCAAGACACAAAGACACATTTAGGAAGAGATTCAGTTCTGGGTAATAATGTTGGGATTAGACATTTACTCGTTTAGGTTTAGGGGAAATTATAGCGTCGTTATGCCCGATGTATACTTAGTTGCACACCAGTGTATGGTATATGCACCGCCAAGCTCGCAAGCGTACATATCGGCTAATATTTGGCTCTGCAGGATTGTGTTTAAAAATTCGAAAACGACTGTCCTGAAATGACGATATCCTCGCAAGTACAGTCATATACAAATCCATCTAAAAAAAATAGAATATTGTGTAAAAAAGCATTGCATATACCATAGAACCCCAAATCATAACTGACTGCGGAAACTTCCCACTGGACTTCAAGCAACTTTGACTTCAGAAGGTTGACATTTCTCTATTATAAATTGTTTTGAATGGTCTAGTGTAATATTGTAATATTTTGAAATATGGACTTCTGATATTCATGAGCTGTATGACAAAAATTCAAAATTGTTACCAAAAAGGTTTTGAAATAATTCACTTTTACACAATATATATATTTTTAGATGGATCTGTAAACGAGTGTGCATGCGTGCGCGCGAGTGTGTGTGTGTGTATGCGTGCATGTGTGTGTGCGTGTGCGTGTGCGTGTGTGAGTGTGTGGATGGAGGGGTGTTGTGGCCTTGTGGGGGTCTGTTTTAACAGGTACTTCATTAACACGCCAACCCTGCCACATCACCACGGCAACAGTACAACCCTCTTAATTGAGGCCAAGCTTTGTTTCCATCCGCCGAGGCTCCGCCCCTCCCCCCCCTGTCCAATCCCTGACCCCGAGGCTCGTCTCCTGGTGATGACAGGACACGCCCTCTTCCTGATTTCCCATTAGGTGCTAATGGCAGCTGATCCCCCAATTCAACACACACACACACACACACACACACACACACACACACACACACACACACACACACACACACACACACACACACACACACACACAGGGGCGTCACAAGGGGGGGCGGGGGGAGTGGGACTGAGTTACTAGGGCCCAAGAGGGATGGGCCTTAATTATTTTATGCTTTAACTAAGCAGATATACAAGCTCACAGCGCAGCACTCGGTGCCACGCTGTGAGCTTGTATATCTGCTATTTTTCAATAGTTAAAGCACAAAATAATGCGTAATAATGTGTTCCCAGTCTAAATGGGTTAAACCCCCTCCCCCTTTGAAGAATATTAATGGGGGGCCCGCAGTGAATCCTTGTACCCAGGGCCAAGAATTTGGTGCGACACCCCTGCACACACACGCGCACACACACACACACACACACACACACACACACACACACACACGCACACACAGCCACTCCATTGCGCCCGCTTATATCGCTCAAATTAAGACACTCTGCGTCTAATTGACAATTCATTTCAACATCTTCATATTTTAATAAGACTCCTCGTCAATCTGAATAATGAAATATTCATTAGATACCTAATAACAACCTCGCCCGCCTGCAGACAGACACGCACACATGCGCGCGCACACATGCACACACACAGACACACACACACACACACACACACACACACACACACACACACACACACACACACACACAGAGACACACAGACACACACACACACACACACACACACACACACACACACACACACACACACACACACACACACACACACACAGGAATCACATTTCCCGTCTCTCTCTCTCTCTCTCTCTCTCGATGGCACATACACAAAAATGTCCCTGTGAAAGAGCACTGTTGTAATCAGTGGCTCCGAACATTTGAGAAGTTGACATTTTTAAATGCAGTGTCAAAGAGCAACGGCGAGAGTTTGACTGCAGCTCAGTTCCATTATGGAGGATGATTGTGGATCTGTTGAATAGCAGGAATGTCTGACTCTCTCTGTGGAATGAGCACATTATCAGAGCCGCGCTCAATGAACGCACTGTGTCCAAAACCCTTCATTTCGTATTTATCGTTTAAAAGATGAACTGAACTAGTGAAAACAGCCGATCTACAAGCACACAACGCCTCGCACCGCGAGGCGTTGTGTGCTTGTAGATCTGCTGTTTTCGCTGCTTTTGTGCGACGGTCTTCTTGTATGATGAAGCAGTGCTTTACTTTACGAAAAAAAAACATACAAATTTAAAACTTGGAGATATGAGGTTTCTGACCAACAGTGAAGATAGATAGATAGATAGATAGATAGATAGATAGATAGATAGATAGATAGATAGATAGATAGATAGATAGATAGATAGATAGATTTAAAGAAGAGTGAGAGAGAGAAAGAGACAAAGAGAGATCAAGAGAAACAAAACACAAAAGACAGAAAAGGGGAGAGAGAGTTCACAGACTCTCTTTATGGCAGTGCCCTCTTTGGTCAACAGAGGGCGCAGTCACCCAGGCAGACAAACGGCCAGATCACACCATGCACTCCTCCTAACAAACACACACAGGGGTGGGAGGTGAAAGGTGAAAGGTCATTTCTTACAGGTTGGTTGAAAGGCTTTGGCTCTGAGGGGCGCATGTGAAGGTGGGTCATCATGGCCTGGAGTCGCTCGCTCTCTTTCGCCAGCTGAGAGAGAGAGAGAGAGAGAGAGAGAGAGAGAGAGAGAGAGAGAGAGGGAGAGGTGGAAAAAGTACACACATGTTTTACTTAAGTAAAAATATCAATGCTGCAATGTAGATGTACTCTGTGACAAGTAAAAGTTTGTTATTCAAAATGTACCTGAATAAAAGTATGAAAGTGTTGGCATCAACATGTTCTTAAAGGGGAAGACCACCCATTTTCAATATTGAACTATGTCATTAATATAACTCAGAGGAGTTGTGTGGAAATAGAAAAAAAGTTCCCCCCCTTCTGTGTTGCCTAGAACTGGAGGAATGATTTTGGGGTTTGTATTGTAAAGTACAATGTGTGATGTCAGTATGTTGTACTTTACAATACAAACCCCCAAATCAATCCTCCAGTTCTAGGCAACACAGAAGGGGGGGGACTTTTTTTCTATTTTCACACAACTCCTCTAAGGTATATTAATGACATAGTTCAATATTGACAATGGGTGGTCTTCCCCTTTAACCCTCTAAGGCCCACGGTTGTAATATTACAACGTTTGTATTTTATCCAAAAAAAGGTTTAAATCATTTTATTTTAGCTCCCCCTACCACCTAAACACCACCATTGGATTCTATTGTTTAGTATTACAATGCCATTGGCCACAATATTTGCATATAAATACCCCCCACAGGGGCTGACATTCACACCCGCCACACCCGCTGAAATTCCAGAGTTTTGACGAACAACATCTCACTTTTTCATGGAAGCTATACCTCACAAAAACCTAAGTAAAATGCCTGTACTATTTTTTTGGGTGATCATTAGAATGTCTAGAACATGTACATATGTTATTATTGTGAAAAATATCCCCCATATGTAAATTAGAGCATGATTTATGATTTTTGATTTATGGCTATAAAATCTTACAAAAACATTTTTTTGAAAAAAACATTACATTTTCCTCTTAATAGGACTCCTACAACACCATCTGATTTTTTTCAATTTTTTATTTCAAGTATTTCTTAATGCGGGCCTTAGAGGGTTTTAAAATACCAAAAGTAAAAGTACAAAATGTTTGAAAATGGCAGATCTACAAACTCACATGTAGATTGTCTATTTTCAAATAGCTGAGGTATAAAATAGGGCTAAAGTGGATTAATGCATGTTTCATAACATAATTATTAAGGGTGGGGGAAAAAATCGATGTGAATCGATTATCGGTTTCAACACTAGCGATACGGCCGCATCGATGCGCGTTTACCCGGATCGGTCCAAATCGCGGCCGTATCGGTCGATGTATCGGTCCTAAAGTTATTAATCGGATTAATCGGATTTTAGCATTAAATAATTAACCTGCTGTGAAATTCTGAACTTACTTACTCATCGTTTACTGTTACAAATCATTACTTCAAAAGTGAGCGCTGCTAGCAGTCAGTGCTGCAGTGCAATGGAAAGAAAAAAAAGAAAAAGCTGCCTGCCTGCTGCTCTGTCCTCCGCTAGAGCTGGGTTTCCGCGTACTGCAGTCACTGTCCTGCGGGAAGCCGCAGATCTACAAGCCCACAGGGTGTTGCATGTGGATGGGTTGTAAACTTATAGATCTGCTACTTCCGACATAGCACACTGGTGCGTGTATGACGCTCGCATGTGCGACACACAGCGACTTGTAAACAAACCAACAACGTGGTAGACTAGTTCCATCACTATTCACTATGGGTTATTCCAGTGGAGAAACGCAAGTTTGGATTTTATAAGAATGCGACAGTAATGGATTGGATAACACTTTTCCCAGTAGAACCATCAGAAGTCCCCGCGCTTGTCGACAGCAAAGGTAATAATCACAGCATCAGCTTTTATTGCAAAGGGCGACTATAGAGTATTGGTTTTCAAAGTGGGGTCCGGGGACCCCCAAGGGTCCTTGAGGGAGTTCTAGGGGGTCCTCGGCAAAATGATAGGAACCAAATGGACCCTTGGGTATGTGTAACTCAGCAGGGGAGTGTACAAATGGAACCAAATGGACCCTAATGAACCCTTGGGTATGTGTAACTCAATGGAGTGTACAAATGGAACCAAATGGACCCTAATGGGTCCATTTGGTTCCATTTAAACTTATGACAAGAGCCTGATCCATATGTCAAACTGGGGGTCCTTGACATTGATTTTTGATTTTTTTTTAGAACTACTGCAGTAGAGCCATAAGATAACAAGTAGACATGATGTGTGCCAGACTTCAAATGTTGCACTTACTTTATACTGCTGTTGTTACTGTTGTAAAGTGGATCTCTTCGAAGTGATCTTATTGACTGAATAACAGCAGGCTCTTTTACTAGTTTTATTTGGTGATCTGATCTGTGGCATTGCTGAGGATTGATCTGATCTGTGGCATTGGTGAGGATGTATTTTAGTTTTTCAGTGTTATTATAGCAGCTTTGCAAAGTACAATTATTGCACTGTACTGAAGCCTGAAGGGCCAGGCCTTTTGTGTGTTTGTTTTATATTTCTCCACCTGACCAACTGTAACTGTTTACAGTTACAGTAAGAGCTTCATTTCTAAAAGTGAAGCTCTTAGAAATGGGTGTGTGAGACAGATTTTCAAACCATGTCAGTAGGCTTTGTAGTTTACATTAATTATTTTTTGTATCTACATGTCTGTGTCTATTTAGAATGAACACAACAATGACATGATACTAAAATGATTTGTCATCCATCTTTCTTTACAATTTTCTGTTATTCCTTGGTCTTTTATGAGATATCCATTATTTGAAGGTCAGCCATGCTACTTTATAGATCAAGTTTCTTAATTAAAAATGGAAAATGTATGTTTCATTAAACGTAAGTAGATCACACCGTATCGCATCGAATCGTATCGAATTGAATCGAATCGGATCGAATCGAATCAAATTCCACAAAATCGAAATCGTATCGAAATTGCACCAAATCGAATCGTATCGAATCGTTCTGTATGTAAGCCGTATCGTTTCCGAATCGAATCGTTAGCCCATGTATCGGATACGTATCGAATCGCCTTGTAGGGGATGGATACACACCCCTAATAATTATTCATATCTGCAAAGTAACTAGCTGAAGTTTTCAAATAAACACAATTGAGCAAAAGTACAATACGTGGATCCGAGATGTAGTGAAGTAGAAGTAAAAGTAAAAGTATTGGAAACTGGAAATACTCAAATAAAGTCCAAATACCTCAAATAGGCCTACCTAAATATCATCGTTGTCGGGTGGAAACCTTGTATCTCCAAGTTTCAAATGTGTACGTTCTTTCGCGAAGTAAAGCCCTGCTTCATCATACAAGGCTGTCGCACAAAAGTAGTGAAATCTACAAGCACACAACGCCTTGCACCGCGTTGTGTGCTTGTAGATCGTCTGTTTTCACTAGTTAAACCATTTTAAAAATGATAAATACAAAACAAACAGTTTTGGACAAGGTTTCCACCCGACAACGACGATATAC
>NC_137815.1:51063604-51066104 GCF_963921795.1 Nannobrachium achirus
GGGGGGGAGAGAGAGAGAGAGAGAGAGAGAGAGAGAGAGAGAGAGAGAGAGAGACAGACAGACAGAGAGAGAGAGGAGAGAGAGAGAGAGAGAGAGATGGAGACAGGTGCACTCTATTGGGCGGGCGGGAGGGGAGTTAACTGGGCATCAGCTTGTAGATCTGTTATTTATGCTGTGTTCATTTCCTAGAATAAAAACGAAATATCTTCAACAAAACGAGAAAACAAAACTAAGCCATGATGATCGCTGTCCAAATTAACACTGTATGTTTGAATAGATGAAGCGTATAAATTAGTACAGTAAAATCTGTGTTCAACTAATTTTTGGCATTTGCAATTCTTTCACCATAATAAAAACTGCATGCATGCTCTGGAGAGGGCACTTTTTTTACAGACGGATAAAAGGGCAGGGGTTCAAGCCCCCTTTGATGTCTATGTGTGCACGTGCCTGAGAGTGTGACTCAAAACGGTTCCTTATAATGAAACAACGTTCTCTTTGGATAGGCTGTCATCTGCTTTTAGGGGGCACGGCTTCACGCCAGTAGCCAATGAAATATTATGCATGATATCGGCTGGAGTGAAGCGTGGTGATGATGATATGAGGAGGCTTCAGCAAAGACACACTGTAGGAGGAGAGGACACGCAAGACTTTGAATAATGGAGGCTTGGAGAACAAATAGATCTATCTAAGCTAGGGGAAATGTATACAGAGAGTGTGTCACACACACACACACACACACACTTCTGAGCAGGGGTGTCACCCCAAATTCTGGGCCCTGGGTACAAGGATTCACTGCGAGCCCCCCATGAATGTTTCTTCATAGGGGGAGGCGGTTTAACCCATTTAGACCGGGAACGCATTATTACGCATTATATTGTACTTAACTATTGAAAAATGGCAAGATATACAAGCTCACAGCGCGGCACCGAGTGCTGCGCTGCGAGCTCGTAGATCTGCTATTTTGAAGATTTGTGAAAAGTCTTTGAATATTTCAAATCCTTCTAAGGCTCAAACCTTTTCATGTGAAGGACCCCCAAAATTATATATATTTGGCCATGGACCCCCATCTCAAAATACTTAGTTCCAGGGACCCCACCCAGAACAGTTTTTTGAGTTACAAATGTCCACTTAAAAAATACATACATTCAAAGATTTGCACACATTATTTTTCAATAGCTAAAGTATAAAATAATTAGGGCCCTAGTAACTCAGTCCCACTCCCCCCCCTTGTGTGACGCCCCTGCACACTTCTGAGTGTCTCCGAGGGAGTCTGATGTAACCGAGGGCAACAGAATCACCGGCGTTTGACTGACACTTTGACTGACATTTGGAACATGCCACACTGTTTGACATCGTCTTTCATCCTAACCTCCCCTGGGACGGCCCCGTCCCCACTGTACTGTACATTGTCTGTACTTCTATGATTTTAAACTTCTTATTCTTTTTATATATAACCCATTTAGAACGGGTACACATTATAGTGTATTATTATTTTATGCTTTAACTTATTGAAAAATAGCAGATATAAAACACTCACAGCGCGGCACCAAGTGCCGCGCTGTGAGCTTGTAGATCTGCTATTTTAAAAAATCATGAAAATTCGAATTTTGACCCGATTCTATAAGTGTCTTTTGATTCCTTCTAAGGTTTCTTTTTTAAAAAACCTATGTTTCAATGTCAAGCAATCTGGCCAGCCATCGTCAAAGAAAGGTCCTTTTCACATAACTTGAGCTCAGTTAGTCTGTTCTTGAGAGACTACTATGTCAGTGGTTCTCAAACTTTTTCATGTGAAGGACCCCAAAATTATATCTATTTGGCCACAGACCCCATCTCAAAATATTTAGTTCCAAAGGGAACACCCAGAAGCAAAATTTCAGTTACAAATGTTCGCTTTGAAATACATTATATCAAAGATTTGCACACATTTTCGTGACTTTTTCAAAAATAGCAGATCTACAAGCTCGTGAGCTTGTATATCTGCTATTTTTCATTGTTTAAAAGCATTCAATAATTCTAGGCCTAAATGGGATAAAAGTATACTGCAAGAAATGTCGTGCTGTCAGGCAGAAAACTCTTTATCTCCATGTTATAACCTTCTGTGTTTTCATAAATTAACGCTCTACTTGATCATAATACGACGCCACACAAAAGCATCAAAAGTAGCAGGTCTACGATCTCATAAATGCGTGCGATTTGAGCTTGTAGATTTTTTAATTTGAATCCTAAAAAGTAACAGTTTTTTGGACATAATGAGGTTTCCACCCGAAAGAGACGATATATGCATCATTATATTCAATCGCACTCGTATTTGATCATAAATATGATCAAATATGAGAATATGAATCTCTTCAGTGGTTAGAGGCCATTATAGTGATGAATGCAGAATGAGAACAATGGTTGAACTTGAACTCAATTTGAACGCTCATTTCAACGCTCCACTCACATAATCTGTCTGTCTGCCATTAGGCTAACAACTAAGTTTTAATCCAAGTTATTTCAT
>NC_137815.1:51071104-51073604 GCF_963921795.1 Nannobrachium achirus
TCAAAACATTTTCAAAAATAGTGGAAATAGTCGATCTACAAGCTGTATCGGCTTTTTCCACAAACAATGTTCTTTTTTAAGTAAAGTTGTCAAATATGCCACACCAGTCATCGTCACAAATGGCATTTATTCATTTAACCCACTATCGGTAACGTGTTCAGTGCGCGTAAAAAAAAAAAGCAATCATGTAGGCCTATTCCCCATAAACCACGGGCTGCCGTGCATGCCATGAGAGATACTGGTAAGGAGACATAATCTGAAGGTTTGGAGCAACGGGTTTTATCCTTAACACATAACTCCATAGGACACACTTCCCTGTATAAGTTGGAGACCTCATGGTCCACGAAAAGATTACAGTGGCGCCGCGTCGGTCCTGACTCCCGAAAATGCTCTCGCATAAGCGCTCTTATAATATATCCTTGTTCTGAGCCAGATCGGCAATCTTATCTGAATGACTGTTAAAGCACTTGTTGTTAGATTGCTTCCATATCGCTAGATTTTAATCGGTTGTCCTTGTAAGTTGGAAATCAAATCGGCGTGCATGTCCATGATGTATGCTTTTATAAAATGTTATATTTTCACAGGGATTATTTCTTAGTGTGTTAGATATACATTTTGGAGTGGATACATGTGTCCATTGCCTGCCAGATAGTTAGTACAATGCTGCGCCGCATGTCTACAATGGAACAAACTTAAGTGAACTTGACGTGAGATCTGATCCTACCCTACGCCAAAGTCACAATGCAATGAAATGCCGACACTTGCCTAAATTTCGGCGTACGCCAAAAAATCGGAACTGCACCACGTTGATAAATGAGGGCCATACTGTATGCACGTACGCACGCATGCACGCTCACACACAAAACAGTTACAGTACAGGGCAGGCCATCATTCTCTCACACACACACACACACACACACACACACACACACACACACACACACACACACACACACACACACACACACACACACACACACACACACACACACACACACACACACACCACACACTATTAGGGCCCATGGGAGTGCTTAACAATGTCAGGGAGTGAAGGGGCCAAACTGGACCCGACAGGAGGTTAATTTCTGCGTGTTTTTGTTATCTTTCCTCATCTCTGTTCTACTTCTACTTCATCTGGTCCCACAACTCTGTGTCCAGTAACCCTGTCACTCCCAGTGCTGGTCTCCGCAGTGTGTGTGTGTGTGTGTGTGTGTGTGTGTGTGTGTGTGTGTGTGTGTGTGTGTGTGTGTGTGTGTGTGCGTGCGTGCGTGCGTGCGTGCGTGCGTGCGTGCGCGTGCCTGTGTGTGAGAGAGAAAGAGTTCTCTCTAGTCAATGTTCTGTTATTGCTGCTCCAATTTCACTGTGAGAGACCACACTGAAAATGCATGAGCCTCGCACGCATGTGCGTGCACACACACAGCAACACGCACACACTCACATACTGTACACTGTACAGTGTGTACACACACTCGTGCACATACAGTACATGCGCACATATGCAGGGCCTCGAAGCAATCCAAATATTATGTCTGCTTTTGCCTGCATTCTTCTTCGGGCCCGCCAAAACAAAAGTTCTCACTCTGGAGGAATGAGGTTGTGTGTGTGCGTGTGCGCGTGCGTGTGCGTGTGTGTGTGTGTGTGTGTGTGTGTGTGTGTGTGTGTGTGTGTGTGTGTGTGTGTGTGTGTGTGTGTGTGTGTCTCCTGGGACACACCCAGTGCAGGGAAAGTGTAAACTGTTTGGGGTTGGGTGGCTCGTTAGATGAAGTACTTCCTCTAGCTCTACTTATCAGACACATACATACCACATCCATCCATTCAATAGAGAGAGAGATAGAGAGACCACAGAGATAGAGATAGAGAGAGAGAGAGAGAGAGAGAGAGAGAGAGAGAGAGAGAGAGAGAGAGAGAGACTACAGTACATAGTCTCACGTGGCCAGACATCTATTCCACAATCTCTGAAAGAGTCTGGAACTACACCTCCCGAAATCTGAGACAGGAAGCTGTCATCTGTCCGTCATTTCCCTTCAGAATAATAATACTCTTGAAACATCTTTACTTTTATTTAAAGAGGCGGTGCCATAGTTTTGTACTTTTTCTAGTTTTCATGTGTCTAGGAGGTTGACAGTGCTTCATTAGACCCCCTGGTGTGGTTGATATGAGCAATTATGTATTGCCTTTCTATTTGGGTTTTAGCTGTAGGCTGCCACCTTTGTGGGGTCAAACGTGCCGGTACAAAAACACAGATACTTATTACATCACAGAATCAACCCCTCCCCTAATTACCATTCACCCAACATACATGGGTGTGGCTAACTTCAGCTGGGTCACCACCCACCATGACAACCATGCATACCAATGAACTGGTGGGTGTGGCCACATAAAAACATAATTTTAACTCTTTCTGTACACTTTTTTGGAAAAAATCTTCCTCCTAGTATAATCATAATAGTAGATAATCATGTTTTATAGGGGGGAAAAAATCATGGCACCCCATCTT
>NC_137815.1:51078604-51083604 GCF_963921795.1 Nannobrachium achirus
TCGGACTATGATGAGCCTTAACAGTCTATGGGCGCAGGGACTTTCCCACAGTCCAACCTTTGATGCTGAGTACCAAGCAGGGAGGCACTGGGTCCCATTTTTCTTTGGTATGATCGAACGCGTGTCCCAATCTCAAGGTGGACATGTGTGTGCGTGCGTGCGTGCGTGCGTGTGTACCGCACGTGCGTGCTTGCGTGTGTGTGTGTGTGTGTGTGCGTGCACCTTGCTGTAGGGTCTGCATGGTGGCAGTGGGCTGCATGGGCACCAGGCCTTGCCGCTGCAGGTTGAGGATGTGCTGCTGCTGCAGCTGCTGCATCTGGATCAGCTGCTGCTGGAAGGCCAGCTGCTTATTGCTGAGCTGCTGCTGCACACAGAGAGAGACAGAGAGAAGACAGCTTTAATGTGTGTTGCACATTTCAACAACAAAGGCAATTCAACGGGGGCCATACTCCACTTTTAGAGCCAAATTTATTTAGGTTTGGGGAGTCACAAAATCTCTGTGGCACCGAACAGCTGAATTAATGACGATACCCTCCCCCCCGAACCTCTGAATGACGTCATATTGTAGTTTGGACAGAGCCGAACCGAAATAAATTCAGCTCTAAAAATGTGGAGTATGCATCGGCCATTACACAGAACATCAAGCAAAGGAAACACAATTATACAAGGGCAATAGGATGCATAAAACAAAATAAGTATAACTCTATAGATACAGTTACAGTGCAGAAGAAGAGAGAGGGGGGAGAGAGAGACAGAGAGAGCAAGGGGGAGAGGAAGAGAGGAGGAAGAGGGAGAGAGAGGGGGGGAGAGATGGAGGAAGAGAGGGAGAGAGAGAGAGAAAGGGAGAGAATGGAGAGGAAGACATGAAGAGAGAAAGAGGGAAAGATAGGAGGAAGAGAGTGAGGGAGAGAGAAAGAGAAAAAGATGTAGAGATGGACGAAGAGAGAGAGGAAGAAAGAGATAAAGAAAGCAGTTAGACATGTCAGTAAAAGAAATCACACTGAATTTCAAAATATATAAATCCCTCTTTCATGGAGAGGTATAGAGAAAAAAACAACACCGTTTTACCATCAATCAATAACCTGACAGTCAGGGAAAAAAGCATGATAAATCAGCCAGCCGGCTCTTAAATGAGCTGCTATCATTTAGTAAACGGCACAATGATTTGGGCTCCTTTGTGCCGTCAATCATCTTTGCGGCGAGCGTTACGCTTTAATTCATGCTCCGTCATGATAACGGGCAGCGTGCCAAAAATAGCCGCTCTACCGGCACACAAACTGTCGCCTCTGCAATCAGGGGCGTCACAAGGGGGGGAAAAGTGGGAATGAGTTACTAGGGCCCAAGGTGGAGGGGCCCTAGTAACTTTAGCTATTGAAAAATAGCAGAGCTTGTAGATCTACTATTTTTGAAAAGTCATGAAAATGTGTAACTCAAATTTTGCTTCTGGGGCGTCCCTGGAACTAAATATTTTGAGATGGGGGTCCGTGGCCAAATACATATCATCTTGGGGGTCCTTGAAAAAGTTTGAGCACCACTGACATGGAAACATATAGGTTTCTTGCACACATTTTCACAATTTTTCAAAAATAGCAGATCTACAAGCTCGCAGCGCGGCACTCTGTGCTATTTTTCAATAGTTAACATTCATGGGGGGCCCACAGTGAATCTTTGTACCCAGGGCCCAGAATTTGGAGTGACGCCCCTGTCTGCGATGGTGTGTGAGCTGGTAGAGCGGATATTCTCACAGCAGGTACTACAAACCATGAACCTGACCAGGGACGTGCAGGGAATGTTAGAGAGGCAGGGGCTGAAATTTCGAAAAAAAGGGCCTTTTGGTCAAAATATTGAAAATAGCAGACCTCCAAGCTCGGCTATTTTCGTTGCTTGATACACACACTGAACTAAGCATAATCAAGTGAATTCTTGAGATGTGGCGTAACGGCATGGATTTCTACACAGAGAGGGCAATTCTTTCAACATAATATGCTGCATTTAAGTTCAGGAGAGTTTGGACAAGGCAATGCTCTTGAATGCTGCCCTCAGGTATGGCATGGAAAGAGGGCATTTGTGTTTCTTTCATCATAGTAAAAACGGCATTGGTCTGGAGAGGGTACTTTTTACAGACATAAAAGGGCAGGGGCCTCAAGCCCCCTTTGATGTCTATGTGTGCATGGGCCTGAACCTGACTTTGGACTTCATTCTATTTTTTATTTGGGTGGAGAGCTCATTATAAAGGGGAAAATAAAAAGGTTTTCTCTTTTGGCCTTAAGAAAACGTTTTGATTCATTGTTGTTTTCGTTGGTCTACTTTTTCCCGTAACACGATGAAGCTGCCATGGGTTTCCATGTCAATTTACATATTTCTTTTTTCTTTTTTGTGCTCCATTTTTTGTTTCCATAACCTTAAAACCTTTCAAATGAGTTCATTTAGCCTCCAGCTTATTCAATTAAAGGGAGTTGTCTGAAAACGACATGAAAAGAAAACGATGAGGTTGAAGTACAAAGCTCAGCTTGTGCCGCTGAACCGTATTCGCACGGACGCTCACGTTATTTTTATGCTGTGTCACGTCATACTCGGGGACCTGTCCCCCCCCCCCCCCCCCTCCCTCCGTCCCTGGTGGCTGAATACGGGGCCATTACTAGGCAGCAGGGACGTGCAGAGAATGTTAGAGAGGCAGGGGCTGAAATTTCTAAAAGGGCCTTTTGGTGGAAATATCGAAAATAGCAGACCTCCGAGCTCACAACGCGTCGCACTCGGCTATTTTCGGTATGTGACACCACACTGAACTAAGCATAATCAAGTCAATACTGGAGACAATGCTGCATTCAAGTTCAGGAGAGTTTGGACGAGGTCATTCTCTTAAATGCTGCCTTCAGGTATGGCATGGAAAGAGGGCATTTGCATTTCTTTTACCACAGTAAAAACTGCATTCATGGTCTGGAGAGGATGCCGTTTTTTACAGACGGATAAAAGGGCAGGGGCTCAAGCCCCCTTTGATGTCTATGTGTGCACGTGCCTGCTAGAGGCGTACCGGAGAGAGAAAAACACCCGCGGATCTGAACGAAGAAAAAGTTTGCAAAGAAAGAAAAGATGGCGGTCGGCGGTCGACGCCCTGGAGACAAGAGAGAGAAAGAAAGAGAAAGAGAGAGAGAGAGAGAGAGAGAGAGAGAGAGAGAGAGGGGAAAGGAGGCGAGGGAGGTTAAAGTGAGAGTGGTAGAGACTACGATAATGTCAGTGTGTGTCGCGGTGATAAATGTCCCCCCCTCCCTTCCTGCTCGCCCAGTCTGAGACAGACCTGGCCTGCGCCACGTCGTTTGAAGTCCCCCCACCCCAGAGAGATGGACTTTATCTCTGCTAGATAACTCAAGGGGGGAGAGAGAGAGAATAAATAAATAAATACAAGTCGGAGAACAGCTCATTGTGTGTGTGCGCGCGCGTGTGCGTGCGTGCGTGCGTGAGTGTGTGCGTGCGTGCATGCGTGTGTGTGTGTGTGTGTGTGTGTGCGCGTATGTGTGTGTGTGTGTGTGTGTGTGTGTGTGTGTGTGTGTGTGTGTGTGTGTGTGTGCGCGTGCATGCGTGCGTGCGTGGTGCGTGCGTGCGTGCGTGTGTGTGTGTGTGTGTGTGTGTGCTCAGACTCACAGGAAGAAGGGCAGTGAGGTCACTTCCTCCCCAGACTGTGTGTCTGGGGACAAGAGGAGTGGGCAGACTGAGAGACACGGTGTCAGCGGCACAACAAGCCTCCCTCTACTCTACTGTGTGCATCCTCACTCCATCCACTACAGTAAGTACGCCTTGCCAACCCATGAGGCCCATAGGGCAGGAGCCTGTCTCCTGTTTCTTTAGCGTGAGGCAGCTTGATGTACGTGACGCTAATAGTTTATGTCGCAGGCAGGGCAGGAGTTGCCCCTCAGTTTGGCCTTGTGCCCCTCCAAAAATGGCATGAACTGAGGCCACAGTGGCCTTAATGCCCCAGCTGACTACCACTTTCTCCTCTGTCTCTTTCTTGTCAATATGTAGACACCAGTGTTTTTTTTTTTTGTTGAGATTCTGAAATCTTAACTCCCCAGAGTCACCATCTTTAAACCAATCCAGTGACTTTGATTGGTGCAGGGCTGAGCATGGATCAGATTTTAAATACCATCATTTCACTGCAGATTAGGTTAGATTCAACAAATTCTTTCAATGGACTAAAAAACTTTATTTGATGGCCTTCCTGCCCTGGCATTTGGCCTTTGTGCCCTCAAAGAATGGACAACACCAGAGTGGCCTGCATGGTTCCAGGCCTGGTCGCAGGGACTTACTCCCAATCCAACCCTTGATGCTGAGTGCCAAGTATAGGGACGCACTGGGTCCCATTTTTCAGAGTGTTTTGTATGACCTGGCCGGGGATGGAACCCTGACCTCCCAGTCTCACTCTAACCACAAGGCCACTGAGCTGCATGGTTTCCTCCATCCACTGGCTCACTGTGTATCCTCCTCCATCCTTTTTTTAATCTTTTTTCCAGTCAACACATTCTCACTTCTAAAGCCCCTATCAGAGTCCAAGGTGAAGAGCTATCCACCGCAAATTTTAGGTGGAAAGCTTTCCACCTGAAGTCAGAAAATAAGTGGAGGCCATCATAGTCAGTCACGGTGAAGTCCGCTATTCACCGTGACTGACTGGTCCAGGTCGACCAATCAGTGAACGGGGTGAAGAGCCTATCTGTCTGATAGTAAAAACAGAGAGATGTGTCGGGACTTGCGGTGGAAAGCTCTTCACCGCGAGGAATGACGTAATGTTGTAGTTTTATGACTCAAAAAGATTACACCGCGGTGGATAGCTCTTCACCGCGGTACCGACTCTGATAGGGGCTTAAGAGGGCAAACAGGTGACTTCTTGGGACGGATTTGACAAAAAGTGAAACGTTTGATTGGAAGGGTTCCCCTCAACAGCACATGTTGACTATAATAGGCCTCCTCCTCCCCTCATTTGGTAATGATCTAGTATAGTATCTATCTAT
>NC_137815.1:51088604-51100356 GCF_963921795.1 Nannobrachium achirus
CAGATGTCATATCATAACGTGCGTCTCGACGCGTTTATTGTGAATGTAACCGCCGCTTGAGTTTGACACGGGCGCACGCACGCACGTACCCACGCACGCACGCACGCACGCACACACACACGTACGCACACACACAATACAATTCGCATCCAATACAAGCAGCCTTCTTATACTGTGAGCAAAAGGTCATGGCAAGTGCGACTGTAATAGCTTCACAGGGAATGCAGAGACACTATACACACACACACACACACACACACACACACACACACACACACACACACACACACACACACACACACACACACACACACACACACACACACACACACACACACATAACATGCACGCACACGCGCTAGCAAGACCAAACAGGATTGGCTCCTATAGCCTGCGGGGGAGGTATAACGCATGCAGTCACGTACAGTAGTCTCCCAGCAATTATAACACATTTAGCCCAAATACACACCTGGCAACGCACTAAGACAGGCAGGTGTGGGTGTGTGAGTGTGTGCACGTGGACTGTACTGTACTGTACTGTACTGTACTGTACTGTACTGTACTGTACTACTAATACATATAATTTATATCACACTTTTCAGGTGCTGGTGTGTGAGTGTGTACTGTACTGTACTGTACTGTACTGTACTGTACTGTACTGTACTGTACTGTACTGTACTGTACTGTACTGTACTACTAATACATATAATTTATATCACACCTTTCAGGCACTCGTCAGAAACAGAATAAAGGTGGGGGGGAGGGGACACTAGTTAAAAGGTTCAAAACTATTGAAAGTAAGAGGCGGGTTATGATGAGGTTGGGAATAAGGAGTAAGCCTGAGAAGGTGCTTAGGGTCTGAGTGTACTTTTAAAAGTGAGGGGTGCAGCTTTGGATGTGAGCTGTGAATGAGTTCTGATCATTACACTACTACTGATCATTGTGTGTACATCCCCGCACTGTCTGCATCGTCATCGACATGAAAACTGTTTCACCCCCTTTCAATACATTTTATTTTGATTGTATTATATCGTCGTTGTCGGGTGAAAACCTTGTATGTCCAAAACCGTTCATTTTGTATTTATCATTTCAAAAATGATTTAAACTAGTAAAAATAGCCGATCTACAAGCACACTGCGAGGCGTTGTGTGCTTGTAGATCTGTTATTTCCACTAGTCCTGTGCGACAGACTTGTGTGATGAAGCAGTGTGATGAAGCAGTGCTTTGCTTTACGGTTTCTTCCCGACAGTGACGATATTGATTGACTGTATTGTGCCGTGTACAGTGTACAGCTCTACTTTGGCAATGTATGTGTTTTCACATGCCAATAAAGCCCTTTGAATTGAATTGAATTGAATTGAATTGAATTGAATTGAATTGAGTTGGAGAAGGCCCTGTCACCCCCAGGTTCCTTTCTCCTGTACAGTGTACTGTACATTAGAGCTGTGGGGGTTTGGGGTTACTCAGCTGCTGTAAATCTTGGACTGTCAGGTTGACTGATTGGAGGCTGGCATTTGCGCCGTTTCACATATCACCAGATTAAGCTGATAAGATAATTAGATATTATTTATTTACCGGCTCCCAGTGGCGTCGGGGACTCGGGGTGATTAGGTCGAGGGATGGGTGGGGGGAGCAGATGTTTTTCCGCTCTTAAATTAATAATGAACTCTAACCCAGTGGTTCTCACTTTCTTTCAAGTCAAGGACCCCCAAATTGATATGTTTTTGGCCACGGACCCCCATCTGAAAAGATTTTGTTTCCAGGGAAGGGAACCCCTATAAGAGAAGATTTATGTAAAACAAAATCTAAATATCAAAATCTTAACATGCTGAAATTGCAGATGTAAGCTTGCAAGCTTGTAGATTGTTTTTAATAGCCAACATATACATTGATCAAATAGTTAATGATGGGGATGCTGCCTTAACATATTTAGCTGGGGACCCCCTGGAAGGACCCCACTTTTAGTTTTCATGCTCTAGTCCAAACTCTCCTGAACTTGAATGCATGCAGCGTCTTATGTTGAAAGACTTGCCCTCACTGTGTAGACATTATGCTCACGATTATGCCTAGTTCAGTATAGTGCACCGAAAATAGCAGACCTAGGTCTGCTATTTTCGATATTTCCACCAAAGGCCCTTTTAGAAATGTCAGCCCCTGCCTCTCTAACATTCTCTGCACGTCCCTGCAGTTAAATAAGTGTCACAAGATGGAACATAATATACAGTAGTAAATGAATTCCAAACATAGCCAGGTTGTATTTGCAGTGGATCGTTACGTTTGTTTTTGCTTCATTTTCCATCACTGCACTGAAATAAACCACATGGTTCCCTGAGATACAGTGAAAACGATCCCCCGGTGGGCCAAACAAAATGTCTTATTTGTGTATAAACATTAACATAATTATGGATACTGTCCACACAAACAAATCCATCCACCCGCTTATGGAAACAGATACACAAACACGCGTGCATAACCTACCCCCCCCCCCCACACACACACACACACACACACACACACACCACCACCACCACCACCACCACACACACACACACACACAGACGGCAGCTAGTCTGTTTGCTTGAGTTACTAATTATTAATTGAGTCAGGAAGCCCCATTTAGATAACAATCACACTGAGAGGATGGACGGACTGATATGAACTGTGATCACTGTGTGCAAGCATGTGTGTGCGTGCGTGTGTGCGTGCGTGTGTGCGTGTGTGCGTGCGTGTGTGCGTGTGTGCGTGCGTGTGAACAGTCTTTGTACATGAATGGTTCACCACAGACTGAGTCTGCAACCATTCCGCTTTCCTGAGCCTGTCCCACAGCCTGACCATAACGTTGAACTTTGACCTACCTGAACATAAAAATGTAGGCCTATGTTTAACTATTCATTTACCAAATGTCTGTCCGTCTGCCTGCCTGTCTGCACGATGACATCACTGATACTAAACAGAGGCACCACCATAGTAACAATGCCCAACTGACATCAACAAAGCCCAACAGACATTACTGACTGACATCACTGACTGACATCACTACAGTGCCCACATTTGGAGATGACTGGCCTGGACACGGAAAACCATACAGTATATGGCATGGTTCCCCAATAGGCGGCCCGTGGGCCATTTGCAGCCCGCGGGGGGCTACTGTCTGGCCCACACCAACCCCAGTAATAATGGTGGTATAAGAGCAGCAACAACACTAGTATATCGTCGTTGTCGGGTGGAAATCTTGTATCTCCAAATTTGTACGTTCTTTCGCAAATCATACAAGGCTGCCACACAAAAGTAGTGAAAACAGCAGATCTACAAGCACACAACGCCTCGCACCGCGAGGCGTTGTGTGCTTGTAGATCGGCTGTTTTCACTAGTTTAAATCATTTTTTAAAATGATAAATTCAAAACGAACGGTTTTGGACATACAAGATTTTCACCCGACAACAACAAAAACTGTCACTGGACTAGTGGGAACGCCACCGTCGCCCCCTGCAATGTTGCGGCCCTCGGCTTGGTACCCTAGACATAATTCGGCCCTTGGGGAAAACTAATTGGGGAACCCTGGTATATGGGCATAAAAGAGTGCCAGCCAGACAGACAGACAGACAGATACAACGGGTATTGCACAACTGGACATGGATGGTGACTGTTCTGCCCAACGGGCACCGGTCTGGGTTCTCCAACATTACTTCTGAGACTCCTACATTCAATCCCTCAACGCACACCCCCGGGCACAGGACTAGTTACTTTATATTACATCTAATAAACCTCAGACCAGTGGGTCATATCCTCTCTGTCCAATGGAAAGCTCATAATGTCCAAAAACCTTTCAGGATTCAAATTCAAAAATATCTCAAAATGCAGATCTACAATCTCTAGTCACTTCCCACCGCTTCTCACCCGCTTCAGGGCCCACTAGCAATACCCTCCTCACAGGAGAATGCAGAGACAAAGTTGTATCCAAAATGTTATCCAAAATGAACTCTGAGTTGCATTTTATCGCTATTTAAAGCTGTGTTGTGTAACTTTCCACTTTGACATCACGCTCTGACATCACTGTGATGTCAGGGGAACCACACTAACAGAATCCCTTTATGCCCATATATGGAGATCCCTGATGCCATCAATATTAAGCCCATATCTGTGAATGCCAATATATATACTGTATACATGTCAGACCTAACCTATAACCTATACATGTCAGTCTCAGTGTGGCTGGTTCTAAAGACAGGGATCTCCATATATGGGCATAAAAGGGATTGCTGTATGATGTCAGACATCATAGGACTTTCACATAACGAGTAACCGAGTAAGCATGTCTGGGGTCTCATAGCACACGGTTGGTTCTACAGACTCCAACTTTTGCACACGGATAGCTCAGATTTTTGCCTATGCTCTTAGCTGCTTCCCCTGCCATTACTGTATTTGCATAATGTACAGTTGTATGAAACAAACTTTTTTTCTTGTAGAACCGCCGATCCAACCAATATGCCAATATCTCCAAGTACATGGATCTCCATTTATGGGTATCAGGGATCTCCATATGGGTAACTAACTGGTCCGATATATATAATAATGAATTCCGTCCTGTGCTAATTCTGTCCTGTGTGACCTCGCCCTCTGCCCTTTTCGCCCTTAGGCGTCTTACTGGTTTCTATTAGCCATTTTGGCTAACTGTCGCTAACGGCTATCATACATATAGTATATTATATTGTATTAACACCTTCTAAGCCAAGGGGAGCCCCTTAATGTTAAAACCGTACTATATCGCACATCCCCCCAGGGACTCTCAGCCACGTCGTACATTCCCGGACTTTGTCTTTAAAACCGGAATAAAAGCTTTTGATCCGAAAATCGGCGATCGTCTAACCTTCCCTAGTCACCACTCGTGCACTGATAGCTCATGCAGACCGTGCATGAAGCAGAGGTGACGTCAGCGCCTCTCCTTCTCCAAGGCACCTTCCACCCATCCGTTTACTGTCTACACACTCGAGCTCCTCCTGCAGCCATGCTTGGGGCTATGCTAGCGAAACTTTTCAGTTCTGTTCTTCAGTCACACATGGACTATTTGCGGGGACATTTACGTGAAAGGATCGCGCACGCGAAACGCACGGGGACATCGACGATCGGCCAAAACCCCCATTCTATCCCAACGGAGATCGAGAAAATCATGGTGAGTTACTGGCCTGGGGGG
Source organism: Nannobrachium achirus (assembly GCF_963921795.1). Taxonomy (NCBI): domain Eukaryota; kingdom Metazoa; phylum Chordata; class Actinopteri; order Myctophiformes; family Myctophidae; genus Nannobrachium; species Nannobrachium achirus. The sequence goes on from NC_137815.1 coordinate 51,093,796, forward strand.
GAAAAAAAAAGAAAAAACAGCGGCGCTGTTCAAGATGGAGGGGCTGCGGGGTCATGTTTATAAACATAATATTATGTCTCAGATCACAATACAATAATAGAAATTTCACGGCTAATCTACCAACCACCATTCTATTTCGGACTGCAACGTGTTAACATACTCTATCATACATATTGTATAATTACATTGTATTGAAATACTCTACCATGCATATTGGCGAACATGACTTTTTATTCATTAAAACATACTGTAGTGCCACTTTAATGAAATTCACTGTCTTTTCTTTTGTCTTTTTTTTTCTTTCTCAGCGCGTGGAATTCTCTTTCCCCTTTTTGCTTTTGTATCTCGTAGTTAATTTATTTAAAGTGCGGCTCGTATTCTTTCTCTCCATCTGTCCTCCCTCTCTCTTTTATCGCTCCATGGGCGGAGTTAATCTCTCTTTTCCGCGTCACTAGCCCTGATCGCCTCCTCATCACGCAGACAAATGCGAGCGCGGGACCACATATTACGTACAAACGCCCACACACACACACACACACACACACACACACACACACACACACACACACACACGTATGTGTGAATATGGAGAGTGGTGAGTTGGTGGGGCATAATTAAGTGATAATTAAGGTCTCTTTAATGATTTGATTCAGTGGTTCTGTGCATTAGGAGTGTGTGTGTGTGTGTGTGTGTGTGTGTGTGTGTGTGTGTGTGTGTGTGTGTGTGTGTGTGTGTGTGTGTGTGTGTGTGTGTGTGTGTGTGCGTGCGTGTTCACGTGTGTGTGCGCGACCTCGCCAGACTATTACCATGACCTTGACGTTACTAAACATGCTTAAGAAAGACAGGCTGAGCACAGCTGCGGCATAAGGAAAGGTTAGAGGAAACTTAAAGGTTAAAAGACACACACACACACACACACACACACACACACACACACACACACACACACACACACACACACACACACACGCCCCCACACACACACACACACACACACACACACACACACACACACACACACACACACACAGACAGTGTGTGGCAGCGGGCCATAAACCCTACTTACACACTCTCACACAATGCCGTATCGCCATGGGGATATGAAATTTAATGCTCCGGTGAGTGATGTGGTTGCTGATTGTTCTCTCTCTCTCTGTGTGTGTGTGTGTGCGTGCGTGCGTGCGTGCGTGCGTGCGTGCGTGCGTGCGTGCGTGCGTGCGTGCGTGCGTGCGTGCGTGTGTGTGTGTGAAGCCGCGCGTGTGCCCGAACGTGCATGACTTTGCGTGTGCATAAAACTGCCTGATTTGCAGATATGGACTAAGAGCCAGTCCATACTGTGGTTAATTAAGTGAGAGAGCTGTGTTAAACTCGCCGTTTTTAAGAGCCAGGGTAAAGAAAAATGCGTGTGAGAGTGTGAGAGTGTGTGCGTGTATGCGTGCGTGCGCAGGCATTGGCGATCCCCACACACACACACACACACATACACACACACGCCTCCCTTTTCCTCGTTAGATACCAAAAAAAAGCGTGGCTGCTGAAGAGGTTCTTAGCTGTCCCTGCGTGTGTTTCCAGAGAGCCAGCACATTTCAGATATTCATTATGATCCACGTTGTCAGATGTTCCCAATGCAATTTATACTCTACGCCCCAGAGCTACCAGCGCTCCCTTATTAAATCCACTGTCGGCTCCAACACACTGCCGGCGCGCACTGGAACAGTCCTGAGTGTTCTTTTAAACTCAGAGTCTGCCAAATGGAACCAAATGGACCCTTATGGGTCCATTTGGTTCCATTTGGCATTATGTATTCTAGCCATTTCTGTACTACAATTACCTCCCTATCCACATACTTTTAATAAACTTCTTTGCCACATTTGCGAGAGCGAGAGCGAGTGCGAGTGCATACGCGCGTGTCCTACCGGTATGTGTATTCGTGTGTGTTCACGTATATTTGTGTGTGCATGGGTTTGCGGGAAGGTTGCCGAGTGTGTTTGGCAGCGTTTTAAACCTTTGACATATCGGTTTGGCAACGGGGGACCACTGTTTAGCCTTTTTATTTCTCTTCGTTTTTTTTTGTCGTCGCAGTCGACATGGCAACGGCTTTTTCACCTGCCCGGGCGCCAGCCAAACAATCACGCAACACAAACTCCCCGTGAATCACAATGAATGATTCACTGACTGACTGACGCAAGTAAACCGACTATAAACCGCATGTGTGTTTTGTGTGTGTGTGAGTGTGTGTGTGTGTGGGCGTGCACGCGCGAGGGTGCCCTCGGTGTGCTACATCCTCGTGTGTTTATCTTCAAAGATCTCGGAACGCTCAATAACTCCAGATACAATCACACCCAGTGTGTGTCAGCACCTCCGAAAACACACACATCACGACACGCAGGACCGGGACCGCGGCCAAGAGGTGTGCACGAGTGTTTGTGTGTGTGTGTGTGTGTGTGTGTGTACATATCGTCGTTGTCGGGTGGAAACCCTATATGTCCAAAACCGTTCGTTTTTGCATTTATCATTTTAAAAATCAAACCTTGGTTCGAAGTGGAGCGGTGAATTTGAGCAGTTCCAGGTCTATGTTTTTGATTCTATGTGTTCTAAATCTATGAATTCTGTCCTAGATCTATAATGCAGTGATGTTGCTAGCTTTTTAATGTGTCATGCTGTTGTGTGTGTGTGTGTGTGTGTGTGGGGGGGGGGGGGGGGGGGTTAGTGTTGGTGCGTGCGCGTGTGTGTGTGTGTGTGTGTGCGTTTGTGTAGTGAGTGTGGGTGGTGTGTGTGTGTGTGTGTGTCATGCTGTTGTGTGTGTGTGTGGGGGGGGGGGGGGTGAGTGTTGCTGCGTGAGTGTGGGTGGGGGGGGGGGGTGTCATGATGTTGTGTGTGTGTGTGTGTGTGGGGGGGGGGGGGGTGAGTGTTGCTGCGTGCGCGTGTGTGTGTGTGTGTGTGCGTGCGTGCGGGGGGGGGGGGGGGGTGAGTGTTGCTGCATGTGTGTGTGTGTGTGTGTGTGTGTGTGTGTGTGTGTGTGTGTGTGTGTGTGTGTGTGTATGTGTGCCTGCACAACAGCGCCCCTCCTTTAACTTGTGTGGCCACTCAAGGTATTGCCAGGCTACAGACATAGCCACCCAGAGACATAGCCACCCACGGACATACCTGTCTATTGGGAGCGCTTTCACCGCTCCAAAAATGATTTAAACTAGTGAAAACAGACGATCTACAAGCACACAACGCCTCGCACCGCGAGGCGTGGTGTGCTTGAACCGTAGATCTGCTGTTTTCACTACTTTTGTGCGACTGCCTTTTATGATGAAGCAGGGCTTTACTTTTGAAACTTGGACGATATGTGCTTTTGTGTGTGTGCATTGTGTGCATACAGACATGTGTATTTATGCATGTTTCCCTGTATATCCGTTTGTACGTGTGCGTGTGTGTGCGTGCGTCCATCTGCGCATGCCTTGTATCTTAATGGAATGTTTATGGGTACATCTGTGTGTGTAAGAGTGCTCATTACATACAGTGTGTGTGTGTGTGTCTTTGCGTGGGTGCATTCATGTCCGCAGTGCACACAGTGTGTGTCTTATGAACACGCGTGTGTTTATGCATATATAGTTCTGTGCATGTGCAGGCATGCTGTGTGCTTACAGGTGTATGCGAGGATTACAGCAGAAACACATACAACTGAAGTTTCTTTTTAGTTCCAGAACTATAGACTAGGATTATGATGTTTAAGGTGTTATCATTCTAAACCTGCGTTCTTAGACAGCCAACAGGTTGAAGAAATTGAAGAATTGCAGATTGAGGCGTTATAACCGTTGGGACTGTTTATCTGAACAGTGTTGGGGGTAAAGTGTTACATGGAGCGTTACATCGAGCGCCATTAACTGTATTCGGATGACTTTTTTTCCGGTAACAGAGTTTTTCCCCACTTGTACATTGCCAGAGTTATGGGAGTCTGTGACCAAATGCATGCCAAATTGGGGAAGTCCTTGAAAAAAAAAAAGTTTGAGGAACAGTGCTTTAACGCTCACGTGACAGCATTAAGTCCACCTGCCACACAAGCGGACTTGAGATCAAATTGGCCTTTTTTTTCCTGTCATTTCATTGGCCAGTGTCTCCTCTCGGGGGCATCACACGTTCTCTGTCTTCCTAAATATGAATTAGCTTTGCTTACGTAACAATTCAATCCCACTCACACCTACAGTACGTACGCTTCATTTGGCTTAGAGGCAGAAGACTAAATCTAATATATCGTCGCTGTCCGGCAACCAGCTACTGTAACTCCATTGAAAATGATCATGTTGGAGTTATGTGGCTTCTGCCGGACAGCAGAGATATATAACTGGGATGTGTGTCCGGGAGGAAAATATTCCGGAAACCTGCATGGCCAGCGGCAATCCACATCGTCAAACCTTATGAAAAATGAGTGAAATCAATCGTGGCGACTGAGAACTTTAACCCATGTGCGTGTGTGTGTGTGTGTGTGTGCGTGCGCGTGTGCAGACGTACCTGCTGAAGCATGAGGGCCTGCTGTTGCTGCAGGAGGGCTTGCAGCTGCGGCGGGGAGAGGATCTGCTGCATCTGTTGAGGGGTTATCATCTGTGGACTCATCATGGCCATGGACACGGGCACCTGGGGACAGACAAGGGACAAGCATGACACAGGGACCTGGGGACAGACAAGGGACACGCACGGTTTCGTTACTCTCTCACACGCACACATCTTTGCATCGCTGTACTCGTGAGGACGTCGACAATTGCAGAAAAAACATCAGATCTACAAGCTTGTAGGGGCAGAAACCAACTCCTCAAATCATTTTTACCACAATTACACAAAAACTAAAATTTTCGCAAGGATGACGAAAATGTTCCTCACAATGCACAACATTTGTCTCTCACAGGTATAGTAATACGAGTAGACTCACACGTTTGTGCGCATGCACGCTTGGAAACACCTGAAGTCGTGGCAAACTGGGATTATGTCCAGAGCAAAAAGGAAAGCGCTGACAGACGGCTCCACGCTACTCCAAGCATGACCGCGCCTGCATCTGAGTGGGCCAACACTAAATAAACATGAACGTCACAATGGAAAACACCGCGGAGGTTGTACGGACACGCACGACAACCGCATCGTATTCATCATCGTTAACCACTTAAAAAAAGCCTATATACTCCAGGGGTTCGGGACCACCTGGGTATCACCCAACCATCGATCTGAACCCTAGCATCCCTATTCTGGAAAGGTTGTGACACAAAGTCTTAAATGAGGCATTCGTTGTTGTCGAGTAGAAACCTTGTATGTCCAAAACCATTCGTTTTGTATTTATCATTTTAAAAATGATTTAAAAAGGTGAAAATAGCCGATCTGATATTTTCACTACTTTTGTGCGACACTTTTGTACGATATAAGAACAAAAAAATATACAAATTTGGAAATACAAGGTTTCTGCCCCACAGTGACGCATGACTACTCGCTGCTACCAAGGAGAAGACAAACACAAACAAACAGGCAAACCGCTGCTGCAACACAGGACAGCCATTGTTTAACAAAAGAAGAACCAAACTAAAACCTGGCACTTTGTGTGACAACAGATAGACAACCCCTCCGATACGTAATCTCTCCCCAGATGGAATATAACATCTTATCTCCTTCAATAAACACATGATTAGGAGCTCTCTGTCCACAACATCTGCTCTGCCAGGGAGGAGAGGGAACAACAAAGTGACTCTATCAGATATAAGATGACTATCTCTCCTCCAGGAAAGAGCCGTGGCAGGCCAAGACAGAGAGACACTGAGACCCAGAGAGAGAGAGAGAGAGAGAGAGAGAGAGAGAGAGAGAGAGAGAGAGAGAGGAGAGAGACTTGGCCAAAGCGGCAGGCTTGCGTTGCTCAAGCATTCTCTCAGTGTGCGGTAGACGCACACACATAAACACGCGGTGATGCTAATGTGATTACATACACACTATGCTAAAATGAAGATGGACTAACCGCGTCGGTCGTAACACACACACGGACGCGGGCAGGCAGGCACGTGTGTGCGTGTGTGCGTGCGTGCGTGCGCACACGTGGATCGGACGCACTCGCGCGCGCACACCTTATGCAGGCACAAACAAGTGCATGATGCGATGCTGCTGATAAGTGCTTTCCTCTTCAGTAACTGAATTAGGTTTACGGCGACTCAGAGAGAGAGAGAGAGTCAGAGAGAAAGTCAAAGGGAGGAGAAAGGAGTGAGAAAGAGAGGTAGGTAGAAGGCAGTGGCGTCAGTTCAGAAAAAGCTAAGATATGGCAACATGACTGGTGTCTTGCAGCGCCGACACCAGTCATGTTGCCATACCTTAGCAACAGGCTCGATTACAGTACATTTTATCATTTCCCCCCTGTAGCCAAGGTATGGCAGCTGCCATAGCTTAGCCATACCCAATTGACGCCTCTGGGTACGAAGGTGACGATGGGCAAGAGAGAGGTGATATCTTTCCTGTTTACAGGCTAAAAGATGATTAGCTCTCCTCTCCGCTGCCTTATATGGGCACGTCAATAAAGTATACCGCCCTGCTCAATACAAATACCGC
>NC_137815.1:51100556-51113056 GCF_963921795.1 Nannobrachium achirus
CCTTAAAGAGAGATGTCGCACGACCATCTCCGTTATGACCCGGAACGATTAAGGGAAGTCACGGAGGTGAAGGCGATTAAAGTACATAAAGTAATGCTGAGGTAAGCACAGAGAGGGGGGGAGGGGGGGGGGGAGGGTCCATGCATGCTGTACTGCAGGGGTTTGCAAAGTGGGTGACGGGGCACCCTGGGGTGCCGTGACGGCAGTCCAGGGGTGCCGCGAGATCATTTGATAATATTTGGAATTTATTTGGACACTTGAAAAAATATTTAGTATAATTTTAAACAAGAATTTGTCACTGTCACGTCACGCGGAATCAAGACTTTTTCACTGCGGAGTCTGGGGGGAATATTTATGTCCTACTTGATTATACAGATCCACCAGCGATGTGTCGATCTGCTGCTTTTGCTGGATATGAAAAGTAAACGGTTTTGGAGATCGTTGTTGTCGGGTGGAAACCTTGTATGTCCAAAACCGTTGTATTCCTCATTTTAAAAATGATTTAAAACAGTGAAAATAGCTGACCTACAAGCACAAAACCCCTGCTATTTTCACTAGCTTTGATGCGAAAGTTTTATGATGAAGCAGGGCTTTACTTTACGATATTCATCACTCACTACACAGAACGCAGCAACTCTTCTGAAATAGCAGATGCAACACGTTGTGAGCCTAGATTACATATTATTGAATAGCCATGTTAAGTACTGTATGAAATATGGCTTTAACTGGTTCATGTATCTATCTATAAATGCGACAAATCTCTGTCTGTTTGTTTGTAATCCGCGTATCTCGAGAACCGTTCGTCCCACCGGCTTCAGATTCGGCACGCGCGTTCCCCGCCGCCGCGCGGAGTGCAGTGCCGGGCCTCGACCCGACCCGACTCGCGGTTTTCCGAAACCGGCGCGAAACGTTCGGAATCTCCTTATGCGGAGCTGATTGTTGACATCAGGCTGTTCCGGAGGAAGCGCTGACTCATTGTGAGATTTGTGACATCACTTCATAAAAGGCTCTGACATCACGTACGCCACATGAGTCAACAAAAAATCTCTGTGAATGTAATATGTATGTATGTAATCCGAGTATCTCTAAACCATTCTTCCCACGTTCTCCATATATGGGCATAAAATGAATGCCCGTAATGCGGAACTGATGTCTGACATCAGAGTTTTCCGCAACCAGTACTGTGTGTGCAGAGATCTCCATATATGGGCATAAGGGGTATGGGCATAAAATGAATCCCCGAATGCGGAGCTGATGTCTGACATCAGAGTTTTCCGCAACCGGTACTGTGTGTGCAGAGATCTCCATATATGGGCATAAGGGGACAATGGCAAACAGATGGTCAAAACGGGTCCTATGACAACAGGTATATTGGGGTTTGCATTAAAGGGTGGGGACAAAGGCTAACAGAAGGCAAACAGATGGTCCAAACGGGTCCTATGACAACAGGTATATTGGGGTTTGCATTAAAGGGTGGGGACAAAGGCTAACAGATGGTCAAAACGGGTCCTATGACAACAGGTATATTGGGGTTTGCATTAAAGGGTGGGGCAGGCATAAAATGACGCAAATAGACAGATATCTCCATATATGGGCATATGGGCATAAAATGGACCCAGAACTATATCTGCAGTGATCTCCATATATGGACATAAAATGGACGCCGACAGACAGACAGATACAGATATCTCCATATATGGGGAACTGATGTCTGACATCAGAGTTTTCCGCAACCAGTACTGTGTGTGCAGAGATCTCCATATATGGGCATAAGGGGTATGGGCATAAAATGAATCCCCGAATGCGGAGCTGATGTCTGACATCAGAGTTTTCGCAACCGGTACTGTGTGTGCAGAGATCTCCATATATGGGCATAAGGGGACAATGGCAAACAGATGGTCAAAACGGGTCCTATGACAACAGGTATATTGGGGTTTGCATTAAAGGGTGGGGACAAAGGCTAACAGAAGGCAAACAGATGGTCCAAACGGGTCCTATGACAACAGGTATATTGGGGTTTGCATTAAAGGGTGGGGACAAAGGCTAACAGATGGTCAAAATGGGTCCTATGACAACAGGTATATTGGGGTTTGCATTAAAGGGTGGGGCAGGCATAAAATGGACGCAAATAGACAGATATCTCCATATATGGGCATATGGGCATAAAATGGACCCAGAACTATATCTGCAGTGATCTCCATATATGGACATAAAATGGACGCCGGCAGACAGACAGATACAGATATCTCCATATATGGGCATAAATGGACACAGGAAAACAGATGGTCAAAACGGGTCCTATGACAACAGGTATAATGGGGTTTGCATTAAAGGGCGGGGAATTCATTCTCTATTTACATCGTTCCCGAGTTGGCCAGGTCGCCGACTAGACGCTGGGCCGCCCGAAGGGCGGCCCAGCTTCTAGTCTATCTATAAATGCGACAAATCTCTGTCTGTCTGTCTGTTTGTTTGTTTGTAATCCGCGTATCTCGAGAACCGTTCATCCCACCGGCTTCAGATTCGGCACGCGCGTTCCCCGCCGCGGCGCGGAGTGCAGTGCCGGGCCTCGGCCCGACTCGGCATGCGGTTTTCCCGAAGCGGCGCGAAACGTTCGGAATCTCCTTACGCGGAGCTGATTGTTGACATCAGGCTGTTCCTGAGGAAATCGGCACAATCGCTGACTCATTGTGACATCACTTCATAAAAGGCTCTGACATCACGTACGCCGCATGAGTCAACAAAAAATCTCTGTGAATGTGTATGTATGTATGTGAATCTCGAGAACCGTTCTTCCCACCGGCAACGCGCGTTCTCCAGATATGGGCATAAAATGAATCCCCGAATAATGCGACAAATCTCTGTCTGTCTGTTTGTTTGTTTGTAATCCGCGTATCTCGAGAACCGTTCACATCCCACCGGCTTCAGATTCGGCACGCGCGTTCCCCGCCGCGGCGCGGAGTGCAGTGCCGGGCCTCGGCCCGACTCGGCATGCGGTTTTCCCGAAGCGGCGCGAAACGTTCGGAATCTCCTTACGCGGAGCTGATTGTTGACATCAGGCTGTTCCTGAGGAAATCGGCACAATCGCTGACTCATTGTGACATCACTTCATAAAAGGCTCTGACATCACGTACGCCGCATGAGTCAACAAAAAATCTCTGTGAATGTGTATGTATGTATGTGAATCTCGAGAACCGTTCTTCCCACCGGCACGCGCGTTCTCCAGATATGGGCATAAAATGAATCCCCGAATGGGGAGCTGATGTCTGACATCAGAGTTTTTCCGCAACCGGTACTGTGTGTGCAGAGATCTCCATATATGGGCATAAGGGGACAAAGGCAAACAGATGGTCAAAACGGGTCCTATGACAACAGGTATATTGGGGTTTGCATTAAAGGGTGGGGACAAAGGCTAACAGATGGTCAAAACGGGTCCTATGACAACAGGTATATTGGGGTTTGCATTAAAGGGTGGGGCATTCATGGGGTCCGCTCCAAAAAAGAAAATAAAAGAGACAAAGACAAACATAAGACAAGCGACAAAGCGTGGGACTGGGAGGATGACTTGAATGATGCAGATTTAAGCAGGCTGTGTATTCTGCTTAAAGAAGAAACAAACAAAAAGCGACAGAGATCTCATATATGGGCATAAAATGGACGCAGATAAACAGATATCTCCATATACGGGCATAAAGGACACAGACAGACAGATACAGAGATCTCCATATATGGGCATAAATAAGCAGGCTGTGTATTCTGCTTAAAGAAGAAACAAACAAAAAGCGACAGAGATCTCATATATGGGCATAAAATGGACGCAGATAAATAGATATCTCCATATACGGGCATAAAGGGACACAGACAGACAGATACAGAGATCTCCATATATGGGCATAAAATGGACGCAAATAGACAGATATCTCCATATATGGGCATATGGGCATAAAATGGACCCAGAACTATATCTGCAGTGATCTCCATATATGGACATAAAATGGACGCCGACAGACAGACAGATACAGATATCTCCATATATGGGCATAAATGGACACAGGCAAACAGATGGTCAAAACGGGTCCTATGACAACAGGTATAATGGGGTTTGCATTAAAGGGCGGGGCATTCATTCCCTATTTACATCGTTCCCGAGTTGGCCAGGTCGCCGACTAGACGCTGGGCCGCCCGAAGGGCGGCCCAGCTTCTAGTATTTAATAATAATACAAAGCCACTAGTAACTAACGTTCTCAAATAATTGCAGGGGAGTAAAACAAGTACAGTATACTGTATTTGAAGTATAAAGTATTGAAAAGTGTACTTAAGTAAGAGTATTTAAGAGTAAATGTACTTTCCACTCAGCGGTACCGGAGGGCTCGGCTAACTCAGCTCAGCCGGCTAATTGATGGCAAATAGCTTTACAGTAGTTTACTACACACACACACACACACACGCACACGCACACGCACACACACGCACACGCACACGCAGACGCACACACACACACACACACACACACACACACACACACACACACACACACATCATCTTTTATATACTGTACACACACACACACACACACACACACACACACACACACACACACACACACACACACACACACGCACACACACACACACACACACACACACACACACACACACACACACACACACACACACACATGCAGTTTCCCTGTGGTTTTCTAAGCACAGCTCGTTTGGCAGGAGAGGAAGGTCTCACTCCAGACAGGCCCAGCCCACAACGGAAAACACACACACACACACACACACACACACACACACACACACACACGCACACGCACACGCAAACGCACACGCACACGCACAGTAGGGACAGTATATCTTGTAAAAATAGGCCACACCCTCGATCGTAGAGGACCATTACGTCGTTCAGCTGTAAGGACGGAGAGAGAGAGAGAGAGAGAGAGAGAGAGAGAGAGAGAGAGAGAGAGAGAGAGAGAGAGAGAGAGACTTCCAGTAAGGCCTCCTCCACTGGGGTCATGAACCCCAGAGAACTCTAAGGCAGAGGTTCTAAACTTTGTTTCATTTCAAACAGCCTCCAGTGTGATCTTATCATTAGGCCACGGACCCCAATTTCATACCATTACCAAACTTTGTTTTTATCTCTGTCTGTCTACATTCTGGAGCAACAGAAGCTCTGAACGTCATTAGACATGATGCCTCCTCCGCTTCTGTTTCGTTGTTACAGTCGTATAAATATTTCCTGATGTAAAAAAAATCACACCCAGTGTGAAGTGAGCAGTGCTTTTTATCACTTCATCTCGTTAAGTGTCCCGCTATAATAATACTAGTAAGACAGCTCAGGGTGACAAGCGACCTCGTCCTTTGGCCATCTGGCCAGTGATGTATATCGGACCAGTTACCCACATGGAGATCCCTGATACCCATATATGGAGATCTGTGTACTGTATATGGAGATTTGCTGTGAGAGCCCAAACATGCTTACTCAGTTATTCGTTGTGTGAAAGTCCTATGATGTCTATGACATCTGACATTATACCCTTTTATGCCCATACATGGAGATCACTGTCTTGGCCATCTGTCTTGGCCATATACGGATTCTGTTAGTGTGGTATGTGGCCGATGTGGCCTCCATACATGGGCATTCCGATATGAAGTCCTGTTAGATATGGGCTTAATATTGATGACATCAGGGAACTCCATATATGGGCATAAAAGGGATTTTGTTAGTGTGACATCACAGTGAAGCCGGAGCAAGATGTCAGAGCAGCAAAAGCATTCTGTTAGAGTGGTTCCCCTGACATCACAGTCATGTCAGAGCATGATGTCAGAGCGGCAACCCCATTCTGTTAGACTCTACAGGTATGTAGCATTCAGGAGGTGTAGTTCCAGACTAGATGTAGCATTCAGGAGGTGTAGTTCCAGACTCTACAGGTATGTAGTATTCAGGAGGTGTAGTTCCAGACTCTATATTCGGAGATTGTAGAATAGTAAGTCTGGCCACGTGAGACTAGTGTTATGTAAACTCTCTGAGAGCGTATAGGAATTGAACCAACCCACCCGTAAGGGTCCATTTGGTCCTATTCGTACGCTCTCTGGGTTTTAGGGGACCAGGCCCATTTGGAGCCCTGCTGGTGGTTCTCTGTACCTGCCGACGGGAACCAGAAAACCTTAAGGGAGAATGGTGGTTCTGTATGCCCAGGTGAGAGTGGCTTCTGCATGGAGAGCGAGACATGTATAGATATAGTAGGCCTGGCTGGGATGGACCAGGGGAGAGAGAGAGAGAGAGAGAGAGAGAGAGAGAGAGAGAGAGAGAGCACTATAGCGTGGCAGCCAGGCCGGGCCGCCCGTACACATATGGAAACCGTTTGACTTGTTATTATTAATAACCAAAAGAGGGAAAAAAATTGAACTAATAATGTACAAGAGACGCCGCCAAGACTTAACTCAGGAGACAGACACAAAAACACACAACATGCACAAACACAGTCTACGCCCACACACACACACACACACACACACACACACACACACACACACACGCACACGCGCACACACACACACACACACACACACACACACACACACACACACACGCACGCACACACACACACACACACAAATGCATGAACGCACGCACGGATTCACGCGTGCACGCACACAGTGAAATATGCACATATGTCTCGATCGGTTAAATAGTAAAAACACATTCCTAGCCACTGGCCTGTAAATGTATTAGCCTGCTTTTCTTTTACTTTGAACGAAAATACTACGCTTTCATGACCCTACTGGTTCATAGGAGTTTTACACCTGGTAATGACGCACAAATACACACAAGCGCGCACACGCACGCACGCACGCACGGACACACACACACACACACACACACACACACACACACACACACACACACACACACACACACACACACACACACACACACACACACACACACACACTCACACACACACAGTATACACGCACACACTTAAACGCCATAATAAACTCTACTTATTATTCCTTTTTTCTTCCCGCGCCGCCACCGACATTGGAGTTTGGTTTAGGTTTTCCTCCCGGTTTGTAAACTCTCCTTGGCGAGGAGGAGGTATTTTGCTGCAGATAAACACTTCTTAAACATGCAAACTAAGTCAGAACTGTCTGTCATCTCGACGCTTCAGGGGAAGAGGAGGAATGCCTTCATCATGCAACTGCAAGGTTACAGAGAGACCAAGAGAGAGAGACACAGAGAGAGCGACAGAGAGAGAGAGAGGGAGAGAGACACTGCATTCCTCTTCTCTTCCCTGTTGACTCTAATCTCTCTTTAAAATGGCTCTCACAAAGAACCAGCGCAGACTAGCTAATTAGCAACACTTTAGGCCTCGGCAGCCATTGTGTGTGTGTGTGTGTGTGTGTGTGCGTGCGTGCGTGCGTGTGTGTGTGTGTGTGTGTGTGTGTGTGTATCTGTGTGTCCATTGTGTGCGTCCAGGCCCTCCACTGTTTCCAGGGTAACTGCTGGCGTTGCCGTGCTGTGAGCACCCGTTGTCTTATACTCTTCTCTTCTCTCTCTGGCTGTCTCTCTCTCTGTTTCTCTGTCTCTCTCTGTCTCTGTCTCTGTCGCCATAGCTGAATGGGTAGAACCAGAAGGTCCCATGCAGGTTCGATTCCCGGCCATGTGTGGAAGGTTTCTGGGAGTAAAAGACCCTCCCTGAGCACTTCAATATGACTTGCTGATCGGAACAGCTGAAACTGAGCTTCCCCGGCAGAATGAAAAAGGCATAGTGTAATGAACCAATTGTTACACTCTCAGAGTGAAATGAAGATTGAGGGAGGACTTTACCATAATGACCATGGAAAATAAGTGTGTGTGTGTGCGTGTGCGTGTGCCTGTGCCTGTGCCTGTGCCTGTGCGTGCGTGCGTGCGTGCGTGCGTGCGTGCGTGCGTGTGTGTGTGTGTGTGTGCGTGCGTGGCACCCCCCCTCCCTCCACGGAACCCCTGATGAAATTACACACAAACATGCGCCAATTACAACCAATTATGGCAGCTGCTTTCTGACGGCGAGAGAGCGACTGACAGTGACCAGAGTCACACACACGCACTCACACACACACACACACGCACACACACACACACACACACACACACACTGACCAGAGGGAGCAATGAGGTCGTTCAGTTCTGCCTCGCTGACCTCTGACCTTCTTAAAAGGGGGCTTCAATTGCCATGGCGATACCCTCTGAACCCCAGAGTGCGGAGTAAACAATAAACGTATTAACACACACACACACACACACACACACACACACACACACACACACACACACAGACACACACACACACACACACACAGAGCAGTGTGCGTGCGTGCGTGCGTGCGTGCGTGCGTGCGTGCGTGCGTGCGTGCGTGCGTGCGTGCGTGCGTGCGTGCGTTTGCATGGGCGTGTGTGTGTGTTATTTACCTGACTGTGTGTGTAGCCAGGTCTGTACCCAGTTGAAGTGCTTCCAAACACTTCCATGGCAACCAAGCCCCCTGAAGCCCCCCGAAGGGCCCCCAGGATGTGTGTGTGTGTGTGTGTGTGTGTGTGTGTGTGTGTGTGTGTGTGTGTGTGTGTGTGTGTGTGTGTGTGTGTGTGCGCACTAGCCACACACAGTACTTTTCCCTGCTCTTTTCAGGGACTGTCTCTCCTGGTCTCTGGGGCTCTCAGTCTGTGGGTCAACCAAGCATGACTGTATGAACATGCTGGTTGATCTCAGGCAGCCGACCATGTCTATTGTTCCATCTCGTCTTATCCTTTATCTCTCCAACCTACTGGACCCTGTGTAACTGTAACACACTCACTGTGGGCCCAATGACTCCTATACCTACAATATACTCTATGCCCATCTCTTCTTATTAGGCGTGTCACAATTTATGAAAACATCGATTTAAATCGATTCAAACAGGGGACGATTTAAATCTCACATTTAAAAAATCTGTGCGTATGTATACGGACAAGCTGTGACGGTTCTGATAGTAAACTGCGACCTATACGGTCGCAATCAGAGGTTGCGTTGTCCGATGTTTTATGACAAAGACCGGAAAACATAAATCTCTCCTGACATCTTGACCGGTTGACAATGACACGGCAGTTCATTAATATCATCGCAAATCTCTCTCTCTCTCTCTATCTCTGTGTCTCACAAACACACACGCTGTTAAGTTCTAACATTATATGATTAAGTCACACCTATTTCCTCTTAATAATAACCTGTGTAAAATGCACTGCGTTCAGAGGTAAACTGAAAGTAAGACCGGGAACAAGAGAGTTGTTGATGGTTAGTTGCCGCATAACAAGTTACAGAATGTCGACATTGAAATGCGAGCGGTCCGGGCGGTTTAAGTTGTATAATTTGGACAGTCAAAACAAGTTGTATTATTAGTTAGGATCCGTCACAGACACTTTCAAACAAGAGGGCACTTGTGAGTAAAGTTAGCAAGTTGTCCGGCCACTAATTATCAACAATACACCCGCATTTGAAGATGAAACATCCAACACGGATGACTCTTCACAACACTGGACTGTCGCATCCAGATGAAACACAACGTTAATCATAAAGGTGAACACATTAAAACGTTACCACTTGAATGAAATATATCTATGAGGAGACTACAATATTCCCATAAACGCAACATATTATTGAGAAACCATTACGCACGCTGCACAGTGCACACGCTCAATGCGCAAATGGGTAATGTGGGTAATTAATGTATTTATGAAAGATGACCCTGCTGATTTACCGACCTGCTTGTCATCAATGTTACAAATATCTATGACCGTTATTTTGACCAGATGTCCGTTACATTTTAACCATGCCGGACATTGGGACCTGTAGTTTGAAATCCTGGTGCAACCAAGTTCAGAACATGGCACGAAGAGACATGTTTCGAGAACGGTTTTGACATGATGAGGTTTCAACCAGACAGAGACGATATGTTTTTCTGTATCCTTTATATCGACCTGTTATTGAAATCTGATGGCTCTCAAAACATAAGCTTAAACACCTGGAAGTCACACGAAACGTACACTTTCACAATGCAATTCTGATAATGGTTGTGGCTCCCTTATATTTTCTTAATTTACGTCCATTCGTGCCATAAGCTTATGGTGACATAAGCGATTCAATAAGCCGGCGTACCATAATGTCAAGCTTGTGTTCTAATCTTTTGCGGTGAGTCACGGAATGAAGAAAAAAACTAAAGGCAGCAGAAGTTTAAAGAAAAAAAAATGAGTAAAGGAAATAAAATAGATTCAAAGAAGAGAGAGGGAAACGGAACGGCGAGCGTCAGAGAGGAGGAATAGAGAGAGCGAAGGATTGGTGGATTCTCTTCCTTATGCGATGGCTCGCTTCGGCTCGCCTGGAAAAAGCAGTAAATTGTCTTTATGGGCCCTCATAAATATGACATCTCAGCATTCCAGAATTAGGCCTCAATGTGTGAAGAAATCATTAAATGAGGAATATGGAATATCAGAGAATGAGACATGTGAAAGACATTATATTTTCATGGGCTTCATCGACGCAGGTGTATGTGTGTGTGGTGCGCACGCACGTGCACATGTGTACGCGTGCGTGCGGCCGCGCGTGCATGTGTCCATGCTAGAATTTCTCAAACATTTTCATGTCCAGAACCACCAAATTGACATGTTTTGGCCCGTATGAGAAGATGTGTCAAACATTTTAGTCGAAATCTTTCCAAAATAGAGGGAATGGCCCAAAAATAAAATAAGACTGGGAACCACCTCAAGGAGCCCAGGAGGTCCCCGGACCCAACCTTGAGAACTGCTGGTGAATTGTTTGCACATAATATTTTCCATGTCGAAGCATTTTGCACCCCGTAAACTTTGTCTGCATCAACAAAGCAGGAAGAGAGAGAAGACGAGAGAGAAAGAGAGAGAGAGAGAGAGAGAGAGAGAGAGAGAGAGAGAGAGAGAGAGAGAGAGAGAGAGAGAGAGAGAGAGAGTGCACACTGTTAAAGTTAATGGGATACCTTCACATTTTAAAGTTTGAGAACCATTCGCCAAAACAAAGCATTACTGGAAGTCTGGAACCCAGGGTTCCTCAAAATAAAATAAAAAAGGTTTGAGAAGAAGCGACCACGGTTTTCCCGGTGAATCTAAGCGCAACGGTATTAATTTAGTAGTTTAAAAAAAAGATTTTTTTGAATATTTTGAAAATATTGAAGAAATATTTTGTAAATTAAAATTTACAAAATAGGTGTGGGAGTGTGGAGAACACACACCACTGTAATGAGAGGCACTCTTGCCGATTTCGTAAGAGATTGTCGCCATTTGCAAGATATTTAAGTTATTTGGGGCCATGATGATAACCCCTTCTTCCCACTGCTAGACTAATAAGGATTTATATTGTCTGTGTTATTGTTTACAACCACAATTATTCATGTGTGACAAGATCGCGGTTCCACTAGTTTTACTAGTAGGCTAGTGTAGGCTTAGAAGCCTTTTCAGAAGTTAATTTAATGTTTTCCATTTAATGATTTCCTCATCTAATCTTGCGCTATAATGCACGCAACTGTTTTCGCCAGGCCCCCACGTTGCACTTAGGTTCACCGGGAAAACCGCGGTCGCTTGAGAAGAAGCAGTCGGCGGGGACACAGATAAAAGCGGGGGGTTAGAAAGCGAGGTTGGATCTTAAAGCCTCTGGAGGAAGTGGCAGCTCTATGGCCAGCTTTGTGTTGACGGCGGTGATGACAGTGGGTGTTCTGTAACGCTAGGCAACCCCACTTGTCCCCCTCCCCTCCCCCAGCGCGACCCCCTGTGACCTGTTGACCCGCACTGACCCCCCGAACCCCCTCCCCCCCGACACAAAGAGGCCTCGCCCAGGCCTGGACCCCGGGCAAGACAGCGCTCTGAGAGAGAGAGAGAGAGAGAGAGAGAGGCCTGGGATAGATTTACTGCACGTCACTAGGGATGGGACAACATGAAAATTTCACATCCCGATGATTGTGACAAAAGAAATCGCGATTTACGATATTATCGCGGTAATCAAAATCATTTAGTATTTCTATATTGCAGTAGGCATATTGATACTTTTACTGCTGCATGTACACACCCGTACGCGCGCGCACACACACACAAACACACACAAACACACACACACACACACACACACACACACACACACACACACACACACACACACACACACACACACACACACACACACACACACACACACAGGATTTGCGTGTGTGTGTGAAGAGAGATTTTGTGAATGTTTCTTTTATTTTTTGTCATTTTGGAGACGAGCCCTAATGCCAGGAAAATAGGAATCTACGAGCTCACACAATGTGGCTTGGATCGGCAATTTTATTGGTGCAGTGCACTAATGCCATAGCTGAAGGGTTAGGGAGCCCGTCTGGGGAGCCAGAGCCCCTGGCTGTCACAGGTTCAATTCTAGGCCAGGCCAGCAATGTCGACGTGTGTCCCTGAGCAAGACTCTTAACCCC
>NC_137815.1:51126621-51146621 GCF_963921795.1 Nannobrachium achirus
CTAAATCTTCTTGCGATAGAAACTTTTTTTTATATTAACCACTTGAATCCTAGTGTCCATATTCTGAGAACCTTTGCCAAAAATAGCAGATCTACAAGCTCACAATGCCTCGATCAGCTACTTTCGGCAAAGATGTTTGGTGTAGAGGAGAAAAAGAGTACAGAGTGAAAGATCAAGTTTATTTAGTATTGACGGTTCAAGTGGTTAAATATCTGAAAACCCAAATTGACATGAATCCAAAATACACTGATGATTGTGCTGTCAAACGATGAAACTATATGGAATCTATGATAAGGTTGTGGGGGTCCCTGCTTCATCTCTCTCTCAACTAAGGAGTCCTTGGCCTGAAAACGTTGAAGACCCCTGCTCTACACGTGTCTCTCTCTAGCTGTCTTCCTTGTCTCTGTCTGTCTATCTGTCTGTCTCTCTGTGTCCTTCCCCAGTAGCAGGACAGTGTGGACAGACAGACAGACTACAGTGAGTTTGAACAAGGCGAGCCCACAGCGCCCATGGCTGACTCTGCTGCTTTTGTTGGAGGGATTTGATGCTGTCGGATTCCTGCTGCTAACCCGCCCGTCAGTCTATCTGTGTGTTTATTTGTGCCTGTGTGTGTGTGTGTGTGTGTGTGTGTGTGTGTGTGTGTGTGTGTGTGTGTGTGTGTGTGTGCGCGCGCACGCGCGTCACACACAGGGAAGTGCAGAGAATGTTAGAGAGGCAGGGGCTGACATTTTTAAAGGGCCTTTTGGTGAAAATATCAAAAATAGCAGACCTCCAAGCTCACAACGCGTCACGCTGCGACACGTTGTGAGCTTGGAGGTCTGCTATTTTCAGTTATTGATACCAAACTGAACTATAGCATAATCAAGTCAACACTGGAGATGTGGCATAACAGATTTCTACACAGAGAGGGCAATTCTTTCAACATAAGATGCTGCATTCAAGTTCAGGAGAGTTTGGACAAGGCAATATTCTCTTGAATGCTGCCTTCAGGTATGGCATGGAAATGGGGGCATTTGCATTTCTTTCACCATAGTAAAAACTGCATTCATGGTCTGGAGAGGGCAGTTTTTACAGACGGATAAAAGGGCAGGGGCTCAAGCCCCCCTTTCCATGTGCACGTGCCTGTGTGTGTGTGTGTGTGTGTGCGTGCGTCCGTGTGTGTGCGTGCGCGAGCGAGCGAGCGGGGCATGAGTCTGTATTACTTATTATTTATTTCGTGACTTGTGTATACGGTTATGTACAGAGTTATGTATTTATGCGTGCGCGGCGTGTTTACAGCAGCTTAGAGCCTGCTGATAATAAGTCTTTATCGCGTTATAGGGCCTCATGTGGGAATATTCTCCCGGCGAGTCCCAGAATGCCAGTTCCCCGGCTCTCGCCTTGTTTCCCCCGCCTTGCATCATCAGCTCGCAGGAACGCCGCTTAATAAGGCAAAGTACGGAGGGGAATACAAGAGGGGGGGGGGGGGGGGGGGGGAGAAGATAGGGGATTTGGGGAGGAGGGGGTGTGGGGGGGAGGGGGGAGGTCTGTGCCAGCAGCAACACTCCATCATCTATGTGCTTTCATGTGACTGCTGAATTACCCCATCGTTGTGTTGTTCTCTCTCTCTGTGTGTGTGTGTGTGTGTGTGTGTGTGTGTGTGTGTGTGTGTGTGTGTGTGTGTGTGTGTGTGTGTGTGTGTGAGTGTGTGTGTGTGTGTTTATGAGCCTCCTATAACTACAAGTGGCAGGTGGTTCAATAGAACCCAAAGCCCTGGGAAAAAAAACATAAAAGTTTGTGCCCTGGAAATAGAATTCACATGGGTTGCAAAAAGCTATGATCTTAAGATAGTTCAATCGATCTCTGTTGTGTCTGTGTGTGTGTGTGTGTGTGTGTGTGTGTGCGTGCGTGCGTGCGTGCGTGCGTGCGTGTGTGTGTGTGTGCATGCGTGCAAGAGAGAGAGAGAGAGAGAGAGAGAGAGGATCTCTCTCTCCTGAAGACAGAAAGAAACCCAAAAGAAACAGGAGCTTTGCAACTAGGAGTTCTTAATCAAGAACCGAAAAACCTCAAAAGTTCAACCCACCCGGTTTTGTTTGTTATGCGACAGAGCGGGTGATTTGGTGGATTTCCCCCGAAACGTCGGTTTGAGCTTCGTCGCGTGTCAAACGTGGCTTTGTTTTATTTCATAGCAATAGACAATTATGTCTAGTGCCCCCCCCCCCCCCCCCCACACACACACACACACAAACACACACACAAAAATGAAAAAAGGAAAACACATGCCCAGATCCCGTAAAATCACCCCAGCTTTACTTGTCATTGTGTCCACAAAGTCTGCCGTCGGCTGTCAGGGAGCCAGAGCGGCAGCTCGGGAGCTTTGATTTGCCTGTTGAGAACATCATTAAGAGAGTCTGAGTGTCTCATTGTCTCAGCTTCGTGGGCTTTTGGCAGAGAGAGCGAGAGGGACTTGTTTTGGCTTGCAAATCAACAGCAGGCTAAACAACGCCATCCTCTACAAACCGTGACACCGCAGGGGGGAAACGGCTTTAAAACCCTCCCCAAATCCCAGGCAAGGGATGACGATGGGCTCCATGCCATGGACCACTGACATCTTCATCTAAACTGGCTCAGCCATTGCTTCTCAAAGTGGGGTTCCGGCAAAATGTGTTAATATAGTGTCACAATGGCGTGAGTAATCAATAGAAAAAAATACATTTTGGGGGTGAACTACTCCTTTAACCATACTATACTTTGGCTGTTCAACAATAGCAGATCTATAAAGCTCATAGCCCATCACTTCATGCCACGCTAGGAGCTTGCAGATCTGCTATTTTTGAAAAATCTAGCAAATCTTAAAACAATTTGGCGGGTCATTGGCAAAAAAAGGTTTGAGAACCACTGTGCTCATGTCGTTAATACGCTCCACTGTGGGAACACCACAGGAAAAACAGAACACAAGCAACAAACATGTTGGAGTTAAATAAACAGAATGCCGCTTCTGCACTGAAGCAACACAGGAACACTTCTTTTTTCCCCCAAAAAAGGGATAAATAAACACAGGTCGTGTTGTGTTTTCCGTCCAATCGTAGGACAGCGTACACGACGGGACAGTATACAGGACAGGACAGGACAGGACAGGACAGGCCCTGTATAGCGGAAAAGACTGGGTGTGTTTCTGCTGGGAAAGGTTGCGGGGCCAGAGGGCAGGTGTGTGTCAGTGTGAATGTGTGAGTGTGCGTGTGCGTGTGTGTGTGTGTGCGTGTGTGTGTATGTGTGTGTGTGTGTGTGTGTGTGTGTGTGTGTGTGTGTGTGTGTGTGTGTGTGTGTGTGTGTGTGTGTGTGTGTGTGTGTGTGTGAGTGAATGTGAATGTGTGTGTGTGTGTGTTGGTCCTCCCATGTCTCTTGCCAGACCCGACCTTGTGTTTGACCCTGTGTTTCCCCCACACAGGCCAGCACTTCCTCTGCATCCCCAGCATCAAAGGGTGCTGGTCCATATCTCTCTCTCTCTCTCTCTCTCTCTCTCTCTCTCTCTCTCTCTCTCAATCTCTCTCTCTCCCGGGCACTCTCGCCCTGCCCACATTTTCACTCCTGAATGCCCCCTGCCATCATGTGTCCTGGGCAGCAGACCACAGACGGTGCTGTTATCTGCAGCACAGCACAGTCAAAAGCACACTTACACAACGGACACTCTGAGGCCCCGGCCGGGGGCACATGCACCACAGACGCCCACACAGCTGGTATACCGCCGCTACACAGTAAATACAACTCAGTGGGTCGATCACCAAGGCTGGCACACCAATGGACAAGTCAAAAATGTCAACAGTGGTTCTCAACCTTTTCAGGCCATCCATCCATCCATCCATCCATCTTCAACCGCTTATCCGAAATCAGGTCGCGGGGGTAACAGTTCAAACTGAGACCTCCAGATTTCCTTATCCTGAGCAACTTCCTCCACTCCTTCAGGGAGTATACCGAGGCGTTCCCAAGCCAGTTTGGAGATATAATCCCTCCCAAATAATCATATTTGAACTGGGGACCCCCCACCCTGACAGGTACTTGGAATAGAGCGTCTGCACATGCATATAAAGTGAATGGCAAATCGAGTGGCAATGGTGAGAGGATAAGTGAGTTTAATGTTGTTTAACGTCGTTTAATGCAATCAGATAGGACTTTTCTGTTTGGATGTATGGGCTGTCAAGGCCAGAAAGTCGTTTTTTACCACTCAGTAGGCGTTCCCTCATAACTTCCGGGTATGATGATGATGTCACGCGCATACCCTCTATAGCAGAGTCGAGGCATTACATTTAGTTTGAGTGCCATAGATACGTATATTGTGAGAATAGCAGATCTGCAAGCTCACAACACCTCGCAATGTTTGTCCCCACCATTTGAAAAGCCCCAGTACACAGTATATAGTCATTGTCGGATGGAAACCTTGTATGTCCAAAACCGTTTGTTTTGTATTTATCGTTTAAAAAATGATCTAGTGGTTCTCAATCTTTTTTGGCTGCAGTACCCCTTACACTGATTTCCGAAGCCAAGTACCCCCTTCCCCTGACTACAGCAACATTTACAACAAAAGTTCCAATACCATTACATTCAAGATAAAATAGCATAATGGCAAATAAACATTGCTTTCTATTCAATAACAGTTACTAATAGTCAAGTAATTGATGTAATTTGGTTTAGAAATGTGCAGATGAGCAGGTTCACACCATCTCTGTAAATGTTTTATCATTAACCATAACAGTAAAATACATATTCCCATTTTCTAGTTTTTCTTCACGTACCCCCTGCAGTACCCCCACGTACCCCTAGGGGTACACGTACCCCCATTTGAGAAACACGCGGTGCGAGGCGTTGTGTGCTTGTAGATCGGCTATTTTCACTAGTTTAGATCAGTGTTTCTCAAATGGGGGTACGTCAGCTATTTTCACTAATTTTGTGCAATAGTCTTGTGCGATGAACCAGGGCTTTACTTTACGGAAAAAACATACAAATTTGAAACTTGGAGATACGAGGTTTCTGCCCCGACAGTGACGATATATACGCAAGGGGTAGGATCAGGTTGCATGGGGCTGCTCTACTTTCCCGTAGCTCATTGAAGTGGACTAGAGGTTTCGCAGGGCTTCTCGTCTTCCAGTCCTACAGTACACATAGACTCCACCGCTGCCAGCCGGCTGCCAAAGAGCTCCGCCGCGCTCATTCCTTCGTCAGGGAGAGAAAAGGGGAAGGAAAGGCTGGGATTGGAGGGATATCTGCGTGGCATTTCTGAGCCACCACGTATTACCTTCAATAAAAGAGGATGAGGTCAGAGAGGAAAGCTGAAATCCCCCTAATACGCACGCACGCACACGCATGCACACACACGCGCACACACACACACCCACCCACACACATACACACACACTCGCACACACACACACCCACACACATACACACACAATCGCACACACACTTGCACACACACACACACACACACACACACACACCGCCTACACACTCACAAACATACGGTCAGATACTCATCTCTCACTCCTCATGTCTTTTTCCATCTCATTCTCCTCTCCTTCCATATTATCCCACTTTTGGCTAATTCCCTGACTGACTGACTGACTGACTGACTATGGCTAAATGCTAAAAAATAGCCAGCAGTGTTGCCATGTCCGCTGATTATAAGCCAAAACATTTTTCTGGAGCACTCAACTGGTCTGCTCGTTCATTTATTGTAGAGCGACAGGGTGACGTTTAGTCTTCCTCAGAGTCGACTCTGAGGAAGACTAAACGTCTAAACGTCAGTCACCCTGTCGTTACAATAAATGAACGTGCAGACCAGTTGAGTGCTCTTGATTTGGGTAGTCAATTTTGAAGTGCCCAGATGATGTTTTTCTGATATAGTTTGTCCTTGTTGAGCACCAACGAGTCCTTCTACCAATAACTGCTGGCTGAAGCAAGCAGACATCTCCTACTTGTAAAACATTTTTCTCTCTGTTAGTTCACGTCGCTTGTAAATATTGGTATAGTTATGGGCTGCTGATTTTAGGGGCTTGTTTCCCAATGTGGTGAAATGAATTTTCGCCAGGGGACTGCCCACCCACACCATCTAAAATATTCAACATTCTGTTAAACTTTTTTGGTCAAGATAACTTTTGAAAAGTGTAGATCTACAAGCGCTGCTATATTCAATATTCAATAACGACTTTCAATGATGATAACAGATAATAGTTCATAACTTCATACTTCATAGCAGAAGTATCCGACGGCCCACACAGCGCAGCCCCCGTGCACATGAGTTCCACCACAGCCGCATGCTAGCCGCAAGCTGCTGTAGCTAGCAGCACAGTGCCTCGGGGCTATGCTATGCTATGCTGGCCGGCGGCCAGCAGCGCTACTAACAGGTTGCAAGGCTAACAGCTAAAGGGGGCTAACAGCTAGCTGTGTCTGGGGCTGCCCTGGCCCTGCTCCAGTGCTAACAGGTGAAGTCCATTATCCTCTCTCCCCACACACACACACACACACACACACACACACACACACACACACACACACACACACACACACACACACACACACACACACACACACACACACACACACACACAGATAGTCAGTTTTAGATGTGGGCCAATATCTTCTGCCGGCTGGCCGGCTTCAAAGGAAGTACAGCCTCGGGGAGAAGCTAGCAGCAACGGCCCATAGTCTGACCTCCCGGTACTGTCAGTCAGTCCACCGCTGGCTAATGGCGGAGCCAGGGGTGTGTGTGTGGGGGGGGGGGGTAGGAGGAGGGAGGACGATGGGAGGGGAGGAGGAGGGAGGAGGGGGGACGATGGGAGGGGAGGAGGAGGGTTCTTGAAGCACCAGATGATAAGAAGAAAAAACCTTCCACGCTATATAAACACAGGGAGTTCTATAGCGCTGAATACTGTCTGCCATATGGCGCTCAGGTTGTCTGAGAGAGAGAGAGAGTGTGTGTGTGTGTGTGTGTGTGTGTGCGCGTGTGTGTGTGCGTGTGTGTGTGTGCGTGTGCGTGTGTGCGTGTGTGCGTGTGTGCGTGTGTGTGTGAACTGCATGTGCAATTGTCCATTTGCTCTATATTCCATATATCGTCACTGTCGGGCAGAAACCTCATATCTCCATGTTTCAAGTTTGTACGTTTTTTCACCAAGCAAAGCCCTGCTTCATCATACAAGGCCGGCGCACGAAAGTAGTGAAAACAGCTGATCTACAAACGCCTTGTGTGCTTGTAGATCTGCTATTTTAACTAGTTTAGTTCATTTTTAAAACGATAAATACAAAACGAAAGGTCTTGGACATACAAGGTTTCCACCCGACAGCGACGATATGTTACCTCTCTCTATGTAAACATATATGGTTAAGTTTACTCTATGAACCGTATATTTCACCTACACATGATCTGCACTTTGCATGTTAGTGTGTGTGTGCGTGTGCGCGCGTGTGTGTGTGTGTGTTAGTGTGCATGCGTGTGTATGTGCGCGCCCCATGCCTGCCTGCACTCCTCTGAAGACAAAGTCCCTGTTTGCAAAGCCCATAAAGATTAGCCTCCGTCGGTCAGGTGGGCCGAAGCAGCCATAGGTAAACACACAGCGCATTCCGTACCGATGAGATCGCCCTCTGCGTGTGTGTGTGTGTGTGTGTGTGTGTGTGTGTGTGTGTGTGTGTGTGTGTGTGTGTGTGTGTGTGTGTGTGTGTGACCGGGGCAAACATACACTCCTGCCTTCACCTCGAACCCGTCCCTTTAGAGTGCAGTAAGTGATTTACCAGCCCACCGCTGTCTGTTCCAATAGTACTGGAGACACACACACACACACGCGCACACACACACACACACACACACACACACACACACACACACACACACACACACACACACACACACACACACACACACACACACACAGACACACACAGACTCGCACACAAATATTTGTAGAAGGGGAGCAAGCTTCATGCACACCTCATTTATCTGAGACAAAAATCACGAGTTATACATTCCTAAAGGGGTAAGGCTCGCGGTCGCGCGCGTGTGCGTATATACAGTGTGCGCACACACTCACACACACACACCCAGGCATGTGCCAGTTGGCCGTGGTACTGTGATCATGAGGATGACCCCCTCCCATCCCCATCACCTGTCCGTCATCAGGGCTAATGGAGGCCGAGGTCAGTCAGTGCACCTGGGGGGAAAGGAACTAAGTACCTTTCATAGCTGTCGGTTTTCACTGGTTTGATTTTTTTTTTAAGATTCCCTTTTGGCTTCTCTGCCCTTTTTTATTGAAAGAGTGAAAATACACAGGAAAGAGGGAGAGAGAGACACAGGGAGAGACGTGCAGCAAAGGTCGTCCGGAACGGGACTCGAACCTGTGACACGCTATCAGGCATTAGAGCCTATGTGGCATGCGCCTGGACCGCAAGGCCAGAAGGCACCCCATGTTTTCAATTCTTCAGTTTGTTTGTTTTTTGTAAATGAATAATGCCTACACTTGATAATACTACCTACCGCATCAGATGAAAGTAGCAAGCTTGAGCTTATGTAGATCTGCTATTTTTGAAATGTCCTGAACAGTAACAGTTTTGGACATATGATATACCACAGAGACGATTTTAGTTTTTAAATACTTTATACTTCTACACCACTCTACACTTTTTACTTCACTACAATAATAATAAAATAAATTATAGGTTCTAGTTACTTTGCAGATTCCGATTACTTTTAGAAAATGATCCATACATTAATTAAACTCTCAACTGTTATGTTTTATCGCTATTCGCAAACAGCAGATCTAGAAGCTCACAAAACAGCATTGTGATTCAACGTGTTGTGAGCTTGTGGACTGGCAATTCTTTTTAAAGGTTTTGAACATTTTGAAAACATCTGTGTAATGGGTCAGTCACAAGGAGTTCTTTGGAACTTAAGGCATATTTAGAATTTTACTTTTCAAGTAAAAGTTAGATTGTTAATGGCAACAGGAGTATTTCTATACATTGTGGTATTGCCACATTAAAGAACAAAGTACTTCTTCCTCAGCCAGTTAGTCGACACCGCTAACACTCAGATTGTATTTAACATGGCGGAACCGAGGTGAAAGGGGGGGGGGGGGGCAGGGGGGTTGGGGAAAGCCAAGGAGGCTCCTTTATTTGGATCTGAAACCAGCTAGCAGCGCCGCGGAGCAATTAGCAGCCAGGTCCTACGAGAGCTTTTTATTAGAATGACCTTCACTTTTTGTTCCCTTTTCTTTCTTTGGGAGGTCAGGGTGGTGGTGGGAGGTGATGGAAAAAAAGAGAAAGAAAGAAAGAAAGAAAGAAAGAAAGAAAGAAAGAAAGAAAGAAAGAGACAAGAAAAATAGCGTCTGATTGTAAAAGAACAAATTGGGACAGAGAATTAGATTAATATGAGGTGTGATTTGTAGCTATTTCATTTCCATTTTAGAAACTGTGACCACTGGAAAGGAGGGACGTGACGTGAGGTGAGGTTATGGTGACCCTCCAATTGGATCAACTCAACACAGTAAACCCCTCAGTGTTTAATGTATCCATTTGTGACTGATAGTTATCCATTTGTATGCTATAAGTTAAATTAACGTTAATGATTTTGTTGCGACGCAGGCCTTCGTTTTGTGACGTGTCACTCAACGGCGAGAGCAGCTTTTTACAGCCTGGCGACCTGAGTGACAGCGATCGACAGCCAATCATTCATAAGCACATGATCTCAATGATGCCACGGTGACAATGACCCGCCCACTGTCACCAGACGCTTGTTCAGGAGTGAAAAGCGGTCTCTATATCGTTGCTGTCGGGTAGGAACCTCTTATCTCCTTATTCTAACTTTCAGATTATTTTCCGTAAATGAACACCCTATTGATCATACTACAGTCACACAAGTATCAAAAGTATAGCAGATCTGCAAGCTCAAACTTGTCGATCTGCTGCTTTTGCAATTTTTGAATTTGAAAACTGAAAAGTAACAGTTTTAGACAGTTTCCACTCGACAGAGACGACATGTAAAGTGTTTTGAGACAACTTGTTGTGATTTAGCACTATAATAAATCTGAACAAAACAGAACAGACATTTTCCTGTGTGTGTGTGTGTGTGTGTGTGTGTGTGTGTGTGTGTGTGTGTGTGTGTGTGTGTGTGTGTGTATGTGTGTGTGCGTGTGCGTGCGTGTGCGTGTGCGTGTGCGTGTGCGTGTGCGCGTGTGCGTGTGCGTGTGTGTATGTGTATGGGTAACTTGAGTATTTCTAGGCCTATTAACAGTTGAGTGGGCATTAGCATTTAAAAGTGGCTTCCTATTAAACTGTGTTTCCAGAAAGAAACCATTCCAGTCTTCTGGTGATTACTGACACAGATTAGTCTCTGTTAACACATAATAATAAAAATATGCATCTTTGTAATCTTAATTACACTGAGCTACTTATTATGTTGTTTCTCGAGAAGAAAGAATTGCAGCGAGAAAGTAACGCGACAAGTCCCTTTTCAACCGAGAGTCTGATGGTTTTTTCCTTCAGGTGGAAAGTATTTCCATTTCAAATCAAAAATCAGCGTTACGAGAAAGATAAAACAAAGGCATCGTTTTTAATTCTACCTGCAAACAGTCAACGGTGACATAATCAAGTGTTAAAATGGATTTCCTTTTTTTTAAACAGGAGCATAAAAAAAATATATAAAAATCAAAGTGTGCATGATATAATTTTATACGTCGGCTTTCAAGTCGGGCACTTTGCATTTCCTAGTTAATTAATAGATTGGATCAGAGTGGGTTTAATCAAATATAATTGAATAAGTCCACAGTATAAAAAAGAAAAAGAAAAAAAAGAAAAAAAGAAAACAGGCCAGTACTTTGAAGGAGGCGTGCGGGAGAAACCGATAGCATGTCCACTTTTCAAATTAATTGAATTTTAGTACTTTTGAACTTGGTCCAAGCTGTTCCCGGCGGTAATTAATTCACAACATCCTAAAAGTAGTGTAAGACAAAATGATGATATCCCCCAGTCTTCTGTAAGGCTCTGAATACAGCATGTCCACATGCACGCGCACGCACACAAATACATCCCTCCACACACACACACACACGCACACACACACACACACACACACACACACACACACACACACACACACACACACACACACACACACACACACACACACACACACACACACACACACACACACACACACGCACGCACGCACGCACGCACACACACACACACACACACACACACAGAAAGCTTGTTTTTTTTTCTCCTTCCAAATCAAAACAGCAAAATGAAATAACAGAATAACAATCAACACCATACACACACAGACACATCAATGATAATTACATTATGTTCTTAGTTTTGTATTCTTCTAGAGCTTTGTTTCTCCTTATGTTTTGTCTCAGGGCCTCACGACTGAAATATTCATCATTTCTAAGGCGGGTTCTTCATTGTATTAAAAAATGTCTCCTTTATAATTTAGCAGAGAAAGAAAAATCTTTGTTAAACTGACAAGCTCGCTAATTAATAGAAGTATAGTGGCGGCTGTTTGAGAGAAGTCGTACTAATTTGGAGCATGCTAATATTAATAGAATAATTTATGGCGCAATATAAATAAATTAATAGAGTAATTCGTTTGAAAACGGGATGCCTTCGATTCAATTTAGGAGGAAATATGCGAAAAAATGTCTGTGCCTCGTGGACAAGGTCATTAAGCACTTTCAACCTTGCGTTCCCTGTTTGGGCATGTCATTAATTCTCAGAAAGGTTCTGACATTGTCCCCTCAAAAGTAAAAAAAGAAAAAACGAATGTTCCAAAACAACTAAATGAGCCGATATACAAGCCCACAGAGTGTTGCATCGTGATGCATTGTGGGCTTTGTAGATCATCTGTTTTTTTGCCATTCAACATATCGTCGTTGTCGGGTGAAAACCTTGTATGTCCAAAACCGTTCGTTTTGCATTTATCATTTTAAAAATTATTTGAACTAGTGAAAACAGCCGATCTACAAGCTTGTTGATCAGCTGTTTTCACTACTTTTGTGCGACGGCCTTGTATGATGAAGCAGGGCTTTACTTTGCGAAAAGAACGTACGGATTTGAAACTTGGAGATACGAGGTTTCTGCCCGACATTGAAAAGTGACGCTGAGGCCTCCACGAGCAGAACAGAAACAAGTGTCAGTGTGTCAGTGTGTGTGTGTGTGTGTGTGTGTGTGTGTGTGTGTGTGTGTGTGTGTGTGTGTGTGTGTGTGTGTGTGTGTCCCTGTACTGTCACAAAAAGAACACCCGATCCAACTCCATTTCCCCATAGTGTTAAAGCTGAATTGATTAGTTAGTCAGTTCGCGGTGTGTGTGTGTGTGTGTGTGTGTGTGTGTGTGTGTGTGTTGGGAGTCGCGCGTGCGTGTGTGTTCGTCTGTGTGTGTCACTCAGGGCAGACAATACTGTGAGCAACAATGGCCCAAATGAACAGCCTTGACAGACAGACAGACAGGTTTCTGCCCGACATTGAAAAGTGACGCTGAGGCCTCCACGAGCAGAACAGAAACAAAACAAAACACAAGAGGACAAACTAAACATGCGCAGTTCACTCTTAAAACCCATCAATATTTAAGCGCGCTGATCATGAAAATTGGATGAAGAACAACTTTTATATGTTGTGTTACTACCACCAGTCCACCACTCTGTCGGGTTTGGAAACCTTATATGTCCAAACCCGTTTGTTTTGTATTTATCATTTTAAAAAATTATCTAAAATAGTGAAAATAGCCGATCTACAAGGCGTTGTGTGCTTGTAGATCTGCTATTTTCACTAATTTTGTGCGAAACTTTTGTATGATGAAGCAGAGCTTTACCTTATCGAAAAAAATATATTTAAAACTTGGAGATACCCGGTTTCTGCCCGTCAGTGTTGATATACATATATAAAAAAAAAAAGAAAGTGGAAATGGCAAGATCTACAAGCGATCATTTTCACTACTTTCAGGTTTGAAGTACAGAATTTAATGTATGGGAGGGAAAACACTATGGACTTGGCAGACTTTTTTTTTCTTTTTGGGAGGGGAAGGGAATTGAAGCCTCAATTATACTTCGTCGTATGGTCGATGACGTCATCGAGCACGCGCCACACACACACGCGCGCGCGCAGTGGTATAAATTAAGCGCTGAGGCATCCATCAGCTATACAAGGTGAGCAATGGACGACACCGGAGTGGACCGACCACAGGTCATTACCATTCTTATTACTTCTCATTAAAATACAACATCATCACAAAGACATCCCACCACTGCTGTGTGTGTGTGCGTGCGTGCGTGTGCGCGCGCGTGTGTGGCGCCCACAGTGTGCGACCACTTGCAACGCGCGTGCATAAAAAGTGACACACACGCGCGCACACACACACAAAAAAGGGAAGAACAATATAATTGGAGAAATGTACGCAGTAATAATAGGTATTCAGAAAATGATAATTCATATTAAACAGGGGTGCACAAAGTCAGCCTCATTTGCATGTTTTAGATTATATGCATTTCAAAAGTAATTTCCGCGGGGCATATGAATGACATTAATTCCCAGGCGGGTGCTGCTACAGACCTCAAACTATCAAACACTCAAACATTTAACAGATGAAAAAAAAGAGGAAAAATGGGGGGGTGGGGGGGTGGGGGCTGGCAAGGGGAGTACAGATTTTCAAGGTTAAAAGTATTTCAATGTGAATTTTTTTAAACTTCAGTCTTCGGTTTTGTTTAAAGTTGTTTCCACGGCTGGAATAGCAGTTCCATTAATTTGGAGATTGACTGGACTTTTAGACTCCCCCTCCCCCACTTTCTTTTTTACATTATGCTATAACGTGTCTGAGTGTCAGTGTGTGTGTGTGTGTGTGTGTGTGTGTGTGTGTGTGTGTGTGTGTGTGTGTGTGTGTGTGTGTGTGTGTGTGTGTGTGTGTCCCTGTACTGTCACAAAAAGAACACCCGATCCAACTCCAT
Organism: Nannobrachium achirus; assembly: GCF_963921795.1. NCBI lineage: Eukaryota > Metazoa > Chordata > Actinopteri > Myctophiformes > Myctophidae > Nannobrachium > Nannobrachium achirus. The sequence goes on from NC_137815.1 coordinate 51,140,580, forward strand.
TTCCCCATAGTGTTAAAGCTGAATTGATTAGTTAGTCAGTTCGCGGTGTGTGTGTGTGTGTGTGTGTGTGTGTGTGTGTGTGTGTGTGTGTGTGTGTGTGTGTGTGTTGGGAGTCGCGCGTGCGTGTGTGTTCGTCTGTGTGTGTCACTCAGGGCAGACAATACTGTGAGCAACAATGGCCCAAATGAACAGCCTTGACAGACAGACAGACAGACAGACAGACAGACAGACAGACAGACAGTAGGAAGCAGTGTGGACTCCAGTGGAAAACTCACAACGCCACGGACAGCATTCTTCTCTTATTAGGGAATCTGGTCTGCAGCCACACCATTCTGCCTGACTTATTACTGTAAACGTGTGCGCTGCCTGCGTGTGTGCATGTGCGTGTGTGCGCGTGTGCGTGTGTGTGTGTGCGTGTGTGTGTGTGTGTGTGTGTGTGTGTGTGTGTGTGTGTGTGTGTGTGTGTGTGTGTGTTGTGTGTGTGTGAGTGTGTGTGGACCCAGACAGGCACACACTATCAAGATGGTCCCCACCTGTTATTGTAGCTATAAGTTTTGGCCCGCGTTGCCAGACTCTGTGAGAGAAATAAGCGACCAGGTCTAGGAGCCCTATTACGGGCCACATGAGCACTTTAAACCTATAGACTGTAAACATCTGCTATTTCTGAAAACAGCAGATCTACAAGCTCACACGCATTGTGGGCTTGTATATCTGATATTTACAAAAAAAATCTTGAAATAAAATGTGGAATATTTTTGAAAACATGTAAACAACAGAATTATGCATGGTACGGGGGCAATCCTGGCACAAAAAACGTACAGGCTTTGTTGTAGAGGGTAAAAAGAGCAGACTGAGTACAGAGTGAAATGTGAAATTTGGGAAAAAGAGCAGACTTTCAAGTGGTAAGATATCGGAAAACACTGAAATAAATACACTGATGATCGTGCTGTCAAACGATGAAACTATATGGAATCTCTGAAAAGGTTGTGGGGGTCCCTACTTCAACTCTCTCTCTCTCAACTAAGGGGTCCTTAGCCTGAAAACGTAGAAAACCCCTGTTTTAGAAACAACCCCCCCAAAAAACGCAACCAGCAACCAACAAGTCGCTTATAAGAAGCAGACGTGGCAACCCCGTCTTTTTGGCCCTCGGTGCGGGCGCGAGCGCAGCCAGAGAGCGTGGGGCGAAGGGGGCGGGGCTCTGTGGGGTTCACTGGAAGAGAAGAGGAGAGGAGAGGAGAGGAGAGGAGAGGAGAGGAGCACGTCTGTGTCTTGTTTGCGGTTAGTGTTCCGTCTGTAAACAGAGCAGCTGTGGGGAGAAGCATGTTAGCATGTGATTATCTCATTAAGAATTGATGGCTTCTGACGAACCCCGGAGTTCAAACTTGTTTTGTTTTGTTTGCGAGTCTCTCTCTCTCTCTTTCTCTCTCTCCCTCCCTCTCCGCTCGCCTTAGACAAACACGACAACCGCGAGAGAAAACAAAACAGCACACGCAACGCTGCGCACCACCCTGTTATGCCATGCCAAAAGGATAAATAGTAACAAACAAACACACAAGGAGGAGACCGAGTAAACACGAAGCAGTCACATGCGTGCTTTAAGTTAAAGGGGAAAACCACCCATTTTCAACATTGAACTATGTCATTAATATACCTTAGAGGAGTTGTGTGGAAATAAGGAAAAAGTCCCCCCCCCCCCTTCTGTGTTGCCTAGAACTGGAGGATTAATTGTGGGGTTTGGCTTACTTCATCAAGATGTACTTTATGCATGACATAGTTCAAAGTTGAAAATGGGTGGTTTTCCCCTTTAAGACCTGAGGCCAGTTCTACAGATGCCTTCCAAATCAGTGGTTCTCGCACTTTTCAAGATTTAAAAAAAATGTTCAGAGACTTTCATCAACATTTTCTTTTTTTAATAATTCACTGCATGTATCTGGAATATATGAAAGTTTCAAGAAAAATATGAAAGTTTCAAGAATATGAACTTTTACAAAATATAACCTTTTTTTAGATGGGATCTGTAAAACTTGTCTTCTGGGGCACAACAATAAATCAGACGGGTTCCGTGGTCATGTATGTACAATTATCAAGTTGGGGGTCCTTGACATGAAAAGCTTTGAGAAGCAGCAGTGCCTGTGGAGTTTGTAAGAGCGGTCCTTCCCTATCCTCTCTCCAGTGCACTGAGAGCCCTGACCACCAGCCCTGTTGCTGGAGACGCTGAAGCATCTCAGTGATGTGGAGTGTTAGACTTCAGAGGAACGGAGGAGGAGGCTGAGGGGTGGAGGGCTGAGGGGGTGGGGGCAGATCTAGGGGCAGGAGAAGGGGGCTAATTGGCGTCCGGGAAACAGGTTTACTTCTTTCTTGCTTTAATTTCTTTCTTTCTTTCTTTCATTCTTTCTTTCTTTCTTTCTTGCTTTCTTGCTTTCTTGCCTTCTTTCATTTCTCCTTCCCTTTTTTCCCAGCGAGTCACAACAGATCTGTTCATCAACGAGGCGATGAGCGCAAGAAAAAAGCCAAAGAGGATTAGATTCCTTAAGACATTAATCGCGGCGCGCACAAGCGCTTTGCGCGCACATATACTGTACAAACGTACACACGCAAACACACTCGCACGCACGCACACACTCGCACGCACAAACACTCACCACAGCAAGCACTTCGGTTTTCTAACTCGCAGCTGTCTATGTGTGTGTGTGCGTGTGTGCGTGTGTGCGTGCGTGCGTATTGATGAACAAGACCCAGATGACCACTAGGGTGGTTTCCTCAGGCTGGACCACTTGACCTCATCGATAGATAGATTCTCTAGCCCTCCGCTCGCTTCCATTCAGCGCCACAAAGCCCTCCTGAGGGCACGCCGCTGGCCAAGCGGTTGGAGCGCATACCCCATACAGGCTCTAATGCAGGCCTGACAACGAGGAGCTGCAGGGTTCGATACCCCAGCCCTGTCTCTCTCTCAACTGAAGTCAATGAAGGCAGAAAAGCCCAGAAAGAAATAATATAATTTATATATATATTCATTGTCGGGTGGAAACCTTGTATGTCCAAAACCGTTTATATTTCACCATAAAAAAAATAAAAATAAACAACTTAAACTCGTGAAAATAGTCGATCTACAAGCACACAACGCCTCGCACCGCGAGGCATTGTGTGCTTGTAGATCTGCTGTTATCACGAGTTTTGTGCGACTTATATGTCTTATATGATGAGGCAGGGCTTTAATCTACGAGAAAAAAAAAACATGCAAATTTGAAACTTGGAGAATGGAGATACAAGGTTTCTGCCGGACAGTGACGGTGGATCAGAGGTTTCCTACGGACCACGGCGGTGCGATGGATCAATGCTCAGAGACGGCTGCTGTTAAACAACACTGGCCCCCGCATAGAGGGGCCCCCACCACGCGGGGCCCCCCCAGGCCTCAGGTCGTTGCGCTAATGGAGGGCCCCGGTGTGGCCCCTGAGGGCCCCTAAGCACCAAACGGGCCCCCTGAGGATTTTACCCTCGGCTCAATATCCTCTCCTGTGTTTGTCTCTCTCTCTCTCTCTCTCTCTCTCTCTCTCTCTCTCTCTCTCTCTCATATTTATCCATTTCTAACTCACAGTTAAATTAACACAGAGGGCTCTATTTTGATTGTCTTCAGTACCAGCTCTTATGCCTTAACTTAAAGGCATGTCCATACTGTCTCCGACCGCCAAACCTTTCGTCGGAAAGGTCCGTTTCAACCACAAAATGACGTCACTCGCATCTTCTGAAAAGCATTACCCCGAATTAGAGTTCGGAAAGCTGCACGTCAGAAGGTCGGAACTCTCCGACGAAAAGTTTGGTGGTCGGAGACAGCATGGACAGGCCTGGATAGAGCTGCTACTTAAAGACAATCAAAATACTCAGGCTTTTACAGCATCAATCTGCCGACCCAATTCACGTCATGTTGGTTATTTGGTTATGTGTGTGTGCGTGCGTGCGTGCGTGCCTGCGTGCTTGCGCACACCCCAGCATCCATAAAATAATATGAAGTGCATTCCTAACTGGTGATGGTCAGATAGTTTCAGGTCTGTGTGTGTGACAGGAAGTCTGGGATCCATCAGAAACCAACGCATGACTACACAGTACTACTGTTACTGTTACGTTACTGTACTCCTGGAGCGCAAAGCCACGTTTGTCTTCTCTAATAAGAGTACAAAAAAAAACAGAAAAGGCACACGAAGAAGAAGAAGAAAAAAAAAAGAAGAAAAAAAGACTGATGGAAAGAACCTGCATATTTGTCATTTCCGACTGTTTACCTTTTTCACGGCAAATTGATTTTTTACATCTCCTTTTCCTGGAAGCTCTCTGGGCTCTCTCTCTCTCTCTCTCTCTCTCTCTACTCGTCTTGCCTGCCAGGCCCATGCAGGCAGGCCGCCTCTGGCTCTGAGCTCGGCTGCCAGGCCTGTCTCCAGGCTTTATGACCTGGCTCGGGGGAGGACGTTTAAAGCTTTCAACTCGAGTCATTTCAAAATGTTACAATGCCGCTTTTGTCCTAACCACCTCTCCGCCGCTGCTTTCTTTCTCTCTCTCTCTCTCTCTCTCTCTCTCTGTCTCTCTCTCTCTCTCTTTCTTTTCATCTCTCACTATTCGCATTCCTTTTTTCCCTCCCTTTCCCCCCTCCTCTTTCTCTCTCTCTCTCTCTCTCTGGGCGAGTGTGTGTGCCTAATAAAGACAGGTCTTTTTTTTCTTCGTGTCTGTGCCTGTTTGTCTGCAGAACAAACACCCCCCAGAAAAGTGCATCACTTGTTGCATCACGACAGGTACATTACGGCGCTCGAACCGGCGATAACCGCGTTGTTATATGTCGTCACTGTCGGGCAGAAACCTTGTATCTCCAAGTTTCAAATTGGTACGCTTTTTCATAAAGCAAAGCCCTGCTTCATCATACAAGACTGTCGCACAAAACTAGTGAAAATAGTCGATCTACAAGTACACAACGCCTCGCGCCGCGAGGCGTTGTGTACTTGTAGATCGACTATTTTCACTTGTATAAATACAAATGAACGGTTTTGGACATACAAGGTTTCCACCCGACAACGACAATATATATATCAAGAAAAGGACACATTTGGAGCCTCCGGACCGGTTTGGCCCACGGGGCAACAGGCCAGACCGGGGCGGAGCCGCTAGGCTATAGGGTTTCAGCGTGGTGTGCACCGGGGCGGTGCGCTTGCACTGCGGTCGTCCGGTTCCTCTGTGTTCTGGTAGGGCTGAGGTTCAGCCCGCAGGGACCTCCAGTGAGCCAGGCAGCAGGCCTCATCATGCGCTAGGAATAGAACCCTGCCCTGAGCCCTGCTGCAGCCCAGAGGGCAGAGAGAGGCCTAATGGTGTGTTTGCAAAGGAGAGGGCTCAACCCAAACAAACATCCAGCCGCTTTGGACCGAGCCGCACCGAGGAGGGAGGTTACTGACTGTCAGGGTGGTGGGGGGTGGTGGTGGTGGTGGTGGAAGGAGTACTTTTTACTTGAGTAGAAGTAGCCATCGTGCAATGTAGAAATGCACTAAAGATCTTGTTTTCAAAATTTTACTTAAAGATGAAGTGCCATGATCCCCCCCCCCCCCCCCCCCCCCCCCCCAAAAAAAAAACATGATTATCAGGTATTATGATTATACTAGAAGGAAGATTTTTTTCCAAAAAAGTGTGGCCACACCCACCAGTTCATTAAGTATGCTGTACTGCTCTTGTTTTTTTTTCTTGTTTTTTTTTCCTTATCTATCTTTTTTCTTACTTCTCTGTAACTTTGTAAATAACTGTATACTGCTGTGCTACAACTGGACAACTGAATTTCCCCCTATTGGGATAATAAAGGTATCTATCTATCTATCTATCTATCTATCTATCTATCTATCTATCTATCTATCTATCTATCTATCTATCTATGCCTGGTTGTCATGGTGGGTGGTAACCCAGCTGAAGTTGGCCACACCCACAATGTTGGGTGAATGGTAAAAGGGGAGAGGATTATTATGTGTGATGTCATTTTATCTGCGTTTTTTGGATCGGCACTTTTGACCCACAAGGTGT